>NC_032009.1:16637075-16723050 GCF_001865875.1 Lupinus angustifolius | reverse complement strand
GATTTTTGATATCCAGGTTCGGGAGTCGGTTACAAGGTAGAGAAGGTATTAGCACCCTACCCGCCCGTCTTAAGCGGTACCATTCATTAAAATATATGACATTATTATTATTATTATTATTATTATTATTATTATTATTATTATTATTATTATTATTATTATTATTATTATTATTATTATTATTATTATTATTATTATTATTATTATTATTATTATTATTATTATTATTATTATTATTATTATTATTATTATTATTATTATTATTATTATTATTATTATTATTATTATTATTTATTAAATTTTCTGATTAATTAGTAACATATTATGAAAAAAATTATTTATTTTTATTATTGAGCCTGACAATATTGACTTTGGTCCTACAAACCCATATTAAGGGGATCAACATCAAGGCTTACATAGGTCTTTAAGTAGAAAATGGTTTATTGGTTGAGTGCATTTTAATTAAAGAAAATATATTTTCAGTCAAAAATATATATTTTGCAAGTTTTATTTATTATTGAAAATAAAGTTTTTATTTGGTTTATTTTTATTATTTATTTAATTAAGAAAATGAAATTTAATTGATTTTGAGATTTAATCGATTGAAAAGAAGCGGCGTAGCGTGACCTTTCGAAGATGATCTGAGAAGAAAGAGACCTACATGACGACCTTCTCTCCATCTTTGATTAATTATCAAAATTATTTTATTTTTTGAAAAGTTCTTATTGAAAATTGGTAAGTTGGTTGGACTTTAAAAATGGTTAGAAATTATTTGAATTTAATCAAAGTGAGATTAATAGACGAAGAGTCAACATTGACTGCTTACTCTCTTCTCACTTCATTAGATAGCAGAAACAATACAAGTGACGGTGACCGATTTTCGATTCAAAGCGATGATAAATATGCAATACGGGTTATAACCTCATTATTAGAATCCAATTAAAACATTTTATTTCTTTGATTGAATTAAATAGTTTTATGATGTCCTTCATTACTATTTATAACATTTCAGATTTCTAGTAATGTAACATTTCCATACTTCCAAACTTTCTGTTATTAATTCATGCCAAATTATATTCACAAAAGAAAACGAAACCAAAATTCCATAACCCTGAAGAGTTAAGCAAGTTAGCACCAATGTCTATATTCTATAAATACATGTATATAACACTGATATGCTATGTTGTATCAGGTACTAGTATCAATTTAAAGGCTGTCATTTCTTGTGGTAGTTTAATATAATCTGGTATTTCAAAGTCAGTTCCAGTTTCCATAGGATTCTCTGATCTTTATTATAATTACATAAGCAGTGTTCAATATTTATTATTCCACATATATATATATACATATATGTTAAGGATAGAGCACAATGCGGAAGCACAGGATTGAATCAATTGAGAACAAAAGAGAAGCAAGTAAATGATAAAGAAAATAACACACAAGATTTAACGTGGACAAACCCCTCAGTGTGAGAGAAAAAAACCACGGGCGATCAAGAGCAAAATTCCACTATGTAAAAAAAAGAAGAGTATAAGAAATCCTCTTATAATGATGAGGACAAATGACAATATTTTTCTCACAAATACTCTCTCAAATGGAACAAGAATTCTCACCAAGAATGCACTCACAATATATGTGCAAATGGAAGAGATGTTGTGTGTTGTGAAGATGATTTTGAAGCTCTCTATATGTGTCCTTTTATAGGCAAGCAAAGTCTTGGTATCTTGGATATGAAGCATTGGATGCTTGGAAACAAAGCCATAAAAGTGACATAAAATGCCATTAAAGAGAGCATAGAAATGAGAGACATTTAACAATCTCCACCTTGGCTCGAATTTGATAAGTTGCTCATCTCTAAATAATGCCCTGAAGGGCACTCAAGTGCTGTAGAGACCAACCAAGTCCAAGCAAAGTTGGAACTTGGTATTCGGAAGTGGCTTGGTAAGTATATCTGCTGGATTCTCTGATGTGTGAATCTTTTCCACCATAATTTCACCAATAGCAACAATATCTCGGATAAAGTGACGTTTTATATCAATGTGTTTGGTCTTGTCATGATAACGATTATTCCTGGTCAAATGAATAGCACTTTGACTATCACAAAACACTGTAAGAACACCCTGTATTAGACCAAGTTCATTTACCAAACCTCGGAGCCAAATAGCCTCCTTCACACCCTCCGTTGCTGAAATATATTCTGCTTCAGTCGTAGACAATGCAGCAATGGACTGAAGAGTAGCTTTCCAGCTAATAGCACTATTACAGAGAGTAAAGATGTAACCAGAAAGAGACCTCCTTCTGTCAATATCACCACCATAATCCGAATCAACATAACCTACAACGTCATCAGTTGTAGCCTTGTTTCTGTCAAATACCAAGCCAATACCAGAAGTACCTTTTAGATACCGAAAAATCCATTTTACAGCACTCCAATGATCCTTTCCAGGATTATGCATATATCGACTTACCATGCTAACAGCATATGCTAAATCAGGTCTAGTGCACACCATAGCATACATAAGACTACCAACTGCACTAGCATAAGGAATATGTGACATACGCTCCATCTCTTCCTCTGTATGTGGGCAAAGATCTAAAGATAACTTGAAATGTGCAGCAAGTGGAGTAGAAACAGGTTTACAATTATTCATATTAAACCTTTCAAGCACTCTTTCAATATATTTCTCTTGGGATAAAAACAATTTACCAGCTTGACGATCCCTGTGAATCTCCATACCAAGAATTTTCTTGGCTGCACCTAATTCTTTCATCTCAAACTCATTATTGAGTTGAATTTTCAATTTCCGGATCAAAGACTTGTCACGTGAAGCAATTAGCATATCATCAACATACAGTAACAAGTATATGAATGATTCATTTGGAAATTTCTGGAAATAAATACAGTCATCAAATTGACTCCTGCAATAACCTTGCCCAATCATAAAAGAATCAAACCTCATGTACCATTGTCTGGGAGCTTGCTTAAGGCCATATAATGATTTCTTCAATCGACAGACAAGATGCTCCTTATCAGGAACAATAAATCCTTCAGGTTGTTCCATGTAAATTTCTTCTTCCAGCTCTCCATGTAGAAAAGCTGTCTTTACATCAAGTTGCTCCAACTCCAAATCAAATAAAGCAACAAAAGCAAGCAAAACACGAATAGAAGTATGACGAACAACAGGTGAGAATATCTCATTAAAGTCAATACCTTCCTTTTGATTAAAACCTTTAACAACTAGTCGTGCTTTGCATCTTGGATCTTCAACCCCGGGAATACCGTCTTTCTTCTTATAGATCCATTTACATCGTAATGGTCGTTTGCCTTCGGGAAGCTCTGTCAAAGCCCAAGTACCATTCTTATGAAGACTTTCAATCTCTTCATTCATAGCCACTAGCCACTGTGACGAATCAACACAAGAAACAGCTTCTGTATAGCTGGCAGGTTCAACATCATCATTTACCTCTTGTGCAACTGACATTGCATAAGCAATTAAATTATCACCATCAGTGTATCTAGCTGGCCTTTTAATTAGTCTTCTGGTTCTGTCTCGAGCAATACAATAATCATCTTCTTGCTGATGAATAGGAGAAGTTGTACTGTCATCACAATCAACATAATGATCATCAATGCTAGATTGATTTGTAGAGGAAGATGGAACATCAACATTAGGAACTGTAGGTTTCACTATCAACTCCACCTTCTCGCTAGTACCCTGCAGATTACCTGTACTAGTAGAAGAAGACACAATAGATTGTTTTCCAGAAGATAAAAATGCATCCTCATTAAAAGTCACATCTCTGCTAAGAATTAATTTCCGTGACTTTGCATCAGAATACCATAAGCGATATCCTTTAGACTCAGATGCATAACCAAGAAATATGCACTCAACAGCTCTTGGAGCTAATTTACCATCATTAACATGTGCATAAGCAGGACATCCAAAGATTCTTAAGTTAGAATAATCAACAGGATTACCTGACCAAATTTCTTCTGGGATTTTGAAATCAAGTGCTGAATGTGGAGAACGATTAACCAGGTAACAAGCAGTAGATGCTGCTTCAGCCCAAAATTCACGCCGATGCCATAACCCAGCATTTGAGAGCATACAACGAACTCTCTCAAGTAGAGTCCTGTTCATCCGTTCTGCAACACCATTTTGTTGAGGATTTCTTGGAATAGTTTTGTGTCTAGCAATACCATTTTTTGTGCAGAACTCATTAAAATCACCATTGCAGAACTCTAATCCATTGTCTGTTCTAAGCTTCTTCACTTTCTTCCCTGTCTGGGTTTCAACAAGAGTTTTCCACTTCTTGAAAGTGGAGAAAGTCTCATTTTTATGCTGCAGAAAATAAACCCAAACTTTGCGAGAAAAATCATCAATGATGGTCATCATATAGCGACATCCTCCATGAGAAGGAAATTTAGAAGGCCCCCAAAGGTCAGAATGAATATAATCAAGAATACCTTTGGTACGGTGAGTTGCAGTGGAGAAACTAACCTTTTTCTGTTTCCCAAAAACACAATGTTTACAAAAATCCAATTTACCAATGCCATGTTTACCAAGATGACCTTGTTTGCTTAGAAGGTGCATACCTTTTTCACTCATATGGCCCAGGCGCATGTGCCATAATTTGGTAATGTCATTATCATGCATTGAAGAAGATACAGCTGTTGAACCTGTCACAACAGAACCTTGCAAGACATATAAACTACCAATCCGGTTAGCTTTCAATAATACCATAGCACCTTTCAATACCTTTAGAACTCCACCTTCAGCTGAATACCTACACCCGAGAGACTCTAGGGTGCCAAGAGAAATTAAGTTCCGCTTCAAATCTGGAATATAGCGGACATTAGCCAAGGTTCTGACAACACCGTCATGAGCCTTGATCTGAATAGTACCTATTCATGCAACTTTGCATTGGGTATCATTGCCCATCAAAACAACACCACTGTCAACATGTTCAAAAGTGGTGAATAAGTCCTTATAAGGACACATATGAAAAGTACATCCAGAATCAAGAATCCATTCTGTTTTACAACTATTATTATAAGAGACAACAGACAAAAGAATATCACCTCAGAATTGGCTTCAATATTAGCAGCTTCAGAGGATTGTTGAAATTTTCCCTTATCTTGTTTTTCTTGTTTTTTCTTTAAGATAAAACAATCAGGAATGTCATGCCCCGGTTTCTTGCAATAGCGACAAGTTTTGTTGGATTTGCGACCTCTGGATTTGGATCTGAACTTTTTATAATTGGTACTCCCTTTCTCTTGAGTTCTACCTCGAACACTTAAGCCCTCACCCTTGTCCACAGAATTAACTTCAAGATCAAATTTTTCTTTGGACAATAAATTAGATTTAACATCTTCAAAGGATAAGGTATCATTATTTCCATACAACATGATTTCTTTGAAGTGCTTATAGGTAGAAGGTAAAGAGACAACCAACAAAACAGCTTTGTCTTCATCTTCAATATTAATATCAATATTTTGCATATCCATAATAATAGAATTAAACTCATCAAGATGAGTTTGAATAGGAGTACCTTCAACCATACGAATGGTGTATAACCGTTCTTTGAGACGAAGCTTGTTTGCGAGGCTCTTGGTCATGTATAAAGTTTCTAACATCAGCCACAAAGCCGCAGCGGTTTCATCATTGGCAACCTCACGAAGAACCTCCTTCGACAAACAAAGTTGAATTGTTGAAAGCGCCTTTTCATCCAACTCGTCCCATTGATCATCGGTCATGGAAACTGGTTTCTTTGACTTCCCATCTAAAGCTTTCTTTAATCCGCTCTGGATAAGAACGGCCCTCATTTGGACTCGCCAAATAGAAAAGCTAATTTTGCCATCAAACTTCTCAATGTCAAATTTTGCAGACATTTTGAAATTCTCAATTTAGTAAGAGCTCTGATTCCACTTGTTAAGGTTAGAGCACAATGCGGAAGCACAGGATTGAATCAATTGAGAACAAAAGAGAAGCAAGTAAAGGATAAAGAAAATAACACACAAGATTTAACGTGGAAAAACCCCTCAGTGTGAGAGGAAAAAAAACCACGGGCGAACAAGAGCAAAATTCCACTATGTAAAAAAGAAGAGTACAAGAAATCCTCTTATAATGATGAGGACAAATGACAATATTTTTCTCACAAATACTCTCTCAAATGGAACAAGAATTCTCACCAAGAATGCACTCACAATATATGTGTAAATGAAAGAGATGTTGTGTGTTGTGAAGATGATTTTGAAGCTCTCTATATGTGTCCTTTTATAGGCAAGCAAAGTCTTGGTATCTTGGATTCCAAGCATTGGATGCTTGGAAACAAAGCCATAAAAGTGACATAAAATGCCCTTAAAGAGAGCCATAAAATTGTCATAAAATTCTTTTAAGGCATAGTAATGAGAGGCATCTAACAATCTCCACCTTGGCTCGAATTTGATAAGTTGCTCATCGCCAAATAATGCCCCGAAGGGCACTCAAGTGCTGTAGAGACCAACCAAGTCCAAGCAAAGTTGGAACTTGGTATTCGGAAGTGGCTTGGTAAGTATATCTGCTGGATTCTCTGATGTGTGAATCTTTTCCACCATAATTTCACCAATAGCAACAATATCTCGGATAAAGTGACGTTTTATATCAATGTGTTTGGTCTTGTCATGATAACGATTATTCCTGGTCAAATGAATAGCACTTTGACTATCACAAAACACTGTAAGAACACCCTGTATTAGACCAAGTTCATTTACCAAACCTCGGAGCCAAATAGCCTCCTTCACACCCTCCGTTGCTGAAATATATTCTGCTTCAGTCGTAGACAATGCAGCAATGGACTGAAGAGTAGCTTTCCAACTAATAGCACTATTACAGAGAGTAAAGATGTAACCAGAAAGAGACCTCCTTCTGTCAATATCACCACCATAATCCGAATCAACATGTGGTCATTTGATGGGAACAAATCCTGCATTTTTCTTCTCTTTCTACTAGAAACTACTCAACACTAATAGAGTCACTAATTCCAGTATCTTCAACAAAGACCGTAGCAAGGAACCTTCATCCCAACAAAGTATCAAGGATTAATTTAAGTTGTTGTTTCGTAGCGGTTGTTGTAACTATCATTGTAGTCATTTTGATGTTGATTGAAGTCATCACGGTATGATTTTTTTGTGATTAATTTATTTTCTAAAATTTATACAATCCAATGATGTTGCATTGGACCCAATAAAGCCACATCAGTGTGATTTAGTGCAACATCGCATTTGTAGTGTAAGTGTAATGGAGTTGCTACCATTTAAAATTTTAAACTATCTCAAATCATTTATTATAATTTCTTAGCAAATATAATCAAATAATAGCCTCTCTTCTGTTTTTTTTTTTTTTTGCAAAATATGCTTTAAAATATAATCAAATAATTTATTATATTTTTTTTCTTGTAAGCTATTTAATAATCATGTGCAAGATGCTTTAAAATAATGTAAACCAAATATGCACTTATATGTATCAAAGAAAAAACAAAAAACCAAACTCGATATTTAATGATGTTAAGTATGAGTATTTAAATTTAGATCGATCTAAAAATTAAATTAAATTATAAAAACTGAACTTAATTCGATTGTGATATATTGTTTTTTAAAAACGGATTGGTTGGGTTTTAATTTTGAATCCAATCATAATACAATCATAATGAAGAAAGAATTCAATTCAACTATCATTATGTTAATATATAATGTTATTATCCATTATTGTCTTCCTAATTATGTTGTAGTCTGTGATATAATATATTTTTAAATTTATACAGTTGTTTGTGTTTTTATAGTTGTGCACGTGTGACAATATATTTTTATAGTGTTTGTAAACAATATCATGATAAGATTGTGATAATATTAATATGAATGCATATAAAGTTATCACTTTAAAGTATATTAGATATAATATTGTAGTCATGTTTATAAGTTTTGAAGTTTATATGGAATGTTCTAATTTTTTATCAATAAACAATTCAAATTGTATATAATATTTGGATCGAATGATTTTTTTATGTAAAAATCCAGACTGGTAATAAAATTTTAATATAAAAAGTACATTAATGTAATTTAAATATTATAACTTGGATGTAGGAAACTTCAAAATAGTAATAAAGGGAAAAAAATCTTATTTTAAGCCACTCACTAGTAGCAATGGAAAATTACTAGCTTTCGTTTATAAACGATCTTAAATCATTTTTATATTTTTGTCAAGATGCTTTAAAATATAGTCAAATCATTTATTATTATATTTTTTATTATAAGCTATTTAATAATCTTGTGCAAGATGCTTTAAAATAATCTAAACAAAATATGTACTTTTATGTATCAAAGAAAAAAGAAAAACCAAAGTTGCTGAATATTTGATGATTGATGACGTTGATACATAACTGACATTAAACTATGAGAGACAACCCTCATGGTTTATTTCTTGGTTAAGGAAATTATATATGGGAGTAACTTATAAGAATAGTTTTTATATGCAAATTATATATATATAAATAATCTATATCTATATTTATACTATATACCTATTCTATATAAAACAAAAATATAGTGTAACTATTACCATGATATAATTTCTATTTTCCTATTATGTCCTTAATATTTTTTAATTTCTATAAAAAACTATATAATTATAGGTAGTCACCATTAACACATTAGTTGCAAGTTTAAACTACCACTCTAATCTTAAATTTAACATTCTAATAAAAACAAAAAGTATAATCTAAAGTATATAATATAAAATACATCAATACAAAAGAAAAAGCTTTCTAGTTATAATAAAAATATAATTAGATATGATATAACTATACATAGTTCTTACTTTCATGTTTTATCTAACATTTTTTAATTTATAAGAAAACTATATAACCCTAGACAAGGAAAATAAAATAATAAGAGTGAAGAAAAGTACACAATATAAATCATCTCTTAAATAATGTATATACTATATAACCACCCTTTAAGCTGGTTACATCATTCTCACCCAAAAATATGTATTGCACCCTAACTATTACCATTACATTAATTAAAATTTGAAACCTCCTCTTTCACCTTAAATTGCATATTTTAATAAAGATAAAAAATATAATATAAATTACAATCTATAAAAATATTATTATATAATGTACATCCAATACAAATGAAAATATTCTAATTTTTTAAAATAAAATATAAAAAAATTGAATACTTGATAGCATAAAATAAAAATATGGGTCGTCGGACATGAAATATATGTGAATACACTAGTGATAATAAATATGGATTATACAATAATTATATATGAATGATTAATATTAAAGTTAGTTAATAATAAAATTATAGTTTTATGTCCTACTCCCATGGACTGGCTGCCTCAGTGATGGCGGACCAATATTAAATGGGTGAAGGAAAAATTATGTTATCACTCATAATAAATTATATATATATATATAACTTAAATTAGAAATTAATATAATATATATATATATATTAATATTATAAATTAATATATATTATTATCATAAATTAAAAATTATATATATACATATATATTAATATTATCAATTAATGTATATTAATATTATTAATTAATATATATTTTAATTTATAGGGAATATTTTATAATATTAATTTTATACCAATATTTTATAATAATAATATTAATTTATAAAATTATTAATATTAGTATTAATTTATAAAAATATTAATATTAATTTAAATGAATAAGAGCATAATTATAGTAGCTCAATTTTCACACGCTTATATCTGACATTTATTTATATATCTCAAATCATATTGTGTACTATATTATCTCTATAATTTATCTCTCTAATATTAAATGTGTCTAATAATTTATCATTACCATTTCTAGCTTACGTTATATTGTCTCTCTAAAAATTAAATTTAGTAATGTCGTTTTATATTTAATTATTATTGGTCATTTAAAAAAATAATTTAGATGAATGGTGGATAATATAGAGACTTTGTTTAAATCTTTACACTAACAACACATAAACATTACATTATTTTAGTATATAAATCTATTAATTACAAATAAATTATTTTGAACAAAATATACAAGTTGACATATAGGACATTGTCTACCAAGTTAATATATATAATAATATGAAAATTTAAATTATTTAATCATGTGTTTAAGTATATTATGTTCATAAAATGTAAAACTAAATATTGCATTTTTTTACTTATGGGAATTTGTAATGATATAATATATGAATTCTTACACACACTTTCGGTTATTGATTTCATACGTTTATTACAATTTTAAATTTACTATAATTGACACCATTTAATCATTACAAAAAATTGTAATTACGAAAACAATTACACTATTTGATGAAAGTAGAGTTTCAAATTCAATATCCTACAAATTAGCATATAAATCCTACTAAATGACATGTCTTACTTATAAATCAATTATTTATGTCTTAAATATTATTTTTTATATATATCACATTGTCTATGTAGAAGGATTTATAACCTAATTTTATAGGAGAATGAATCATTAGAAAAATAGACCACAAGCCCACGTAATTTCCGAAATTAACTGCTCTTTCATACTAGCAAATGATAACTTGGCCCCTGTTAAGAATGAAATAGTTTATTTCCATAAGAAAAGGCTTCATTTAGGGTGTTAATTCGTCCAATGACATCTCAAATTGTTTGGTATTTGGTCTGTCCATTATAAACTGAGTAGTGATATATTTTTCAAACAATAGTCTTAAACTTTATCCCAAATTCCGTCTCACATCAATAAAAACATTTCATTTCAATTAAAAAATTTAAATATTTATTATTTTTTGTTTTTGTATCATTTTTATTTGTGCGAAACAGAATTTGAGACAACAAATCTTGACTTACTTTTTTATAGTGTACAAGTATTTGTAGTAAAATTTATAATAAAATATATATTTTCCTTATAAAATGCCTAGATCCTTTTCAACTTCATGCATATGCTTTTGGAATTCTTCCATATTAAATATTGGGGGATCAATCCGTGGATTGTAAAAATTATAATCTTGAGTGTGACAATCCAATCATTCATTTGCATAGGTCTCATTCTGGAAAGCATTTCTAAAAATTGAGTGATTGGTTAGATCATGCATATTGGCACGAAAATATTATTTATGCATTTTATATGCTAAGAAATAAGAGAAAATACAAGTTAAAAATATTATTCCAAGTTTGATTTGTAATCAGATTTTTAGTATTGAAGAAAAAATTTATCCTCTAAGGCTTTAACAATATAAAGATTATGTTCTTTCTCTCTTAGTAGCCTAATGGGCAAACATTTTGTCCTATCAATCAAAATTATCTTGTGATTTTCCATTCCATCACTTTATACCAACAAGATGTTGGTCTAGTGGTGTAAGACTAAATCTTTAGGATGATCGAAAGGTATGAGGTTTGATTTCTGGGCGCAAGACTTGTTGGGAAGGGAAATACGTAACCCGAAAGAGATTAATTCCTTACCAAAAAAAGGTAGCACATATTTTGTTCAAAGTTTGTCACTCCATGTATTTCTCATTGGTAAGAAAAGTAAAGTATGAACTAAATATATATTAACTTTATATTTTCTAACCAATAACAAAAATCCATGGTACATGGAATGATACAAACTTTGGAACATAAAATGTATTCAAAAAAGGTGAGTGAATATCATTGGTAATAAAGCCCCTGTTTGATTAGTAATTGAATTCCAGCTATTCTCCTAAATGGTAATAGAGAAAAATATACTTTTTGTTTGAAACATTCACTTTGTGTCCAAAGGCTTCCCCAAAATTAGTAAGGACTTAATGGCCATGAAACCTCCCTTAGCGCATAAACCTATAGCATTGAATGTGCCACTTGGGGCGTAAATGGTTTATTATTGAATACTGAACTGTTTAACTTGAATCGTATCGAAAAATATGGTTAATTCAATTTCACGTTCCAGTTACTGTTTACGTACATTTTGGTTCACAAATTCGTAGGTTCTGAAATCATTTAAACTAAACTTAGCGGCATAATATAAAAACCCAAAAAAATCCCTAATTCTCTTGCTCACTCACACTTAATTGTCACTTTCTATCTCATATTTGAAAATCAACATGAGAAATGTGGTTTATAAAAGGAGAAGCAAAAACGAATGAGCGCATTTCTCTATTCCGCTAGGCTAGGCTAGGCTTCCCGCTTGGCATATCCAGGGTATAAAATAAATGTTGAATTTTATAATTAAATTGGCCCAATGCGGGATTGCCTTTGGCGAAGTTCTTTCGCTACTGAGCTGGCTCTAGCACTAAGCACGAGTCTCAACTGTGTCTAATTTGCCGACTGTCATTCCTAAACTGAGCCTGGTTGATCTTTGTTCAACAAATTAGTTTTTTCAGTCATTCCTCCGGTTTAAGACTACATAAACATTTCAATGATGATATTTAGCCATTTAACAAATTTATATCATTTAAGAGCATAAAATCAATAATTTGGGTTGAATAAAGAGTAAAAGTGCCACAAAATTGATATTTAATTAATGATCATTTTGACACTTAATACTGTATCATATTTTCCTGGTTGTGATAAGAATAACATAAGGTTTAGGCAAACATATTTGTATTCATTGATTTTCACATTCCTTTACCTTAACTTTTGCCTGAGATATTCAGTAAGGATTTTTAGCGGACTTTTCTTTTTTTGTTTTGTATTTCGAACTAGGAACATTCTTTGTATCCTCCTATCTTTCCGTTAAATGGGAAAAAAATATTATTTTCTTTAATAATTGAATGTTAATAAAGTGGTTGAAAACCTACCCTCCTATGGCTATTGACATCTTATGGATAATTCAAAAATAATCTTCTTTCGTAATGTGTAAGCTCAAGTAGGGTGACTAGAGATATCTTCTTAGTGTTTAAGAATTTTAAAGAAGTCTTGTGTCATTAAAAAACACCGCCTAGAGATGCACATCATTATGGGTCTTATATTTTGCATCATTCTCAATGTGATTATAATTATTGAATCAAATATCTCATATAATGCATGAATCAATTGTATTTAGGTTTACTTTTGTGTGTGCTTTTTTTAATATAATATCACATGAAAATTTGAAATTAGTGAAATAGGCAGTTGCACATATTGTGTGAGACAAGGTAGCATGAAATTGTGTGAACTATCAGTATTTGACAAACAATATATTACATACTATTCATAAACTTATTTTACCATGATTGATGATTCTTGGTGCCTAATTGACATTGTTTGACATGGTTTAGTGTTTTAGACTTTATTAGATTAATACTCCTAAAATAAGTTAATTTGTGATTATTTGGCTTGATTAAATCTATTATCATTTTTAGATCATATTTGACACCAAAAGAAGTTTGGGCATTATAGAATGGAGGATATGTGTTGAAGTGAATATTGTATTTTTAATTTAGGAGTTTTTATTTGTAATTTCATTTTTAGTTTTAGGCTCATTGTTTTAAGCCCATTTTCGTTTTATGCATTTTGGAGGGGTTAAATTCGGATTCTCATTCCATTCACACACACTTTTACATTCCATCACTTTTGAAACATTTCATTTTCGTTTTCCCTCTTTGTTGCTCTGCTTGGGTTTCTTTTTATTTTCATTTCTCTTCTCCATTTTGGTTTTGCTCCCATTTCCATGGAAGGCTAAACTTCTAGACTAAATTCTTTTGGTAATGTATCACAACTCTTAAGGTTTTGTTATTAATGCATTTTCGGTTTCTTTATTATTGATTTCTTCTATACTATTTCTGAATTTGGTTTGTTTAATCTCATTGTTTAGAAATTGGTTTTGTGAGTTTTCATCGTTTAGTTTATTTACTCTCTAGTGCATGAACGCTTAGTTTGTGTGAATTTGTTAATGTTTCAGGCTTATACTGATTTCGCTTAGTTAAAGGCTTATGTTTTGAAACTGTGCAAATTAGGAAGATAATGATTAGAATCTAAAATTGATCTATTGAAACCGATGATTGAGTTATGAACAAACCAACCAAATGAATTTAGCCGTTTTATTATACTTCTTACTTACTATTTCTACATTACTTTATGTTCATACCATTCAACAACAAAACTCCCCCTGTGTGTGAGTATAAGATGTTTGATTTTTTGTTTGAAACATAATCCTTGGGAAACAACCTAGGAGTCACTTCCTAGTACTATAATTTTAATTGTTATATTATTTGTATTGGATACTAACTCCATCAAATTTGGCACAATTGTCGAGGATTATTGGTTCATGTAAAAGGTTCTTAGTTTAGTTATTAGTTTAGTGTTGTGTCTTAGAATAACCATTCTGGTTGGTTTCAACAACTGTCTGTTTTATTCACTATGTGTCGTCCTGTTTAGCCATTTTGCTTGTTGATTGATTCTGTGTGTGCTGGTTAATATAGTTGTGGTTGGAATTTTTGCATAAAACTTTGTCTCCATACTTCTTTCATCACATATTGAGTGTTGGATGCACCATAGTCACTCACCTTACTGTTGGTTGTGAGATACAAACCAATAGGGAATAGTTTTGATGTTGATTTTCTATTTTTGGCATAACTTTTGAACCGTTAATCAGAATTGGACAAATGATATATGCATTTGGGGTAGACTACGACTGTAGAAACCATCTTGAAAATCCAGAAAGACCTTTTCTACTATTTCTTTCTTATTTTACAAGTTTTATTTTAAAACTGTTTTGATTTTGTTTAATTTATTTAAATTAGTTAAGCTTTGAATTTTGTCTTGAAGCTTTTTGGGGATGTTTTCTATGATATTAGGATATTATTGATGCAAAGTTTTGGTTCCTCACTGAAATTTAACATGCATTTCCCTCATTGCCCTGCATGGTTGTTACTATTGTATTTAGTGCATAACTAGGGGAAATCCAGGCTCTTTGCATCCAATAAATCCTGAAATTGATATAACATTTCATAGGTTAGTTAGACAAATTTGGAATTTAAATTTAGATAGTGAATCTTTTCATACTATTAATCTAGCTGATAGTGACACTGATTTTATTTCTGGGCATTTTGTTGCATACTCTGATTCTGTGCATTCTGAAAATATGGTTGATACACCTCTAGTTCCACATGAGAGGACATCAAGAGAGCTGGTTGTACCTGATTTCACCTGCAAGATTTGCCTGAGTTTCATGGACTTGCAGGTGAATGTCCTCAAAAGCATCTCAAGGAGTTCCACATGGTATGTTCTACTATGAAACCTCATGATTTCCAAGAGAATCACATATGTTTGAAGGCCTTCCCACATTCACTTGAGGGCCTTATAAAAGATTGGTTGTATTACTTGACCCCTGGTTCCTTTACAAGTTGGGATGACCTAAAGAGAATTTTCCTTGAAAATTTTTCCCTACCTGCAGGACCACTGCAATTAGAAAAGATATTTCAGGAAACAAAGAATTATGTGCAAAAGGTCTATATGAGTACAGGGAGAGATTCAAGAGGCTCTGTGCAAGCTGTCCCATTAACAAATCTCTAAGCAACTCCTCCTACAATATTTATGTAAGGGTCTGAACAACAAGGAAATGAGTATCATTGATGCTGCTAGTCGCGGTGCACTTGGAGATGTGACACCTTTTGAGGCCAAAAGTTTGATAGAGAAGATGGTTTCCAATTCTCAATAGATATGTGCAAGAAGTAGTGATTATAAAGTGGTTAGAGGTGTCTATGATGTTGGGACAGGTTCAGTAAGGCAAGACAAGATTGAGAATAAAATTGACTCCCTTGCCACCTTGGTCACTCAATTAGCCATGAATCAACAGAAACCTCTACTTGCATGAGTTTGTGGCATTTTTACCTCAACTGACCATTATGTTGATGTTTGCACTTATCTACTAGAGCCCAAAATTGGTGACCATCATGAGGCATATGCGACAAATATTTATAGCAACAACAAAATTATGATCCTTTATCAAACAGATACAACCCTGGTTGGAGAAATCATCTGAATCATAGATGGCATGATCCTTCACAAGAGTCATTCATTAAGAATTTGACTACCAAGATGAGACATATGGCTACTTCATTGAACACATTGCACTCTCAGAATTCTGACAAGTTGTCTTCCAGACCGTGGTCAACCCGAAGAATGTGAATGCCATCACTCTAAAGTTAGACAAGTAGATTGAAAATGATCTAGCAGTATAACAAATGAAGCAATCGATTTTACAAGAGTTTGAGAGCACTAGCGAAAAAACTCATGTTAGCAAACCTTCTTCAAGTGTTGCATAACCATCTTCCATTCCTCTTCCATTTTAACCAAGAGTCATTTCAAGTAAGAAGTATGAAGAAGAAAAAGAAGAATACCTATGAAAACAATGAAGATTCAAGCTTCAAGATATTCAAGACTTTTAGTCTAAGTCTAAAATAGGTACTTCTATCCTATACTCTTGATTATACAATAGTAGTAATGCAAAAACTATTTTTAAAAGAAATTTGAAACACTTTAAAATACTTAAAAAAAATTCAAAAATAGTGTGTAACGGGTTACTTCATCTAACTAACAGGTTACGAGTATGAGAAAAGAGTTATCCAACTTAAAACTGATCAGAGTAATCCATTACTGTCAACTTGCTGTAATCGATTACTCTAATTCGAAAATAAATGTTCAGTGGACAGAACATTTGGGTAATTGATTACTCAATGTTGTAATCGATTACTAAGAGTTGTTGCATCGGTTTTTCAAATTCAAAGTGAATGAGTTTTAATCCAAAAGACATGGTTTTATTCCAATCAATTCCTACCCTTTCAAATAGGCATTTTGGCTAATTAGAAAGCGTATATAAAGGCATTGAAACTCTTAATCACAATACACAACTGTCATACAACTCTCACACGATTCTGAAAAATTCTCTCACTATTTTTCTGCACTTTTGCACTCAGTTCTTAAACTTTCAAAAGCGAATTTTTCTGAGTTACTTGAAGTAATTGTTTCAAAGTTTTACAAACCTATTGAGCAATATTACTTAGTATACAAGAGAGTTATTGGATTGCAAGTGATATTACATTTCATACTTGTAAAGGCAATCCAAGCCACTGTTGTAATCCTTCATTCATTGTAAATACTTTCTTTCACGGGATGTGATAAGAAAGGGGATAGAGTTACTTGGAAAGGTATTTCCCAAGGTGATAAGTATTAGTGAGTATGTAAGGTACATAGAAGTCTCGGGGCGAGATATTGTAATTACAACTCATAATATTTAGTGGAAAACCTCTTGTGCTGAAAGAGTACTGAACGTAGCCTTTGGTAGACAAGAAGGTGAACCAGTATAAAATTTTGGTGTACTATCATCTCTCTTTATTTCTTCAATTATTTACTTGTTATTTTCTGCAAACTATTTTCGCTGCACGTTAACTCTCGATTTTGCAGAAAAAGTAGCCATTATTTTAAGTCAACTAATTCACCCCTCCCCCCTCTTAGTTGCAATCTCAGTCTTACAATTGGCACCAGAGCTATTTTTTGATTAAGTTATTCTCAAGTCTGATCCTATATTGAAGATGTTCTCAAGATCATTCATAGGAGAAGGTTCCAACATCAACCGCCCTCCAAGCTTTGTTGGAGAGTGCTATGATTTTTGGAAAATCATAATGAGAATCTTCATAGAATCTCAAGACTTAGATATATGGGACTCAATAGAAGAAGGTCCATTCATAACATACATGGTTGTTAATGGGGTTAAACAACCAAAACCAAAATGTTCATGGACCATTGAAGATAAAATAAAGTCCAATACGACCTTAAAGCCAAAAACATTCTTGTGTTAGCTCTAGAAGAAAAAGAATTCCATAGAGTGTCAAGTTGCAAAACATCGAACGAAATTTGGGACACTTTAGAAAGGATATATGGAGCCAAAGGAGTACAAAGGTCTATAACGAATGGTGAAGCATTAACATCAAAGCAAAAATCTACATGCTCTATATGCAGAAAACTAGATCATCTTGAATGTGCTTGTCCAGCCCTACAAAAGCATCATACTTTCAAAAGAAAGAAAGACAAGAAGCGTAGAAGAACAAATGTTATATCAGAAGATAAAGATGAGGTTCAAATGCAGAACTCAGAATTAAGGAGCAATCACATATTTCATGGATGACTTCACACAATTCAAATGATGATCGTGAGGTTAGTAACTCTGAACCAAATGATAATTTTTCATATGATGAGTTACAAAATGCTTTCAATGATTTACATCAAGAATATGTTAAGCTTTCCAAACTTTTCCTAAAACAGAAAAATGAAATTTTTATTTTGGAAAGCCATAACAAAGTTCTAAAGAAAGATATTGAAAAACTCATTTCTTCCTCATGTCAAAAATGTGTTCCTCTTGAAACTAAAGTTTCAACATTAACTCTTGAACTTAATACACTCAACAAGATCAGTCACAATTTAGACAAGATCATAAAAGTCCAAAGACATTCTACAGACTATAGAGGTCTTGGCTATGCAAATAGTCGTGTGGCTAAAAATGAGACTGTTTTAGGAAAAACAATTGTGGGAAGCACAATAAAGTTTTATAAAGAAAGTGTCCATATTAATCCTATTTTTAAAATAAAATCTTGGACACATAAACATCTACCCACTTGTTCTTACTGTGATAAAATTGGACACACACCTAATACTTGTCATATTAGAAAATATGGTGTGTCATATGACCAATACAAATGGATAGAAAAAGGTGTTAACCCCGCAGGACCAAAATCACATTGGGTACCTAGAAAATCTTTTTGCATGAAAATTTGAGAGTCGCCTACAACTTATGGTACTTTGATAGCGGCTGCTCGAAACACATGACAGGTGATAGAAACAAGTTCTTTGTCCTCACTCCAGGGGACAAAGACTATGTCACGTATGGTGATAACAACAAGGGAAAAATTCTTGGTGTTGGTAGAATTGGCAAGCCACCCTCAACAACCATAGAAGGTGTATTATATGTTGAAGGGATCAAGCACGATCTTCTAAGCATAAGTTAATTATGCGACAAAGGCTTCCATGTGGCATTCTACTCAGATAAGTGCATAATTGAAAGTAAGAATTCTCAAAACTCTAAACTTGTTGGTAAAAGGATAAATAATATATATATGATTGGCATAGATTCATCTTTACTAATAACACGTTTAGCTGCAAATGATAATCATGATGCATGGCTGTGGCATATGAGAATTATTCACATACATATGGACCATTTGAATAAACTTATTAAGAAAGACTTAGTTGTTGGTTTACCGAAAATGAAATTTGTTAAAGACAAACTATATAGTGCTTTTCAAATGGGTAAACAAACAAAAACTTCTTTTAAACCTAAGCATATGGTTGCTTCCGATAGACCAATGCAGTTACTACATATGGACTTGTTTGGCCCCTCAAGGACAAAAAGTTATGGTGGTAACTACTATGCTCTTATTATAGTAGATAAGTTTTCGAGATACACTTGGACACTCTTCTTAGTTAATAAGAATGAAGCATTCAAAGCCTTTAGCGTTTATGCTAAAAGAGTCCAAAATGAAAAATCACTAGAATTCGCTACTATAAGAAGTGATCATGGGGGAGAATTTCAAAACTCTTCTTTTGAAGAATTTTGTGCTGATCTTGGCATCAGGCACAATTTTTAGGCTCCTAGAACACCACAACAAAATGGTGTTGTAGAAAGAAAGAATCGGTCCTTAGAAGAACAGGCTCGTACAATGTTGAATGAAACTAACCTCCCAAAATATTTATGGGCTGATGCACTATGTACTGCATGTTATGTTTCAAATTGAGTTCTTATAAGACCAATTCTTTAGAAAACCCCTTATGAACTCTTCAAAGGTAGAAAACCAAACAATTCTCATTTGCATGTATTTGTTAGTAAATGCTTTGTTTTGAATAATGGTAAGGATAACTTAGGCAAATTTGATGCAAAAGCTTATGAAGGCATCTTCGTAGGCTACTCTCTTACGAGTAAAGCTTATAGAGTTTTCAAAAATAGTGTGTAACGGGTTACTTCATGTAAGTCACAGGTTACGAGTGTGAGTTAAGAGTTATCCAACTTAAAACTGATTAGAGTAATCCATTACTGTCTTTGAGTAACAGATTACCGGTGTTACTAAAATTGAGTAACCGATTACTCAACTTGTTGTAATCGATTACTCTAATTTTAAAATAATTGTTCAATGGACAGAACATTTGGGTAATTGATTACTCAATGTTGTAATCGATTAGTGAGAGTTGTTGCATCACTTTTTTCAAATTCAAAGTGAATGAGTTTCAACCCAAAAGACATGGTTTCATTCCAATCAATTCCTACCCTTTCAAAGAGGCATTTTGGCTTATTAGAAAGCCTATATAAAGGCATTGAAACTCATAATCACAATACACAACATTCATACAACTCTCACACGATTCTGAAAAATTCTCTAACTATTTTTCTGCACTTTTGCACTCAATTCTTAATCTTTCAAAAGAGAATTTTTCTGAGTTACTTGAAGTAATTGTTTCAAAGATTTACAAACCTATTGATCAATATTACTTAGTATACAAGAGAGTTATTGGATTGCAAGTGATGTTACATTTCATACTTGTAAAGGCAATCCAAGCCACTATTGTAATTCTTCATTCATTGTAAATACTTTCTTTCACGAGGTGTCATAAGAAATGAGATAGAGTTACTTGGAAAGGTGTTTTCCAAGGTGATAAGTATTAGTGAGTGTGTAAGGTACATAGAAGTCTTAGAGTGAGATATATTAATTACAACTCATAATATTTAGTAGAAATTCTCTTGTGCTGCAAGAGTACTGGACGTAGCCTTTGGTGGACAAGAAGGTGAATCAGTATAAAATTCCGATCTACTCTCTTTTCTCTTTATTTCTTCAATTATTTACTTGTTATTTTCTACAAACTATTTCTGCTACACTTTAACTCTCGATTTTGCAGAAAAAGTGGCCATTATTTTAAGTCAACTAATTCACCTCCCCCTCCCCTCTTAGTTGCAATCTTAGTCTTACAAGAAGATGGAAGAGGTAGACAAGGAGATATTGGACACATTCAAAAAGGTAGACGCGAACATACCTTTACTTGATGCCATCATGCAGATTAATTTCTATAGGAGGCTTGCACTCACAAGAGGAGGCTGAAAGGTAATGAGAGGATCAGTTTGGGCAGAAATGTTTCCATACTCATAAGGAAACTTGTTTCTTACATTCTTGAAAAATGTAAGGACCTGGGTACATTTACTATATCTTGCATCATAGGTAATAACAAATTTGAGAATGTCAAGCTAGATCTAGGAGCTTGAATTAATGTTATATCTATGTCTATTTTTGTGCCTCTTTCACTTGGACCTATGTAACCAACCGAGGTAGTGATTCAATTAGCAAATAGGAGTACTGCCTACCTTGCTGGTTTGATAGATGATGTATTGGTTCGGGTTGATGAACTTATTTTTCCTGCTGATTTTTACATTCTTGACATGGAAGAAAGATCCTCTCGTAACATAGTTCCTATTATTTTTGGGAGACCATTTTTAATAACAGTCTGAACCAAGATATATGTCCATGTTGGAACACTTTCTAAGGAATTTGGTGATATTGTGGTCTGATTTAATATTTTTGATGCTATGAAGCATCCATCTAAGGACCATTCTATGTTTCATATTGATTTGCTTGATGAGTTAACTAATGAGCATATCTTTGTTTTTCTTCATGATTTTGATATTATGTCATTGATAAACTCATACACTTGTCATACATGCACTAATTTTAAAATGTATAATTCTTGTATTGATGAGTTTCTGCATATATCTGTTGATCCAAATGTTATAGAGTCAAATTGCACTAATCCAATTGCTGCAGAAGTCATACATCAATCTGATTTACTTGTTCAGGTGCAGGTTGCAAATTCTATCTATGCTAGTTTGGTTCCATTTGTTTTTACAGACACCTATATTGAAGCTTAAACCTTTACCTGATAACTTCAAGTATGCTTACTTAGAGGATGATGAGAAACTTTCTGTCATTGTTTCCACCTCCCTTGATGTCGATCAAGAGAGGAAGTTGTTGCAAGTGTTGAAGAAGCACAAGAAAGCCATTGGTTGGACCTAAGATGACATTCCTGGTATTAGCCCATCCATGTGCATGCATAGGATACTCTTGGAGGATGGAGCTAAACCAGTGAGACAACCATAGAGGAGACTCAATCCAGTGATCATTGATGTGTTGAAGAAATAGGTCACCAAGATTCTACAGGTTGTGATAAAATATCCCACTTATGATAGTCATTGGGTGAGCCCAAGTTAGGTGGTTCTAAAGAAGACATGAATTACAATGGTGAAAAATGAGACGGATGATTTGATTCCTACTAGAGTACAAAATAGTTGGGAAGTATGCATTGTTTATAGGAGGCTCAATCAAGCAACAAGAAATGATCACTTTCCTTTGCCATTTATTGATCAGATGCTTGTGCGCTTAGTAGGTAAATCTCACTACCGTTTTCTTGATGGTTTTTCTGGATGCTTTCAAATTCATATTGCTCCCGATGATCAGGAAAAGACCATATTCACCTGCCTCTTTGGCACTTTTGCCTATAGGAGGATGCACTTTGGCCTATGCAACGCCCCAAATACATTCCAATGGTGTATGGTAAGCATTTTTAGTGACTTTTTAGAGAGTTGCACATATGTGTACATGGATGATTTCACTATTTATAGATCTTCATTTGATGTATGTTTGGATAGTCTAGATTGAGTTTTGTATAAATGCATTGAAACTAATCATATTCTGAATTATGAAAAGTGTCATTTTATGGTAGAGCATGTCATATTTTCGAGGCATGTGATCTCTAAAAAGGGAATCGAGGTAGATCCTGCCAAGATAGATATTATTTCACAATTGCCTTACCTCTCTTGTGTGCAAGATGTTCGTTCTTTTCTTAGTCATGCAAATATCTATTACAGTTTCATTAAAGATTTTAGCAAGAAGGTCATTCCACTATCCAACTTGTTGCAACAAGAGGTGGTATTTGATTTTGATGAGAGATGTAAGAAGACATTTGATTGCCTCAAGAAAGCCTTGACCACCACTCTTATTATCCAGACATCTGATTGGGCAGTCCCTTTTGAGTTGATATGTGATGCTTCTAATTATGCATTGGGGGATGTCCTTTCTCAAAAAGTTGACAAACTGCCTAGGGTAATTTATTATGCTTTCGGGACTTTAGATATTGCACAAGCAAATTAAACCACCACTGAAAAGAGCTTTTAGCTATTGTATTTGCTCTAGATAAATTTAGATCTTATTTGCTTGATTCTAGAATTTTTATTTTCACTAACCATGCAGCTTGGAAGTTCTTGTTGAAGAAAGCTGATTCCAAGCCAAAGTTGATTAGATGGTTTCTCTTGCTAAAAGAGTTTGATTTTTAGATCCGTGATAGGAGTGGAGCACAAAATGTGGTAGCAAATCACTTGAGCAGGATTGAAGGAGTTGTTGATATGATGTCTATCAGAGATAGTTTTCCTGATGAACAACTCTTGGATATTCCTATTTCTTTCCCACCCCTTGGTTTGCTAATATTGTTAATTATTTGGATGCATATGTTTTTCCTCCACTTGCATCTAGATCTCAAAATGAAAAACTTAAGAGTGATGCTAAATATTATGTTTAGGATGATCCTTATTTGTGGATATTTTGTACTAACCAGGATATTAGAAGATGCAATCCAGATCATGAGATTGAGTTAGTCCTTCAATGTTTCCATGCTTCTGCAGTGGGTGGCCATCTTGGTACCCAAAGGACAACATGAAAGGTGCTTGACTCTGGATTTTATTGGCCCACCATCTTCAAAGATGCATGGTAGATTTATAGCACTTGTGAACAGTGTTAGAGATAAGGTGGTATCCTTTCTTGGAGACAAGAGATGCCTTAACAACCTATGTTGTTTTGTGAGATGTTTGATGTCTAGGGCATTGATTTCATGGGTCCCTTTCTCGTTTCTTTTGGCTTTTATTATATTCTGCTTGTTATAGATTATGTTTTTAAACGGGTGGAAGCTAAGGCCACCAGGATAATGATGCTCGAGTTGTTATGGATTTTGTTATGTCTCACAGTTTTTGTAGGTTTGGTATACCTAGAGCCATTTTTAGTGACCAAGGCACCCAATTCTGCAATAAATCCATGCAAGTTCTGCTCAAGAAATATAGGGTTGTTCATAGAGTTTCCACACCTTATCACCTCTAATGTAATGGGCAATCTAAGATTTCAAACACAAAGATAAAGAGGATTTTAGCGAAGATGGTGTAGCCTAACAGAAAGGATTGGAGTAACATACTTGAGGATGATCTTTGGGAACATAGGACTGTTTACAAGGCACCCATAGGGATGTCCCCTTACCGGGTTGTCTTGGGTAAAGCATGTCATCTTCCCGTAGAGATAGAGCATCGTGCATATTGGGCTATGAAAACTTGTAACTTGGCTCTTGATCAAGCTGGTGAAGAAAGAAAGATCCAACTGAATGAACTCGATGAGAACTCTAAGTACTACAAAGAGAAGAACAAAAGATTCCATGATAGCTTGATTTCTAGAAAGGAATTTTTGATTGGCCAAAAAGTGTTGTTGTATAACTCTAGGCTTGGACTAATGAGTGGTAAGCTTCGTTCTAGGCGGGTTGGTCTTTTTGTTGTTACTAATGTGTTTCCTTGTGGTACTATAGAAATCAAAAGTGAATCCACAGATAAGAGCTTCAAGGTAAATGCCTCAAGCTTTTCCTCACAAATCCTTACTTAGTGGATGAAATTGTGGAGGAGGGCTCATTGGTTGAAACTGCTTTCCTCCCTCGATGAATCGTGAAGTTTTTCTTTCTCTCCTTCTCTACTTTTTATTGCACTTGTCCAATTCCATTGATTGATATGTATGTCTGGATATTCTGATCGTGCTACATTGGGACAATGTGTAGTTTAAGTGTGAGAGGGGCAGACTATTGTAGGTCGTAGGTTTATGTCGATGCATGATTTTCTTTGATTTTTAGGGTTTGTTTAGGTTTGGTCATTTTCTCTCATACTTTCCTTCATTTAAGTCATGATATCTTGTGGTGTGAATCCATGCATTTATGTGTGTCAAGTTGCTTTTGAGAATTGAGAGGTTGAAACAATTGTGATAGACTTGTCCTTGTGAGAATTTGAGCCTTAATAGTCAATGGATTGTTATATGCCATCTAATATTCTTTTATGTGTGATCTCACACTTAATTACTTGCACTCTAAAACTTGAATTATTTCTTGTTGATACTTGATATTCACATGCACATATTGATGTGATTTATGCATTTCTTTTGAATAAGCCAATTAGCCATATAAGCATACCTTGAATGAATTTATCATTTGATAGTCCCTTTGAGCCTTTTTACCCATTTCCTTGTTATTTAGCTCATTACAAGCTTATAAATGAAAAACCATGATTGTCCTAACCTTAGGAAATTTTGGAGCTGTGGAATTGTTTTGGAATGGGTATTAAGTAAAGGTGCATTATTCTTCAATTCTTATGGATTCTTGGTTATGTCTTAATGATTGATACAATTGTGTACATAAGTGTTCATAAAAAATGAAAAATCAAAAAGAAAAACAAGAAAAAAAGAAACAAAAGTGAATAAAAGGTTGAGTGAGGCAAAGAAGATTGAAATTAGAGGTTTTAGTTCTTATGCTTATTTTGGGGTTGATTTTTACTTACTTTTTACTTATTCCCCATTGCTCCTCTATTCCATTTGGCTTTAGCTACATGTCCCATATTTAATCTTTCTTGTCATTGGCCCCATCACAACCTTGAAAAGTCTTTTTGATCTTTATGTGCATGTACTTATTATGTTGATGATTAGAGGTTTGTCAAGCCTATGGCTGTATTTGTTTTCATAAAGTGCTTTGAGAGTAAACACTTACAACCTAAGATACATGAGTGTAAAAACTTTAGAGAGCATCTCTTATGAGTTTCTATCATTATTGTGACTCGCCTCTTGGTTTGATTGGTTTCTTTGCATACTTGAATTCATTAAGTGATGTTCATAGATATCTTGATTTTATTCTTTCACATTTATGTGTTATATTTTTTCCATTTCTTTGCATTTTCTAGATTTTATTGTCAAGTATGAGATCTTCTTAGGTGTTGCATTTCCTAGTTTTTGTTATTTTCTTGCATTACTCACATTGGTACATATCAGTTTGCATAGCCTTATTTTTTTATTTTTCCTAGGAGTGCAAAAGGTTAAGTGTGTGGGTATTTGATGAGCAATATATTACACACTATTCACAACTTTATTTTACCATGATCGATGATTCTTAGTGCCTAATTGACATGGTTTAGTATTTTAGACTTTAATATTCCTAAAATGAGTTAATTTGAGATTATTTGACGTTTTATGCATTTTGGAGGGGTTAAATTTGGATTCCAATTCCATTCACACACACTTTTACATTCCATCACTTTTGAAACATTACATTTTTGTTTTAAAAACTCTTGAGGTTTTGTTATTAATGCATTTTCGGTTTCTTTATTATTGATTTCTTCTATTCTATTTCTGAATGCGGTGTACTTATCCCATTTTTAGAAATTGGTTTTTTGAGGTTATCTTGGTTTAGTTGATTTACTCTCTAGTGCATGAACGCTTAGTTTGTGTGAATTTGTTAATGTTTCATGCTTATGTTGATTTCGCTTAGTTAAAGGTTTATGTTTCGAAATTGTGCAAATTAGGAAGATAATGATTCGAATCTGAAATTAATCTTTTGAAACCAAGGATTGAGTTGTGAACAAACGAACCAAAGGGATTTAGCCATTTTATTATACTGATTACTTATTGTTTCTACATTACTTTATGTTCATACCATTCAACAACAAAAACCCCTCCTATGTGTGTGAGTATAAGATGTTTGAATCTTTGTCTGAAAGATAATTCTTGGGAAATGACCTAGGAGTCACTTCCTAGTACTACAGTTTTAATTTTTATACTATTTGCATCGAGTACAACCTCGATCAATATTCTATAAGTCTATCATGGTGTGGCCATAATTTCCCCCTATGAATGATGATTTTTTGGAGATGAGTTTCCCTATAAAGATTGGTGTGAAATATGAAAATGAATCACCTCTAAGTGGTCTATATTAAGGATCACCCTATCATTATCCTCAACGAGTATGGTAGGCTCAAAAGACTAATAAGTATCACTAGGGTCCTCAAATAAGCTAAAGTAGGAATTGTGTATGCTTACAACGATTTCGTGAAATATAATTTTTATCACAATCATAACTTAGTCCTTGAGCTCTTCTTTGCATTTGTGTTATAGTTAAGCACTTAATTGGTAATGAAGTGGAATTTGGAGTGCAAGTTATACTCGCAGCAGTTCCCATAATATGGTTGTGGGCAAGAATCGCATTTGGGCGTGTACGATGCCAAGTGATAGCTTTAGATGCTGCAATTTTACTCTCTACCATTTTTCTCAACCCAATTACATTATCAACAGAAAAAGTTTGTTACATAATCAATTTCTCTTGCAATCTCGAATTTGAACCAGATAAGAAATAATTAAACATTATTTATGGTGTGAAACCTACAGCTTGAGTAGAAATATGCTCAAATCTAGTTGGTACTTAGTAATTGTACTACTTTGTCTTAATTTAATCAAATAAGCTTAGGGATTTGCAAAAGCAGATTGAAAAAAATGAACTAGTACAGTATCAGTGAACCCCTCCCAACTAGTAAGTTGATTGATATTAAATATCCAATTTTGCAAACATAAAACATTCACTTTCATAGAGAAGCAACCAATTATAATCTTTGGAAGGGCACTACTTGATCTAGATGTTAGGTGTGTAAATTACATTAACTCATAATATGAAGAAGATCTTGCTTCTAACATTGACACAACTTTGATGAAGACACCACCAAAATAACACAAAATAACAAAAAGAAAGAAGGCCATGAAAGACTTAGAAGAAATGTTGTCAAGATCAAGATATATTAGAGTTATCTAAGATAGGTACTTCGTTCCAATTTTTTTTTCTTATGTTTAACCATATTCTCAATTGTGAAAACCTTTTTTAAAAAGTATGTTAACTTGGAATTAAAATGAACTCGATTTTCAAAAATCTAAGTAACAAGTTACTTTACCTGAGTAATTGGTTACTGGAACAAAGAAATGGGTTGCTGAAACTAAGTAACAAGTTATTGAGACTGAGAACATTATTACACAAACTAGGTAACAGGTTACCCTACATTTTTACACAGTAACCGATTAATCATGGGAGTAATCAATTACTCATTTGGACATAAATATTGGTTAGTTGGTTACCCATGAGAGTATTTAGTTATTAAGAGTTGTTAAACAAAATTTTCAAATCCAAACTAAACTCCTTTCACCCAAAACAAATGGATGTTATTCCAATCGACTTCTACCTTCACTTACGGGTATGATGGCTGGTTGGAAGCCTATTTAAAGGCACTTGGACGCTCTAATTTGTACACAATCTTTTCGTACAACTTTTACACAAATTTCTGAACACTCTTCGAAGCAACTTGTGAAAAACATTTCTGAATTCTGTAAGTTGTTGTCAAGTATTGTGTTCCAAGTTTTATACACTTTAAACACTTATTTTAAAGATTATAAAGATTGCAAGATTACAAGTGTCAAATTATTTTTACAATATAACCCTAAGATATATTCTTCATTGTATCAAAGTTGATGTAAACCTTTCACCATAGGGTGCGGTGAAAAATGGAAGAAAAAGATACTTAGATGATGTGTTTTTCTAAGGTGGTGAGATAATGGTGAGTGTGTTCTGTAGACAACATCTCAGGGTGAGATTTCTAATTGATTAACTCTTCAAATCAATATAATCTCTTGCATAAGCAAGAGGACTGGAAGTAGCCTTCAAGTGGACAATAAGGTTAATCAGTATAAAAACAGGTGTATCTCTTTTCATCCATATTCTCTACTTTTATTAGTGTACTTTGTTTTTCTTCAACTTACTATTCTGCTACACCATACTCATATGCTTTAAACTTTCAAAAAATTAGCATTGGGCAAAAAAACTAATTCACCCCCTTTTAGTTTATATTCTTATACTTACAATTGATACTAGAGCATAGGTGGGTCGGATAATCCCTAGATCCTACACTTTAAGATGACATCAAAATCATTTTTGGGAGAAGGTTCTAACGTCAATAGCCCTCCAAGTTTTATTGGAGAATGCTATGACTTCTGGAAGATTAGAATGAGAATCTTTAGAGTATCTCAAGATCTTGATATCTGGAATGCGATTGAGGAAGAACCTTATACACCCTTCATTGTAGTCAATAGTGTGGGGAAACCAAAACTGAAAATTATCTAAAATGATGATAAGAAAAAAGTTCAATATGATCTTAAAGCCTAAAACATCCTTACTTTAGCCTTAGGAATGGATGAGTTCTTTAGGATATCAAACTATAAGTTGGCAAAAGAAATGTGAGATACTTTATAGACCACTCTTGAAGGATTCAGGAAGTAAAACAATCCAGACTCAATACTCTTTCCTAAGAGTATGAGATGTTTTGGATGAAACCTGGAGAGAAGTGCTCTAAGCAAAGTGTTGTCGAATAGCAACCTAAACCTGAATGTTTCTGAAAAGGCAGAAACTTGTGAGACCTCTATAGATGATTCAGATAAAGAAGGCATGGAGGACATGAGCATGTTGGTGAAGAAATTCAGTAGGTTTCACAAAAGAAACATGACCACAAATTTAGAACCAACCACAAGATTCACAAAAGGCAATGAGGCTTTAACATCAGGCCAAACTTTCACTTGTTTTGAGTGTAGCAAGCCTGGACATACAAAGGTGGACTGTCCAACACAAAAGAAGAATCCCTTTAAAGGGAAGTTGAAGAGCATACACCGCTTGGGAAGACAACGACACCAGTTCAAACACAAAACCGGAAAGCGAGGAGCAAGCCCACCTATCTCTATTAACGTCTCATCAATCAGATGATGATGAAGTAAGTGAATCTGATCTTTTAGATAATCACACCTTTAATGAACTTTAAAATACCTTTAATTATTTACATAGTGAATATGTTAAGCTTTCCAAATTATTTTTTAAACAGAAAAACGAAATCACTATTTTAGAAAATATCAACAAATTTTTAAGGAAGGATTTAGGTATTTTGAAAAATAAACCTTCTTCTTCAAAATATACAAATTGCATTACTCTTGAAACCAAAATTTATACACTAAGTCTTAAAATTAATAAACTTAGGAAGAGTAGTCGTAATTTAGACAAGATTTTAAAAGTTCAAAGACATCCAATAGACCATACAGGTCTTGTCTACTCAAATAACCATGTGATAAAAAATAAGAATGTCTTCGGAAAAACAATCATGGGAAGAACTATCAATTTTCATTCTAATCCTCTCTTTGAAACCAAACCCGGGATACATAAGCATCTACCCGCCTGCTTTTACTAAAAAAATATTGGTCACGCACCAAAATCTTGTCATATTAAAAAATATGGTGTGTCATATGGCCAATACAGATGGATAAAGAAAGGTTCTAACCCAATAGGACCAAATTAAATTGGGTACCTAATAAAACCTGATTTTTATACAGAAAAGTTTGGAAGTGGCAAATAAATGTTTTACTTAGACATTTTGTTCCATGTATATAACAGGTGACAAGAATAAATTCTCAGTCCTGACTCCAAGGGACAAGAGGTTCATCACTTATGGAGACAATAACAGAGGAAAAATACTTGGAATTGGTCATGTCAGAAAGCCACCTTCTACTACCATAGAAGGAGTAATCTATGTTGAAGGCCTAAAGCACAACTTCTTAAGCATCAATTCATTATATGACAAAGGCTAACATGTGGCTTTCTACCCCGAGAAATTCATTATCGAGGATAAGGTATCAAAAGACGCTAAACTGGTAGGTTAAAGAATTAACAATATTTATATAATTGCATGAAATTATATTCATACGAAAATTAAATGTTTAGTTCTAAATGATCATGACGCATGACATTGGCATAGGAGAATTGGAACATACAAATGGATCAGTTGAATTAATTGATTAAGAAAGATCTTGTAGTTCGCTTGCCTAAAATGAAATTTGTTAAAGACAAATTGTTTGATGCATGTCAAAAAGGCAAGAAAACTAAAGTTTCTTTCAAGCCAAAGCATATAGTTTCTTCTGATTGACCATTACAATTATTGCATATGGATTTGTTTGCTCCTTCTAGGACTATAAGTTTTGGTGGCAACTTTTATGCTCTTGTGATACTAGATAATTTTTCCATATTTATTTGGACTCTCTTTCTGGTTTACAAAAAAAAAAGAGGTATTTTATGTCTTTCCCAAATATTCTAAAAGAGTCCAAAACGAAAAAAATCTGTAACATTCATTACTACTAGATGCGACCATAAGGGAGAGTTTGAAACTGCTTCTTTTGAGGAATTTTGTGATGAGTATGGTGTCTCACACAATTTCTCGGCTCCTAGAACACCATAACAAAATGGTATTCTGGAGAGAAAGAATAGGTCCTTCGAAGAGCTAGCCCATACTATGTTGAAGAAAACCAATCTATGTTTTCAATCGTGTTTCAATAAGATGTATTCTAAAGAAAACCCCCTATGAGTTGTATAAAGGTAGAAAACCAAATATTTCTCATTTTCATATTTTTGGTTGTAAATGTTTTGTTTTAATTAATGGTGAAGACAATCTTGGTATATTCGATGCTAAAGCTGTTGAAAGAATTTTCCTCGGTTATTCTCTTACAAGTAAAGCTTAGAGAATCTTTAATAAGAGAACTTTAACCATTAAGGAATCCATGCATGTGTCATTTGATGAAACTAACCCCTCTAAGGAGGTCAAAGTTGTTTTTATGATGATGATTTACCGAGCATTTCTCAAAGAGAAATCTCCAATATGGAAGAAACAAGCAACTTAGAGCAAATGAAAATAGATGATAATCTACCACAACATGATAAGCATGCATATTCTGACTTGCCCAAAGAATGGAGAACTCGTAAAGATCATCCCATCAACAACATCATTGGTGATATAAACATTGGAGATTCTACTAGCTTTAAATTAAATGATGCTTGTTTGAACCTAGCATTTGTATCTCAAATTGATCCATCAAAAATGGATGATGTTGTTGATGACAAGCATTGGATTCTTGCAATGCAAGAATAGCTCAATCAATTTCAGAGGAATGATGTTTTATAACTTGTTCCTAGACCAAAGAATAAACATGTTACAGGAACTCAATGGGTTTTCTGAATCAAATCTGATGAAAATGGTATTATCATTAGAAATACAGCTAACCTAGTAGCACAAGGCTAAAACAAGGAGGATGGAATTGATTTTGATGAAATATTCGCTCTTGTGCCAAGACATGAGGTTGTTAGGCTCTTGTTTGCATATACATGTTTTTATATCAAATGGAAGTAAAGAATACATTTCTTAACGGATATATACAAGAAAAGATGCATGTCGAACAACCTCCGAGTTTTGAAAATTACAAATATCTCACTTATGTGTATAAACTTAGGAAACACTCTCTGGGCCAAAGCAAGCTCCTAGGGTCTGATACGACCAATTAACTAACTTTCTAAGTGAAAAATATATTTTTTAAATGTCAGGTCGACACTAAATTATTTATAACGAAAATAAATCATCATATTTTACTATTTCAAATATATGTGGATGATATTATTTTTGGTTCAACTAATGATGAATTGTGTAACGAATTTGGTAAGATGATGCATGGTGAATTCGAAATGTCCATGATGGGAAAGTTAAATTATATTCTTGGACTTTAGATCAAGTAAATGGAGGATGGTATCTTTGTCAATAAATCCAAATATTGCATGGACTTGCTAAAAATATTTGAGATGGACAGATGCAAATGAGGCTGATAAATGCATAGACATAACCAAGTATTAGGGTATGGTTGGTTTCATTATTTATCTTACTACTAATAGACTTGATATCGTGTTTAGTGTCTGTTTGTGTGCATGATATCAATCTAAAACCAAAGAGTCACCTCTTGTTGTTGTCAAATGAATTATGAAATATTTGAAAGGAACAACATATGTTGGATTGTGGTATCCTATGGGAAGTGTGTGTGACTTGGTTAGCTATTCATATTTAAATTTTGCTGGTTGCAAACTGAGAGGAAAAGTACTAGTGGTACTTGCCATATCTTAGGAAATGTTTTCATCTTATGGTCATGCATGAAATAGGCATATGTTGCTCTAAGTACTGTTGAGCAAGAATACATTGCAACATGTAGTTGTTGAGCCCAAATGACGTGGCTTAAGCAAAAATTGTGTTATTATGGTTTGGAATAGGGATGCATTCCTTTGAAATACGATAACACAAGTGCTATAATCCTCAATAAGAATCCAATTATGCATTCTAGAATCAAGCACATTGATAGAAGACAACACTTCCTAAGGAACCATGTCCAAAAGAAAGATGTACTCTTAAAGTGTGTTGATAGTCATGATCAACTTTCTGACATATTTACTAAGCCTTTAGCATAAGAACATTTTTTAAAAAATGCAAAAGAAAACTAGGCATTTTAGATGGAGTTGTCTTGTCTTAAGACATCTTTATATTCTTATATGTTTGCTTCATGGTAATTATTGGATGTCTGCTTGTTCTCTTAAATGTTTAAATGCTTCATTTTTACATGTTTTAGGGTGAATAATGGATTACTATGATATAAAGTAATTGATTATCATGTATTGGGATACCTGAAAAATTCAATAACTGAGGACAATACTTCATTATTCAAATGAGTAATTGGTTACTGAATGAGGCATAGTGTTTTGGTATCTGATTATTGTATAGAGTAACCGATTACTTGAAGTTGAATTTCTGGAAACTGGTTTTTCAATACAGTGAGTAATTGATTACTCTATATGACTAACTAATTACTTTGTGTTCCATTTTATATGTCTTTTCCACATTTCCAGAATTCTTCATCTTCTTCAACCGCAAACCCGTGGAACCCCCCTCCACTCTCTAGAAATCCCATTTCTTGCTCATTTTGCTTGAAATTTATGACTACTCATATCATATTTTCAATTCTAAACACATTCCAACCATTTATTTCAACTTTAGAGCACTAAATCAAAAAGCCCCAATTTCAATATTCCTAAAAACCTAGAATTTCAAAACTTCACTTTCATGGCTTCTTCATCAAGAACCAAGAAGCAACACTCTAATGCATCTGAAAGGAGTCAACCAAATGCTTCAAAGACTAATCTGCTGGATTTGTTGTGGCTTCTTACAAACGTAGAGCAACACTCAGTATTCCAAGAATACTTCCTTGGAAGACCATTGGTTTCTCCCAAGTATGGTAAGTTATACTCTTTTCAACTAGAACTTTATTCAATTCCTTAACTCCTTAGGGATCAAAATATTTTTGAATTTTATGAAGAACAACATGCCTATTACCCTGAACTTGTGAGGGTATTGTAGTGCAATTTGAATGTAAGGAAGAATAAGTTTTATTCATTAGTCAATGGACAAGAAGTTGTCATGGACTCGAGAACCGCCAATTTAGTTTGTCATAACATACCTTTCGAAGGAGTTGAACTCAGCTTTAGACTTCATTATCCATACGAGGAATTTGATAGAAATAAATTATATTATAACATGTGTAGATTTCCTCAAAAGGAAATAGAAAGTAGAAAACAAAAGTTAGTGGTTGAGTCTTTGAAAAATTGAGATATCCTCTCTATTGGAAATCTCACTCTGTATGATCAATTGTTCTATTATTTTATTAGATATGTTGTAGTTCCTAAGTTTTCCAATCATTAGCAAATAAATGATATGGAACTACAACTATGTGTGCTATTAAAAATAATATTTCAATAAACTCGGTTATGATGATAATGCAACACATGTGGTCATTTAGAGGGAAACACAATCCATTGCCTTCTGCTATAATCTTAACAATCATACTTGAGCACTTTGGTATTTCCACTAAGGGGGAAACAAAAATTGTGCTTGATGTGACAGATATCAAGATTGATGTGGATTTGATCTATAAGATGGACTTCTTTCAATACGCAATCAATATGCACTTCAAATATCGCGATGATCCACCAGTTGCTCCTGCAGATATTCCTAACACTAATCAACCTGACCCTCAACCCACCCCATTTCATGTCGAGTTATCCTCAACTTCAACGATGCTTAACAATCAGATGACTATTTCTCAATTCAAAAGAAAAATTATTTTCATTGAAATTAGCATATTTAGATTCAATGATTGCTTTTGATTTAAGTTCATAAATCTTGTATGACTTACTATTTACAACATACCTGATGAATATACATTTGTAGGATGTACTTACGAGTTTAATTCTCTTGGGGTCTGGTATTCGGACATAAGTCAAACAACCTCAAGTTCTCAAATATGATAAATTTGGTTGTCTATTCTTGAAAATTTCATATGGGGACATTTTGATTTTAGTCATGGGAACTCTATTTAGCACATAGCAAAAAATTAATAAAAGTTTACCCCACCAAGACGGTGTTGCACTAGAACTTAACATAATAGCTATAACTAATTCAGTTAATGTTCTATTTTTTCTTTCAGATTTATCATTCATTTTAGGTGAATAGTGTGTTGTTGTTTCATGAATAATATGATTCAATTTATAAAAATTATTAAACATGCTAGAGTCATACTGAATGTCTCTATCACTTCCGAGTTTTATTATTTTCTTATTGAGTTGATTTTCAATTTCAAACATATATAACTTAAACATGTCAAACGCTTCACTTTTATTTTTCATAAGATATACACATGTATAATCAGAGCAATCATCAATAAAGGTGATAAAATAAATTTTACCATTTCTAGTTAACATTCCATCTGATTCACATATATCAGAGTGTATCAAAACTATAGGCTCAAATTCTAGAGCTACTGATTTATGTGGCTTTTTAGTTATTTTAGCTTGACTACATGATTCACAAATTTTAAACTTATTTTTAGATAACTTTGGAATTAAACCTAAGCTACTCAAGTTTGAAATTGGTCGTTTATTAATACGACAAAGTCTACCATGCCAAATATTAAAATCACACAAAATGTAAACCGCATCAGCAATTTTATTCATCAAAATATCAACATTTAATTTAAACATGTGACATACTCATTCCTTACAAATACCTCATTCTTAGTAAGAGTATACAAGTCTACATCTATAGTCTGGGTAAAACCAGCCTTATTAAGAAGAAAATCACAAACCAAATTCTTCTTTATCTCTATAGTGTGCATTACATCTTTGAGAATCAGAGTCTTCTAATATGTAAACTTCAACTCAACATCACCAATTTCAACAACAATAGTGGTGTGGGAATCACCCAACAACAGTTTCTTGTCAGCAACATCCATATATATTTTGAATATACCACGATTATATTACACATGGTGGGAGGTGTCATTCTCTACCCACCACCCATCATATCATCCAACCATATTAGCCTCATATAACACTGCCACAATTGGCTCATAAATCATGTTGGTTTGTGGATTATGATACATTGGTTTATTCTTGCACTTGCGTGCTTATATGATCTAGCTTCTCACAATTGAAACAGATAAATTCATTGTCAGAGTCATTCTTAGCGGGTGGCTTAACATATCAGACCTTTTGAGGTTTCAATTCTTGTTGTGACTGATGCTCTTCGTCTTATTCCCATTATAGTTCTGATTCTTAAAATTATTGTCAATTGCCTTCAAAACCTCACTTGAGAATTTCTTCTTAGCACTATTATTAGAGACAATCAACACCTCATCTCTTTGATCTTGTCTACGAGTCTCTTCTTCAATGTGAAGACAAATGATCGGAGATTCCAAAGAGAATTCTTTGGTCTTGTGCTTGAGAAGGTTTTTGAAGTTTTTCTAGCCATGAGACAGTTTGTCAATAATGACAGCTACTTGAAATTGTTCAACTAGGGGCATACCCTTAGAGTAACAGGCAATGTTTTAAATTGTGCTTTCAATCACGGTTAAGGTTATTGTCATTATGGTCGTTGTGATACGAATTGCAACTATTGTGGTGTGATTTTTTTGTAATTAATTTAATGCTTGAATATTATATGGTCCGAGCAGTTATGTTGTGGTTCAATGAAGCCACATCATTGTAATTCAGTTTCACATTACAATTACAATAAAATATAATTACAACAGTCACCATAACTATAACATTGTGACCACATTAATGACCCACAATTGAAAATAATGGTAATAAACAAGGGTAGTAATATGTGGTTCACTTACGAGTCTTTTTTATGACGAACTTATTATGTGCTACCGATAAGGTGAACTCTACAAATGGGGTGTATGATAAATGAAAAAAATTATATATATCTTGTAAATGAGAAATGTTAAACCCATATTTTCTGCGTATATATTTCGAAACCACAAAAAATGCATAATTACCAAAATCTCTTTAATAATACATAAGAATATTTATTAAAATCTCATTATAAAATCTTATGCATAAAAAATAAATTGCTTTTAAAACTACACAGAATACTAAACTAAAAGTGTATGATAATGTCTACAAGGACTGTAGGACTAACTACAAATTCTATAAAATAGTTTCTACAATGTAAAGTATTATGATCGCTTGACATTTGGTCCAAACTCAAACTATATAGACATCCAACTCAGAAATATCACAAAACTTAAGTATAGTGTGATAAAAAAATTCAATAACATTATTCAGAAAATTATAAAAGTTTGACATTTCTAGTGATCACGAGTACATAAAATCTTCATGAAGAATTTAATATTACTAACTACTTCTTCGAGTTTTTTATCATACTCTTTCGATGAGTATGTTTTGGTCAATTTTATAATATCGTTTCCAAAGTTTTATGTATATTAGGTGTTTTTGATACAAAAACTTTATATTAATTGATTATAAAGGTAAAATTATTAAGAGTAAATTACACTGACATCCCCTGAGTTTTAGCGAAATTACACAAACCACCCCTCACTTTTCTACACCTGCACAAACCCCCTAATTTTTATACTTTCATTACACTGATCACCCTTGCATGAGAAATAAGTATGATTTTTTGAACAAAAAATGTTATAAATATAATTAAGTTAAACAAAACATTGTATACTATGGAGACAAGTCCAAATAATATATGAATCGATACCTCTTTATTATTTTTGGTTCGTTACGATATAGTATAAGAGCAATTTAAACAATATCTCTTTAGAATTGTTGATGCATTTTGTAACAAAAAATAATAAAGATACATTGATTTGTATATTATTTGGATGTTTCCTCACAATATATCATGTTTTGTTTAACTTAATTGCATTTATCACATTTTCTGTTTAAAAGATACACTTATTTCTCATACAAGGGTGGTCAGTATAATGAAAGTATAAAAACTAGGAGAGATTTGTGTAGGTGTAAAAAAGTAAGGGGTGGTTTGTGTAATTTCACTAAAACTCAGGGGTGTCAGTGTAATTAACTAAATTATTAATTAATTGAGTAAAAAGAAAAAAAAATGGATATACTTATAAGGAGCAATTTTTTGAAGTTATATCAAGTTTTTAATACCAACAATATTAATTGTTTTCCTTAATTTGAATGAAACTACCAAAAGTGTATAATATAAAAAGGATATGTGAAGATTATTAACCAACTTCCTTAATTCCTACAAATTGTTGGTAAAAGAAATTTGAGGAATATCTTATATTTTAATTCTATAAAACTTTTTATTTATGAAAGTCTTATTTATATTAATTAATTAAATCAAAATTAGAAATGTGCATGTTAAAAAAACTTCCCTACATATCAAAATGCTACTATATATATAAAATAAAGCAATCAAATCACAATACTTAATTTCCTTGGTACAACGAAAGTGATCGTTGTACAACCTTGATTACAAGCAATTAAATAAAGTGTATAGAATAAATAGAAGAGGAAAAAACAAGAGAATTTATTAACGAAATTCGGTCAATTGTGCTTACTCCCCATAAGTGTTGATCGACTACCAAAATATTATTAGAGATTAAGGGTGACAAGCTCTAACACACCCATAAGCCCAAATATCCATGAGATGTTTCTATTTGGTGTGGTGCTTATATTTGGTGCACATAATAACAATGGACTTGAGTCCAATATATAACATTGATTACTTTACTTCATTCAAATACAATAACATATTTCAAGTATCCTCAATAATTTCCACCTTGATTGAAATAGACGAATATATCGCTCCTTAGAAAATTTACATAATAATATTCACCTTTAGCGATATTCCGTTCCACCTTGCTCAATCCCTAATTCTCTTTAGTAGCTCCTCCACATAAGAGCATGCTCCCCTTGAACATAAGCCTTCAATATTATCAAAAGTCTAGCTCTCCAAACTTGTAGTGCAACTTCCCATACAGCCGTCTAACAAAATAGGTCACATAGCTCTTCATTGCTAGAATGTGTTTCCATATTATAGAACATCAAAGTTCACCAACAACCGCCATCTTCAATACTCAGCCAACTAAACAACAAAGCCTCCTTGGAAATCCTCAACTGCTACCACCATTTTCTACTCCGACAATCATAATTCAAAAGAACTACGATACTCCACCATGAGGAGTATACTCACGGCATTACAATGTGTCAATGTCAACCAATGTCCCTGTCACGCCTTTGCATCCAAGTCAATGCTCATGTCACACCTTGCATCTCAACTAGTGTATATGTTACACATTGTATCCAAGCCAATGCTTGTATTACACCTTACATCCAAGTCAGACAACATCTTTGTACTTTTGTAGATCTGCTAATAATTAATATCATTCACTATGATGTTGTGGACACACTATAAGGATATTCCATTATCTCATATAAAATGAGATCATTTGTAACATCTAGAGAGGTATTGTCAGCACCTCACTCATCTTAAGGAGCATATTTATATTTGTCCCACTATTTTGTGTCACTCCATGTGCTAGGAGGTATGATTGACTAGAAAAAATTTAATAATTACAATTTTAACTTAAATATTTTTTCAACCAATCAGAATTGGTGGTACATAGAGTGGTACAAAATGTAGGACATGAGATGTGCTCTCCTCATCATATGGGTCCTTATCTCCATCTTGGTCTCAATCCAATACATGGAATTCTAGGGTTCTAGATCTGACACACTTATGGTCGTTACTACTTTCTTGTCATGTTTCCTTCTCCTTCAACTCATCTGCTTCACTCTTGCATAATGCCTTTGACAAGCCCAGTCAACATATCATTCACCCTCCTTTGTCATAATCTGACGTCTCAAGTAAGAGCCATCTACCAATTAGCTCTAATACCAATTGTTTGTGCAACGAAAGTGACGTCGAGCAGTGTTGGCCACAAGCAATTACGCGTACGTCCTCGAGAGTGTTGATCAGCTACATTATAATACTAGGCAATATGGAACTAATACAATAAATATTTGAAGTATCCTCATTGATAATGTACTCATGGGCCTAAGTATCAATGAGGTGTTTCTATTTGGTGTGATGCTTATATTTGATACATGTAATAATAATAAGGAACTTGAGTCCAATATATAACATTGATTACTCTACTACATTATAATACTAGGCAATATGGAACTAATACAATAAATATTTGAAGTATCCTCGACATAATTAAAGAGATTTTTTCTCACAGAGACAAAATGATTTCCTCATATTTCTATTTTTAATTATTGGCATGGAGGGAGGGTACTAGCTAAAACTTCGTTATATTTTATTCTTCCTAGGGATGGCAAAAAAACCCGTAACCGTGGTACCCGTGAGTAAAACCCATATGGGCACAGGTATGGGTCACAAACGGGTACCTACGGGTATTATAAATGGATTTTTAAAAATACACGTAGTACATATGGGCGGGTACGAGTATTATGATACCCGTGTCTGCGGGTACCCGTTATTTACTTGATTAATATATTATATTTAATTAAAATAAAAAGTACATTATTCTAACATTCATTACACTATGTATATTTTTTTCCTTTTGTTTTGTTTACATATTTTATTGAGTTTGGTGGTGAAACAACCTACAAATATTATTACATGTATAGAAACATACATGTTTTACAAAGAAAATATATACTTTTTGTTACGAAAATGAGAACAAAAAATCACACAAATAGAAAATACCAATGAATTTAGCATTTTTTCCAAATATTCAATCAAAAAGTACAAAAATAATTAAGTTTCATCTCATTTGAAACATAATAGAAGTAAAATATTAAAAACTCATTTATAATATAGGAAATCCGCGTGTACCTGTTGTACCTGTAGGTACCCAGAAATACCCACGAAGGCCCGCACATGGATATCCGTACGGGTTCTGGCGGGTATGAGTAATGATCTCATATTTTGAAATGAGTAGCATGTAGCTACTATCCGTGCCCGTTGTTATCCCTAATTCTCCCGATAGTTTTATTTACTCACATTTATTTCCTTGTTATTTATTTTCCCGTTCAATTTTTGGTTAATTATTATGAGGATAGTGACATGCAATTTCGGTTGTTACTAGATCAGATGTTCATATTTTTGTCCTATATTAAGTCTCTGTCTAATTAAAAAATAAATAATCAAAAAATATAAATTATTATTTTTATATTATTTTATAAAGTTTACTGATTAAAACATAAAAATAAAATTATTTTGGGACAGAAATTTACGAAAAATATAGTGTGGGCAACACGTATTATCATCCTAATTGGAATATACAATAAGGCAATATCGTGAAACTCGAGTCGGACAACAAACCGGAAGAGGTTAAACCGTCCGGTTGGACCGGTTGATTCATATATAATTTATTATTTGATCTGTAAATAACATATTTCCATCTTTTTTTGGACTAGAGTAAAATAAAATATTAAAGTAATGTTCTATTTCTTTTTTAAATTTTAAGTGAATCGTCTGGTTCACTTCTTGGGTTATTGAGGTTCAACTGGGTTTAACATGGTGGGATTAGAATTTTTCCAGTTCAAATCGGTTCAACCCTTATTTAATTAAGACTATAAACTATAATTATTCTCAAGTCCGATCAATAATTAAATTGGTTGAACGTCCGGTCTGACATAGTTATAGCAACAATGCAATAAAGTCCACGAACTCATTTGTTTGTTGTTCCATTGTCACATCATATACAAGTATTGAGGTTCTATAAGTTAGGTGCACGTACTATTCCGTTATGTCTTCTCTCCATCCACATTGAAATATTCCACTTCTCCACCCAACTCCACGTATTTCTTTACATGTTTTTCATACACGTTTAACAATTTTATTATTTGTACAACTAAATTTGATATATAATTAATATGAGTTTAAAATTATTGTATTGTCAGTATAAAGTTTTTACATTACCGGCATATCAACAACCATTGATTTATATTACTTTTGTTTAAGAGTCAATAATAATTAACATATGAATGATAGATAGAGATTTATTGATAGTATAAAAACATTTACACTGTCAGTATATACATATTAAATCCAATTAATATATCTCTTCAACATTTGCTACACACATTCACATTAATCTACTATATCTTATACGAGATGTTTCAAAAAATATTCGAAATATATTTTCACATGTTTTCTCCACTTCCTTTGTTTTAGGTAATTTGTTAGAGTATACGTATATAAAAGTCATCCTTATTAGAGCCCACGTACATGACGAGTGAATTTACTTAATTCAAAAGAAATTAATACCACAATGTTCATTTTTCTCAACCCAACTCCAATATGTCTCAACCATAATGTTAACTTTACCATCACAATATTAGATTAAACAATTGACATGGTAAATATTTAATATTTTATCTTGAAAACTTATGTAGCATGTAAATCATATCACAAATTATGAAGAGATGATTGGTTGAAATAATATATACATATTTATTTTTAAATAATATTCGAATTTAGGTCATTCATGAAGTTAGAAAAGTTAGATCAATGTTTCATATTACATACTGAATGACGTGATGTAGATGTAATATTATGGTTGCAGTGACTTCTGTAACTATACTACATCGTAATTATGGTGTGATATTGAATCACAATGATGCGACCATAATGGGTCATAACGCAACTGCATCAGACCATATTTGGGTTGCATCAGACCGCAACACAATCACTTAGGCCGTATTGGGCCACATCGATATCAAAAAATATTTTTTACTCACAAAATAATTCACACTACAACGGATGCAATCCACATTGCAATGGTCGTAATGACTACAATGTCACTAACCCCAACCATAATTTAAAATGCCGAATAGGTATATTATATTGTGAAAATTATTATTGACTAGGAAAAATAAAATCAGGAAATTAGAACTTATTTGAAATACAAGACAAAAAAATTTGCTTTCTATTAATCATATTTTCTTCTTTAATTTCTTTCTCAAAATTAGTAGGAAAAAGAAAAGAAAAGAACGAAGCAAGACTCAAAGTCCTTTAATCCATAGTTGTAAAAATTGTACTGAACTAGACCCCAAACCGGTACGGCATGCATATTATACCGGATAAGTATCGAAACTGGCGTAAATCGGTGCAAACCGGCCGAATTTCGTTAAAACTGGTGAACCGGTGGGAATTTCATTGAACCGGCCGATTTGCACATATAAGATTTTTTTTTAAAATAAAACAGCTAGAACAGTGTCATACACTTTATGTAGAGGGTTTCCACTTTCCGCTTTTCAACTTCCAATCTCTTCTTCCACGGTTCCACCAACATCATTCTTCACTTCTCCAATCTCTTCCATACTCTTCCAATCTCTTCCATCATCTTCTTCGGTTAACTTTTTAACAACATTCTTCACTTTTCAACCACATTCAACAATCTCTGTCCAGTCCCTTCCACCAACATATCATCTTCCGATCTTCCAACCTTTTGAATTTGAGGTAAGACCACACTCTTTGGTTATATCTTTGTCTCACTTTTACTGCCTTTTCTCACACCTAATGGGTCATATCTATGTTGTGATGTTCTATGTACAGTTTGTTCAAGGAATATTTCTGTCGAGATAATGATTGGCAAAGACAATAATTGTTCATTTATAGTCTAATTCATTGTTATCATATGCAAATAAAGAACATATGCAAGAAAAATATATAAGAATAAAACCAGATTTGTGTAAAAGAAAGGCAATGTGATCAAATTTATGTGAGTTTGTACAAAAAATCACATGGACATTTATTATCTCAACAGAAATATTGGACACTCACATGTTTGCTTATATCTTTGCTTTGACTGCTTTTCTCATTGCATTTCACACAATATTGGACACTAACATGTGACTCTACTATCCCTATCTTTTTCCACATATCCCACTCTTTAATATTCCCATAATTCTAGTTTACTAGGAATTATGAAAATTTTGAATTTTATGTTTTGGTTTTTCTTGCGGTTTACCATTTTTCTTTCTAAATTTGGTACAAATAGTATTGTTCTTAATTGTTCATGTTATAGAAATAACATTGTTTTATTCCTTGTAAGATTGTGATTGAAAAATAGCCATCAATAATAGAATTATTTTTAATTGTTCTTAATTGCTCATATTGTAGAAATACATGGCATCTAATGAAGCTGAATTACCAACATCACAAGAAGCATCAACGTAAAATACTTCTATAAGCAGTTATATAGGGAAATCAGATCCAGCTTGGGCGCATTGTAAACAAGTTCTTGCTGATAATGGAAGAACGATTATATTATGTCTTTTCTGCATGAAACAAATTAAAGGTGGTGGCATCACTCGGTTTAAGGCTCATTTGGCTGGAGTACAAGGACAAGTTGAAAAGTGTAAGAAAGTACCAGCATATATTCAACATCAGATCTAGAAATCAATTGAAGAAATGAAGAGCAAGAAGAAAAGTAGAAGACAAATACAAGGATGGTAATCCTTGTGATGAAGTTACTGATTTATTGCACACTCAACCAATTGAAGCACCTCATACATCTACATCTCAGAAAGGTAAAGGTCGCATTGGCAATTACTTTATGCCTAGAACAACTCCTGATGCTCAACGCACTTTAAAAAGTGTCATGCAAAGTAAAGAAGTGATTGAGAAATGTGACATCGCCATCTCTAAATGGATGATTCATGCTTCTGTGTCGTTTAATGTAATTAACTCAGCTTATTATCAACCCATGGTTGATGCCCTTTGTAGCATGGGTCCGGGTTATAAAGGTCCCAACTATTATCGTGTTCGTGGTCATTTGCTAAACAAGTGGGTTGAAGATGTTAAAAAACTTGTAAACGATTATCGATCAATTTGGAAGCGAACTGGATGCACTCTTATGGCTAATGGTTGGACTGGTCGAAGCAGACAAACTCTTATTAATTTTCTTGGTTATTGTCCTAAAGGGACTGTCTTCATAAAGTATGTTGATGTTTCACATGCTTCCAAAACTACAGATTTGTTGTTCAAGCTTTTCAAGGAGATAATGATGTATGTCGGTCCTGAGAATATTGTTCATATTATTACAGACAATGTTGCTAACTATGTTGCTGCTGGTAGGTTATTGGAGAGAGATTTTCCTCACATATTTTGATCTCCTTGTGCGGCTTATTGTGTTAACTTGATGTTTCAAGACATTGGAAAGTTACCAGAAGTAATTGATATAGTATCATATGCTACAAATATTACTAAGTATCTATATAATCATTGTCACTCGTTATATCTAATGAGACAGTTCACTCATGGGAAAGAAATACTCTGTCCAACTCCAACTCGCTTTGTCACTAACTTCATTGCATTGCAAAAGTATCTTGGCCCAAAAGGATGCACTTAGAGCTCTTGTAACTTCTATAGAATGGACAAGCTTATCTTATTCCAAAGATGTTAAGGCAAAAAAATGCGTAGAACAAGTGTTGGATTCAAACTTTTGGAAACAATGTGCTGACATTGTTAAAATTACTGAGCTACTTGTTCGTGTGTTACGCATTGTTGATAATGAGGATAAGTCTGCGATGTGTTTTCGTTATCAAGCATTCTTTAAAGCTAGAAATGAGATGGAGAGGAGGTTTCAAAGAAACAAGACCAAAATAAAACCTTATTTGGAAATTATGGATAGTCAGTGGGATTTGCAATTAAAAAGAAATCTCCATGCTGCTGGGTATTGGCTTAACCCACAATGTTTCTTCAATGTTGAAGAATTTGAAAAATATAAGTTCACAACATCCGACCTTTTGGATGTTTTAGAGAAGCATGCTCATGGAGATCCTGATTTGCTAGATAAGCTAACCAGTGAGATGAGCATATATAAAGATGTTGAGTTAATTTTGGAAGAGCGGCTACTATACATGAACGGAGTAAAGTGATGTCAGGTATAATTAGTCTTTCATATTTGGTAATTGTCTTTAATATTTATTATTAACTGTCTTAAACGTTTATTATTAAACAAGATGCTGAATTAGATTTCATGCATTGTTGTAGATCAATGGTGGGAAACATATGGATGTCGTACACCAAATTTGCAAAGGTTGACAATCTGCATTCTACGTCAAATATGTAGTGCTTCCGGTTGTGAAAGGAATTGGAGTGTGTTTGAACACATTCATTCTAATAAAAGAAATAGGTTAGAGCATAAAAAACTTAATGATCTTGTTTTTGTTCGTTACAACTTGAGATTACAACAAAAATATTACTCTTTTATTCAAAATATGACCTTAATTGTCGTTCTTTACATATTTATATGTAGCATGTATTTATGTTTGTATATAATAAAATCTATAAATATAGCAGTCACTTGAGGCATCAAAATTATGACCCAATAAATTTAGAAACATTGGAGGATCATTCTCGTTTTATATTGGAGGAGTCCCCCCCATTTCTAACTGTTGAAGAGATTGAAGCTTTACGAAATGACCTTGCAAACATTTCCATCCAACCATCATTTGATGAAAGTGATATGTTTTTTATTGTCTAATGCTTATGTTTTTCATTGATTTCCATCAATTCCTAACTCTTTTAAATTGCTAACTATATGAAAACTGACATTATTGTAGATCAATTAAATTTAGAAGATGATGATGATGATGCACAACTCAACCCGATGGAGAATGTGAACCTAGATGAAGACAATGTGGGTCAAGCTTCAGGCTCAAATGATGAAGAAATAGAACCTCGATATGAGACAACTTTGACTCCTTGGTGTTAATATTAAAACACCAATTTATGTTTTGTAGACTGAGTGGTGAACTTGTGAGATTTATTTATATTTTGTATTTGTTAAGTGATATATTTGGATTGATATATGTTTTGTACTTTAGACTTTGAATTTGTTAAAAACTTAAAGTTGTTTGTTTATGTGAATTTTGACTAGATTATGAATATGAATTATAAATTTGAGTACCTAGTGAATTTTTGTTATTATAGGTTTTTATATATATATGTATATATATAAACAGATATGTCCGGTTTAACCAATTTAATCGGCATGCGATTTAATTACTGAACCATTGGTTGAATTATTATATCATTATATCAGTACCCTGACCAGTTTTAATAATACGGCTTTAATGACTTTAAAATAAAGATGCCCTCTCCTTCTCTCTCTGTTCAATGATTGAAGCTGTCTTCTGTTGGTAGTGCATCATAATCCAATATAGTAATGTTTCTATTGATATGCTAATTCGTACAAAACGACACGAGATTATAGCAGAGGATGGTCAACTGCGACAAAAGCTAAGTTTTTTATTTTATTTTTTATTTTATATGCCAGATTCAACTTCTTTTTACTTTTTTCGGCTCTTTTGTTTTAAAATTTAATGATTATATATGATGATAATAATAATATCACCCATCTTTAGTTCATGTTGTCTGCTATGCTCATGCTCACCTAATGCCTATCTAAATTAGGGTAAGTATATGCATGCATGTTTCTAAATAGTGATGATCAGACCGCCTTAGACATGTGCAGGGCAGACTTGGCAGCCGCCCTAAACAAAACTAAAAAATATATGTACAAATTTATATACACTTCATATAAAATAAACAATATATATTTTACATGCAAACATACAAATATATATAACATAATAAAAAAATAATACAAATGGAACAATATATACAAAATATAAATGATATATGATACAAAATATGTATAGTACATTATTTACCTATTAAATTCAAAAGAAATAGTACATGTACATATATAACATACCAAATACAAATGCATATACATAATAAGAAAATTATCGTACGTTCTTACACTTAGATATACAAATGTATATATAATAAATAGAACAAATTTTCTTATATTTGACAAAATACATATACATTTGCAAATTTTATATTCAATACTGTATCTAATGATACTCGTGAGCCACTCGTTTTGCCTATTGGAAATGCCTACGGGCGAATAGGGTATGTTGGGTTAACATTTTAGGACGGATGGACACAATTTTCATGTCTTGTCCGCCCAATAAATGCAAACAAGCGGACACCGTAAGCTTTACCCAAATTGTCAATGATAGGTAAAGCAAATGAATGAGTAAAAATGATAAAATAGTAACTATCTAACAAACTAACTAGAAAATTGTTGAAATTGTTGAATACCCTATCTCTCACCAAGCAAGTGGTGTATCTTGGTGAGTAAAGTCTTCAGATCGATGATTATCCAATCTTTTTCTTCTCTCTTTTGAATGAATTTGGACTCGCTTGGTGACATCTTCAAGCTCATTGAGCCAGTAGTGCACATTTTCTTGTTCCAGTCTCACTGAGTGAATGCCTTATTCTCGCTCAGTGAGAGCTAGTCACGTTAACAAAAACCTCCTTTTGTATAAGCTGATTTTCTACATAAATTTCTAAATAATTTGATATTCTAGTTTTAATAGATTGTAATAATGATTCATATTAATCATATGACACTCATAAAGAAAATATATCATCGAGTATAATTGGAGTTGGAAATTGTACAATTGATTTGATTAATTTGGTAGTAATTTAGGTATGAATATTTTTGATAACTATCAAAAGTATTCTTTACCTTATGAGTAAATAATTAATCTCTTTTGGATGTGTGATTGTTCGTTATCAAGAATTGAATCTTTAACTTTTTTATCTTTTTAGGTTCTAGGAGTGTTTTTCTAATTTAGATAAGAACTTGAAACAACTCCAACATTTAATTTTAATGCAAACCAGTGAAATTTAACGAAAAGGAAGTCATCAATACATTTTCTCCAAGAAAAGAAAAGTTATTTATTCATTGATTAATGTAATAATGACAATTTTTATTGAAAAGTGACATTGAGTGAGCATAAGAGATTGTCAGAACCGGTACAAGCACAAACCAGACAGATGACTTTAATATATGATGATGAATGATAGGTGAAAATTACGTTTTTAGTGATGGTCGATAAAAACCGGAAAATAATGTAAGAACTGTAGTAAACGATGATCACACTCACACTATTGGGTGACTAAAATTGTAATTTTTGTAGAGTATGATTATTATACACCGGGAGCATAAAGAATTTATACATATTTATTATACTATCTGTCATTTATTTCTATTTTTTATGAAAAGTTAATAATAAATAAATATCATCTATAAATGATACAATGACAATGTATAAATCTCATATGTTATCAATATATATTTTTTCCCTTTTGATTTTCATATGGAACTAAAATGAAACTCCAAAAACCACGATTTCATTAACTCATACATAATTTTCCTAATTTCACCTTCTAGCAACCAAGCCAGTGGGAGCTACTGATCCAAGGGCTAACAAATAATAAGTTCTTTTAAAGGACAAAAACAAAATTGAAAAGGAATAATCATTTTTATGAGTATAATATATATATATATACTGTAAATATAAATATTTATACACATTCAGTACACTATTCACCATTATTTATAATATTATTATTTAAAAGTTAATCTTGATAAAAATAAATGATACAATAATAATATAAAAGCTGTTAATTGTCCGTGTATACATTTTTTTATATTTTCTTATAAGTAAAAGTTTATTAATAAATTGAGTAAGGAAAATATCACAATTACTAAATATGTGAATCCCAGCTAAATATGTGAATCACAACTACCTACACTACCCCACTATTATCAAACAATTCTGATTTAGGGTCCCAAAGTCTAAAAAAAAGGAATACACATTTAAAAGAGCAGTAAAATCTTAATTCTTCAGATCAGGAAAATATATCCCACAATGCTTTTCCACCGTTTCCTTATGATGAAACGAAACATTAATTTTGTACATATCCTTAAATCTCAACAACCCCAACAAATTTTCAGAACTACACTATCCTTCCTAACAATTCTACAACATTACACGTCCAATTTGTGTGTAATCCCTATCTTTTTTATGTCTTGTTTTAATTTCTTCTGCACAATGTAGAGTTCTCTCAATGTGGTACCCTCCTCCAATACTAACTTCTCTCTCCAAATGGCAGCAATAACTCTCAAACACACTCACATTCACATGCAATTTGAAACCCATCATAAACAAAAATTCTAGCTCCAACTCATTCAATTCTTTTGTTGTCAATCCACCAACTTTTGCAAAGTATGAATTTCTGTAGTTCCTGTCAAATAAGAAAGCAGAGGCCATTTTAGCATCACATAGATCTTAGCTGGTGTATAGTCAATGATGGAGATTGAAAGAAACAAACTTCTTAGTTTTACTAAACACATACCAATTTATTGCAAAACAGGTTTAAGAAAATGAGAAAAAGACTTGGACAAGTGCCTTTAAAAGTTAGATTGTCCACATGGTTAGTTGTACTATTTTAAATTGTGGTTGCAAATGCAATCATTGTTATAGTTATGGTTGCTCCAATTATAATCCTTGAATATAGTAATGTGGATTGTTATTATTACGGTGTAAATTTTTTCTCTGATTAAAAAATTGAATTTAGGTATGATGCAATCTGAATATACTTTATGTTATGGCATGATATAGACACATTATGGTGAATATCACACTCCAATTATATAGTATGATGCCGTTGTGGGATTATTACAACCACAGCTGTATTAAGTGATCCACAATGTGAAATAATAGTGTAATATTAGAACAAGGATCCTCTTCCTTCTCTAATAGAGAGACAACTACTAATTTCTCTATATTTTTAATAACAAAAATGTAATTTCATGATAAATAAAAGGATAAAAATAGCATTAAATATTGTCTTTTATTTATTATTGTGGTACACTTATTAAAATTTCTTTTTTTCCAACACAGTTGACTAATAACAAAGACAATAACTAAAATTTTGAAACATCTAAACTTCAAAATTGATCAAAAACAACTTTACAGACTAAAACCGGAATCAAGTCAACTGTTAGAATCAAATTATTATAATTTTTTTATAGGGAAAATAGATTATGAACATAAACAAGAAGGGGGAAGAGTTCTCACATGTCCTCCACATACTTAGAAGCCACCATTATAGTTGTTATGAGAAGCCTATGCACATTTGTAGCATTGATCCAAAACCCAGGATTGTTATGACAAAACCTGTCAATATAAACATATGCTACTACATAAACAGAGGGTCCTGCCCTAGTGTACTTGAAAATTCTCTCTAGATAAGATTCAATGGTCATATCAGGGATCTCCTTGGAATCAAACATGTTTGTGTTCTTGATCATAGCTTTGGAAAACAAAGCACTTGAATAGTTCTTCTCAATTCTCTTTGTTCTTGCCATGCTCCTCTCAATAAGTGAAGCTAGCACTTTTATCACTAATGGTGTGTTGGAATCTTCTTGGTATGAAAATGAATACAAATCATAGTGCAACTTCCTTGGGGATATTGTCATTGTAGAAGAAGAAGAAGCCATGAATTAAATGTGGGAATAGAATGTTTTGAAAGGGATATTGTATTTGTTGTTTATTGATAAGTAAGCACAAGTAATAATGTTGTTGTGTTAATGTAGAAGAAGGTTTTAGAGGTGGACATTGTTATAAAGGAAATGGGAAGTGGCAATAGTGTGAGCATTATTTTAAGAGAAATGAATGTAGGCCTAAAAATGTGAGTTTTATACACTTATGTATCATATATTATTTATGTTTAATAATTATTAACTCTTAAAAATACAAATGATAATGATGAATAATATATTAAGAGAATGAAGTACTTTATCATATCATGAAATAATTTATCTCCTACAGCTAGTGTAAGAATAACATATATACTATTTTGTTTAATTTTTGAAATATTTTTATAAAAAATTATGAAATATAACACATGTGATGATTTTATAGACTAGAGAAGATAAATTATCTCTAAATATTTTATTCTGATATATTAATATTAACTGCATCAATTTTATATTGATAATGGATACATATTGAGTTTTACTTTACAAGTGTTAGTAATTGTGGAAAATTATTAGAATACGCAGAGGATGTGACTGCAGCAACTGAAGTTACAATCCTGAAGGCTCCAAATCTCAGAATTCCTAATTGGGGTTTTTAGATGCAATTTAAAATACCTTTCGTTTCCGATACGTGGCTATCTCTTTATAATTTTATTAGGAATTGAATTTTAAAAATTTTAGCAATTTAGTAAAATCTTTTATTACTGTATCAATGTTTTGTTGGTTAAAAAAAAGTTTATTGGATAAGATGAATAAAGAAAGAGAGGAAATGAATGGTAATGGTTTTTGGGCATTTGGAATTTAGGGACGGTGGAAACTTTATGACTAAAAAATATATAAAAAAACATGGATAAATAAATGATTATAAGAGTGCATGCTCTTTGAGATGAGAGGGTACAAAGGACAAAACAGCACCAGCTAAGTTCTCTGTATCGCATAAAAAACAATGTAGTTAGTACTATTTCTCTATTTCCATGATACCCCTGACCCGCCGACAGTGTGGTGAAGGTTAAATTTGGAAATAGAAGATATAATCATAATAGTAACAAACATGCATAGCTGGTAGGTTAGAGGTTGGATGTTTGGGCCTACATAATTGAAGGACATTTAAATCTAAATTTAATATCAATAAATATATAGATATTTTGGAATTTAATTTGTTATATTTTCTCTGTTTTAATTAAGAGAATAACTGAATTTATTAGATGAGACATTTGCATACTACCAAATAAAAGTACTACTTCTTTGGTTTCTTTTTAATTGTTTTTTTCTAGAAAAACTAATATGTTCCTTTTTAGTTCTCTTCCTAGAAAATCAAAGAAATATTAATCAATGTTTCACAATTCTAACTTTGTATTTTAGGAATAAGCACCTTGTTACTAAAAAGATTGTGGTTGTCAAATTAATGAATAATGCAATTATTATAGAGATGATAAAGAGTAATGTTGAGGTATAAAAAATCAGAAATAAGGCATGCAAACAATTCTCAAATACAAGAAGACAATAATGGGCTTATCACCTAATGATTTTTTGTTCAGTTAGTTCATTTTATTTCTTTCAACTATCTTAGTTAGTTATAGTTAGTTGGTTATAAATACTAAGTGACCTATAAATAATTCAATTCCTTCTTGCAAAGTTGTAAATCCATGGGAGAATTAAATTTCTATATGGTATCAGAGCACCTTCAAAAAATGCGACTTCATCACGTTTCTGTTCCTTACAATGGCAGAGCCCAAATTGTTATCCTCAAAGCCCAGTCAAGATGAATCTCAAAACACTCAATGTACTTGAACTTTCTGTTTTAGGAAAGTCAATTAGGAATAGTTAGTTTTCTGTTTTGTCAGTTTTCCTATTATTTGTTGTGTTAGTTAGTGTATAAATATCTAGTTTTTTTCCATTTTTCAACACAATGTGATTTATTATCTTTTCACTTTCAATATACACAGAAACATTCTTTTACATTTTTCTTGTTTCTCTCATTTGCTTCCATTAAAGCTTGTCATACAACTTCTTGTTCATTACACCATGGAAAGCTTCCACTTTCACATGATATCATAGCACATTCTTTGAAGGTGTCTCTACTGCGTAACTTTTCTTCATCTTGATACACTATTTGCCCTCTTCACGTTTTCTTTCTCATTTCCCTTTTTGTCTCGAATGACAAATCAAATCGTAAACCCAATCTTAGATCCTGGAAGTCCATTCTTCATCCACCCTAATGAGGACCTCGGTGGAACCTTAGTCTCCACTCTATTAAAAGGAGAAAACTACAATTCATGGTCAAAAGCCATGAACATGGAACTTGAAACGAAAAATAAACTTCAATTTGTGGATGGAACCTTGCATAAACCAACTGGTGATGATCTTATATATCCAGTTTGACGCAGATGCAACACCTTAGTGGTGTCTTGGTTGAATTAGTCAATTGACCCTACAATTACCCAACATGTCTTATGGATGGAAACTACTGCTGAAATCTGGAAAGATCTTCAAGAAAGGTACTATCAAGGTGATACTTTTCGAATCTCAGATCTTATTGGTGAAATTTACTCTATAAAACAAGGAAACTCTTCTATTGAAGGTTACTATACAAAAATTAAGGGACTTTAGAAACAACCTGACAATTTTAATCCAATTCCCCCTTGTTCTTGTCATATAAAATGTCATTGTTCTTTAATTCCCATTGTTTAGAGTTACATGGACCGTGATTATGTTATATGTTTCTTAAAGGGGTTAAGTGAACAATTTTCAGCCGTAAAATCTCAGATTATGTTAATGGAACATCTCCCACCTCTAAACAAAGTCTTCTCCATGATTTTTCAACAAGAAAGACAAATGCAAGTAGAAGATCCCAGGCTTTTGGCTAATCTTTCAAATAATAGTGATATGCATAATATGCAGAACAATGTATTTAGAGGGAGAGGAAGAGGATTTAGAGGACAAAGCTATAGCATACTAAGTAGAAACAATGGTTTATGGAGATCCTTAGGAGACAAAGGTCAAAAAATTTGCACTTATTTCTAAAAGGTTGGACACACTATAGATGTATGCTATAAAAAGCATGGATACCTTCTCAACCACTTCAATTTAGGCTCTACAAATAACTGTGTGAAAGAACAGGCTTACTGATCTTCCTAAAACACATTAATGCAGATCACTCCTTATTCATCAAATCCAACTCTTCAGGTTTTACAACAATACTAGTCTATGTTGATGGCTTGGTATTAGTTGGTAATAACCTTCAAGAAATCACTAACACCAAGCCTCTGTTAGACAAGGAATTTAGCATTAAAGACCTTGGTAACCTTAAATTCTTTCTAGGCATGGAGACAACTAGATCAACTCAAGGCATTGCTTCATATCAAAGGAAATACACACTGGATTTACTATAAGAGGTTGTATTCCTTGGCTCTAAACCCTGCTCTACACCTATAGAATACAATACCAAAATTCATACACATTCTAGTGAAACTCTTGCTGATGGATCTCCTTATAGAAGATTTCTAGGAAACGTTTTCTACCTCACTCACACTCGTCCTGATATTTCCTACTCTCTTGACATTCTAAGCCAATATTTCGCTGCTCCTACACATCTTCATCAAAGTAGTGCAAACAGGATTTTAACATATCTCAAACAGTCCCCTGGAAAAGGTCTATTCTTTCCTTGTTCCAATACAACAGTAATAAAAGGGTTTTCTGATTGAGATTGGGGGGCATGTTTGGATACTCGAAGATCAATCACAGGATGGTGTTTTTACCTAGGCTCATCCCTCATTTCTTGGAAAAGTAAAAGGCAGAATACAATTTCTAGGTCTTCTACAGAAGTAGAATATAGAGCTCTAGCCACGACCTCTTGTGAAGTTCAATGTCTCCTCTTTCTCCTCAAGGATCTTGGCATTTCCCATTTCGTTCCTGTTAGCATTTATTATGATAATAGATCAGCCTTATATATTGCAGCAAATCTTGTTTCCATGAAAGAACCAAACATATAGAGATTGATTGCCATATTGTTTGTGAAAGGGTGCAAAATGATACTATTCATCTTTTACCCATCTCATCTTCTTCACAAATTGCTGATATGTTCACTAAATCCTTGTCACCAGCACCATTTCAAGCTTTGTTTCCAAGATTGACATGTTGGACATTCACATATCAGCTTGTGGAAGGCTGTCAACGACAATATTAGAGCCCAAATTGTTATCCTCAAAGCCCAATCAAGATGAATCTCAAAACACCCAATGTACTTGAACTTTCTGTTTTAGGAAAGTCAGTTCGAAATAGTTAGTTTTCTATTTTGTCAGTTTTCCTATTTTTAGTTATATTAGTTATTGTATAAGTATCTAGTTCTTTTTCAATTTTCAACACAAATGTGATTCATTATCTTTTCACTTTCAATATACACAGAGGCATTCTTTTACTTTCTTATTATTTCTCTCATTTGCTTCCATTAAAGCTTGACATACAACTTCTTGTTCATTACACCATGGAAAGCTTCCACTTTCACACTTTTTTCTTTGTTTCTTTCTTTTGCCATTTTTTGAGGGGGCCACATTTGGACTTCTTTACCTTTCCTTTTTTTCTTTCATTATTTCCCTTTTTTTTGAAGTGGAATCCATTTACCCATTTTTCATTAACTCATTTTTTCCCCTCCCTTTCCTACCTAAAAATCCTATCTTCTCATTTCAACTAAACAAACTTTATTTCTTCATATTGTCTTCCAAGCCACAATAGTCTTCTCCTATCCTCGTCTCTGTGAAACAAAAATGGGAGCCAAGATGGCCCTTACTAATCCAATGTTAGATCTCACAAGTCCTTATTTCCTTCATTCAAACGAAAACCCTAGTGTTTTTCTTATAGCCACTATTCTCAATGGACCAACTATCATTCATGGTCCAGATAAATGTCCTTGGTGCTCAGATCGAAAAACAATATCCGATTCATAGACGGGTCTCTGCCAAAAACCCCAAATGATGACCTGATTGCCTCAAATTGGAGTAAATGCAACAATTTGGTGGTTTCTTGGCTCAATCAAGCAATAGAGCCACCGATTCTTTAAAGCATATTACAAATGGAGACAACATTGGTGATATGGGAGGACCTACGAGAAAGATACCATCAAAGAGATGTCTTCCATATTTCCAATCTGAATGGGAAAATTAACATTATCAAGCAAGATCATATCTCAATTGTTGCATATTTTACTCACATAAAAGGGCTATGGCAACAATTGGACGACTTCAGGCCTATACCTTCTTGCTCACATAATATGCTCTTGCAACCTCACTCCCATTGTTAAAACCTATAAAGAGCATGATTACGTAATATGTGTTATAAGAGGTTTAAACGAACAATACTCAATACTTAAATCCCAGATAATGCGTCTGGACCATCTACCTAGTATTAATAAGGTATTCTCTATGCCAACCCAACAAAAAAGACAAATGACCTCATATACAAAAGAATCTAGTTTAGTGGCCAATGTTTCCAATGAAGGATATAATAGTGTAAATGAGAATAAAATGAGAGGAAAAAGTAGAAGTTATAGAGGACAAAATCAGGGTAGATCACAATACAATGAAAGATCACAATATTTAAGAAGAGGAATAGGAGGGAGATGGATGAAAGTGTGCACCTACTTCCACAAAACAAGTCACACTATTGATGTATGCTACAAAAAGCATGGGTCCTCCAACTATTTTGGGAATCTCAACAATTTGAATAAGTGTGTAATACAAGATATTAGTGACAATGGATCACTAAACAACATCATTGATCAAGAACAAGGATACAAGGGGAAGCTTGAACATTGTACAATATTAGCATAAGACATTGATGTCACTATTAGAAAGATAACTCAACTCACAAAGTCACATTGCTAACCAGATTGTGACTACTGCCACAGACTCTAATGATAAAGGTCAAGAAACAATTAGTCTTAAATCCATTTTGACTCATATAATTGTTGGGTCATTGACTTAGGAGCCACAGATCATGTGTGTCATTCCTTGAGTCAATTTCAATTCTTCAAAGGAATTAAACCAACATCTATTAAGCTGCCCAATGGCGGTGATTTAATTGGTGACTTTTTAGGGATTGTTGTATTTTGTAACCTGTTTTAGCTTAATGATATTTTGTATATCCCTAACTTCAATTTCAACCTTATATCTGTCACAAAATTAACAACATCCTTATCTTGTAAGCTAACATTTGCACCCACTGATTGTCATATTCAGGACCTTTAATCATTGAGGATGATTGGTGTTGATAAACTGAAGGAGGCCTACATGCAATGGTACATTCGAATAATAATGTCGTAAGATTAACCAATATGTTTTTTAAATATAGGGATAATATTGTTTGGAATTCTAGACTAGGACTTCCAACCAACTCTAAAATTCTTACATTGAAATTTGTATACCCTTTCATTCAATGTAATAGAACTGATACATCTTGTGAAGTATGCCATCTAGGAAAATAGAAAAGGTTTCCCTATCCTGACAACATATCCCAATCTGCCAATGTTTTTTATATTATACATGTGGATATATGAGGACCCTTATCAATCCCCTCTACCTTTGGTCATAAATATTTTCTTATCATTACAAAAAATAAATCTAGATGCACAGGGATTCTCTTTATGAGATCCAAAGGTGAGATAAGCTATCACATTAAGCCCGTTCTTCTCAAAATTAATACTCAATTCAAAATTAAAATCAAATGCATTAGGAGTGACAATGGAAAGGAATTCCTCCTCCATCATTTTTATGGTGAAAATGGTATTGAACACCAAGCATCTTCTTGGGTTGAATCCCTTCAACAAAATAGAATTGTTGAGAGGAAGCACCAACACCTTATTGTTGCAAGAACCCATATTTTTCAAATAAACTTGCCTAAACGTTTTTGGAAATATGTTATCTCTCATGTTACACGTCTAATAATAAATAGGCAACCTACTAAATATTTGTCCAACAAGTTACCTTATGAGGTTCTTTAGCAAAAATTGGCTAATCTGTTTTATTTGAGAGTCTTTGGTGACCTCTGTTATGCTTCAACTTTAACTTCTCATAGAAAGAAGCTTGATCCCTGGTCTAGGAAATGTATTTTTATAGGGTATAGAGGTGGTACAAAAGGATATCTTATTGCTTTTGCATGACAGCTTTTCCATAATAGACTTCCCAAAATGGAAGCTTTACTTAGAAGGGGGATTATCCTAACACAAGGAGAAGGTTTTTTTTTTTGTTTTTGCATTCTTTGTATTGAGTACTTTTAAGGTTATTGCTTTCGCGTGGTGACTTTTTCTGGAATAGACTTCTCACTCTCAAAGCTTTACTTAGAAATGGAATTACCTAAATACAAGGATAAGGTTTCTTTTGCAGTTTTTGTAATGAGCAACTTGAATCTTATTGACATCTCTTCTTTACTTGGAGGTTCACATACTCAATTTAGCAACCACTTTCTCATGAATATGGGCTTGCCACACTACAAGAAAAACCGGAATATCTAGAGCATCATTTGACTAGCAACAATGTGCTTCATTTGGTTAGCGCGGAATGACACCATCTTCAACTCAACCATGTCGATAATGGAGCGCATAGTAGATTCAATGAAGGTGAAATATTAGCTTTGGATCAATAGACAATATATTATGTTTGCATTATGTTATTCTAGTTGGGCTACAAACCCTCACAAATGTCTCATTTATTTGTCTTAAATTTCCCAATCTCTTATTTTTCCTTTTGAATATATTATAACCATGTTTCAATTTTAGTAAATATTACTTTTTGCATATAAAAAAATAAATAAACATTTCTATAAGTCGCATAATCCACTATAAATTACTAAAATAATCAAACACAATTTGGCGTTAAGTGGGAGTATTTTAATATTTCCATTTGATATTTTGTATTTTCTAGTTATGGGAATGATCATTCCCACCATCTTCTATTGGAATAAAAGCTCATATAATTATGGAAAAATATTTATATGTGACTATCTTTTGTATGAGAATATCTTTTACAACTTAGTCAAAAGAAACATGATAACATATCATCCCATCTCTTTATTCTCATTAATAATTATAAATAGCTTGAAGCAAATGTCCCATGAGAAGGTATTGAAGAGAAAATTCTAAAAGGGTGGGGGAACATGTAATTCATGCTAGCATGGCCGTTCTCAAATGTTTTCCACTTGTCGATGTCTCTTGTAAGAAATGTTTATGTTCCAGTTTTGGTTGCTTGTTATAAGTTCTTGGAATAGGTATGGGGTTGTAGAGTTCCACAACTACATATATTTTGTTTCACAAGATTGTAATCCCATTTTGCTATGAAGTCATTTAAGCAAAGATGTAAAGTACTACATAAATACTAAGGAATTGTTCAATCCCCGTCTGGAAAACATGTTATGGTTGGGGTAAACCTTAGGTGTCAACCATATAGCAAATAAGGCGAGCTCGTTTCAGATACCTTTAGGTCCTTTCTAGACGACCAGACAATTCAGAGAAGTACGTCACTGACCGAAAATGATCCAAATGACACTACAAGGACAACTTATGTCATCCGTGTGTCACGCCACCTGCACAGGACTGCCATGATGCCTGAACAACACAGATCTATGTCACAGGCCACATACCACCTGCACATTGCACCCACTTTCTGCCAGACGATAAAGACAAACTTAGAATATGACTACTATGCTTACAACATGCTATAAGTCAACTATCTATAGAGCACGAACCTGCCATCAACCGTCCAACACGGGTAAAGCAACCCTTGTTTGTCTTGGATAGGCTCGACAAGGCAAAATATTCGGCCATGTCAACAACATCTACTAGAGAATATTCAATGCACATCTTCACTATAAATAGGGGACTCCCTCATAAGGAGAATAATCTCAACTCTCTCATTTACTCTTGCGTTATATTCCCTCTATTCTAATATATCTCTCATATACTGACTTGAGCGTCAGAAAACCTTTTCATATACCTCTCTAGACGGTTCAGGCAACATCCTGAAGACTCCTTACCCGACTAACCGTCCGTCAAGCGCAGATCTCACCCTAGCAAAGAACAGAAATGATGTAGTAAAACAATGATAAATAATGTCCATATATTCTAAAAAAATAATTTGTAACATTATATTACTCGTTACAAATTTTGTTCCTTACACTTAACATATTTTAAATACACATATAAATGGATAAAAATATTTTTCATATTATAAATTAAAGCTCTATTTATTTTACAAATAACATTTTTTTTCTACGCAAAATTTATATACCTCACACCACTTAACCTATCTACTCTAAATTATTATGCATATAATTCTAAATAAAAATTATATTGTACAAGCACATTAATCCTTACACATTATATTGTACACGCATATAACTATATTATTATATCAACTAAAGTACACAAGTAAAGATTGAAAAGAAAATATTACATAAAAACGAAAATTATTTAAAAATTTAAGAATCTCTGCATTGCACAAGCTAAAACCTACTATATTATATACTCGATGCAATAGCTACTTCATTAACTAATATAATACCACTTCTTGCCCTCATTCTCCTCCCACTTTGGTTGTCAAAATATGTCACTCCGTTAAGTCTCAACCGCTACTTCATTGTCATTCCTAGCATCAACATCATCTCCAACAATAGCTTTTGTATTTGTTACTTGTGTTGATGAGGAAGGTATGGTAAGAAGTGACATTCATTCATCTGGGTTAGAAGAATACATCCCTTTTAACCATTCCCTAAATGATATGGACTGAGGACTATCTTGTATATCCCCTAGGGTAGGATTTTGAGCTTCTTCTACTGGAGGATCTTCCACAACCTTCAATGAGAATAATGTGTATTAATCAATAAATATGAAATCCTTATAATTTTGGGTGGAAAGAAAGAAAAAAAGAGTTATATTTATGAGTTTAATATCTATATACTGTTAGTATAATTTATTTTATATTGTCAGCATGTTATGCATTATTGATTTGTATTACTTTTGTTTAAAATTCTACACCGATTAACATATGAATGGTAGATGATGTACCAAAAGTGTAAAAAATATTTACACTGTAAGTAAATCCTGTCTTTTATGAAGGCTCTTGTTACAATTAATAGTCATAAATAAAAAGTTAAATATGTTATTATGGTTTCTTCATACAAAATATGTTATGATGGAATCTTGAAACATCAAATAGGGTAAAGAAGTTTAGGTTACCTCATGATCAGTTGGAAGAGGAGCGATGTTACTGTTCTGTTGATGGGCTCTTCGAATATTGTAGGACTTAATGATTTGTTCGTAATTATCAATCCACCACCTTTGAGCTTGCAATTGATTAAACTTTTGATGGCTGCTAATTGAATGCAAGATAATGTCACTCTTTTGTACACTATAAAGAAGATACATAAACATAGTACACATTGCAAATTAAAGTTTTGGCTACCTCTGGTAACATTTACTATCCTCTGAACACCAATTTAGTTTGAATAGTTTGTGTAAGTTCTAATCAAGTCTTTACAACATAATGTGATGCAGTCGCAATATTACGGTTGCGGTGACTACCGTTACTGCATTACACTGCAATTATGGTGTGATACTGAATCACAATGATGTGGTTGCATAGAGCGGTAACCTAACCATATTGAACTTTATTTGGGCAGTATTAGACTACATCAGGCCATATCGACTTCAAAAATATTTTTTAATATAAAAAAATTCATATTATAATGGCCAGAATCCACATCAAAATGGTCGCAATGATTGCAATCGTAATAACCACAACTATAACAACAATCACGACCATAATTTAAAATAATGATTCTAATGATAAGTATATAGAATCAAACATATATTATTAGTAAGGTTTGACACATTTTTCATGGTTACACTAATCAAACTTATAATGTTAAAATGAGGTTAAGGCTTGTTATCTCTTAACATACCTGAACCTGATTCTTAGAATAGTATTTCCACCATCAGGAAGAGACTGAAATGTCATATGAACACCATCATCTACCTCAATAGTCCATTCCTTGAATCTCTCTTCTTCCACCTCCACTATTTCACTGGCTGAGGTTGAAGTGTGTCTAGTCAAAAGAAAACCGGGAAGTCTACCTATAGGTATTGAAGGTTCATTTGTGGTTGTTTGGAAACCAGAAAATTCCACTTCGGATGGTGATGTCTCATCATGTTGTTGAATATTCCCTTTTGTTATAGGGATTGACTCAGTATTTGCTTTCATGTGCATTGATCTTGAGACCTTAAGGGCAAGATCTTTTATCTGCTTATTAAAAGAAAACCATATTAACATGAAGTCATGATGAACGCACTAATTTTTTTAATCAAGTTTGTATTATAATTTTATAAAAACATCACAAACCACAAATGCCTATAGTTGCAAAGTAAATGCAATGGAGGAAGAAAAAAGGAGAAATTAAGATACAAAATAGATGCAAAGTGAGATACTATAATATATTAGGCAGCTAAGTGCATGATTGTCTTACTTAATGGGGTATGAGGAATATAAATGCACCTAACTGACCATAAATGTTGTTTTCAGGAGACATATTGCATATTGGTTACAGAGTAGAAACATGACTATATTATAGTATATATATATAGTTTGCTCCATTGATATAAAGTTAGTTTGGTTTGTATTGACCAAGATGGAAACAAAAGAAGGTGCAAAAGCTAAGTTTTTTTTGGAGAACCTGTGCCGTGAGGCTTTTGGAAGAGGATCTAGAAGACATACTTTCATGTCCTTCTTCCCTCTCTTCTTCAGCAATCTGTTTCTTAGAGGAAATGCATGTAAACATGTTGTCTTCTTCGTTAACTGCACAACAACAAAAAGCTAGCAAACACACTTATGGTTAAAATCCAGATACTAGAAGTGTTAAAAAAATTGAAATTAACAGTTGCAAAGACAAAGTAACCTAGTGCTGTAAGCCTAAATGTAACTAATGGATAATTAAATAAACTGAACCAAGGTAATGAATACTAATAATATTTTCATCTGAACAAAAATGAAAAGGAATCTTGAACTAGGTTTGGGGTTAAAGTTATCTAAAACACTCAAAAAAAAAAAAAAAAGAATCACTTTTTTGAATTACTATTGCAGTTGTGGTTACGTTCACTACAATTGCAGGAAATTGCAATCCACGTAATATGAAGTTATTTTAGCAATTCGCAAAATTAAATATTGCGACTACATTTACTATTACCAATAAAAAACACAGGAGGAAACAAAGGCTAAAGCACAAACGAGTACTTGTATGAAATTGAAACAGAAAGAAGAAAAATATTTTGAGCTGGTTTTCTTATTACTATATGAAAGCTGCTTACCAGGCTAAATTATATCCTTCACTCTCACACACAAACCAATCTTCTTTTCCTTTCTATGGCTTCTGTTTTTGCTCTTCATTTGTGCATATTTATACTAAAACTCATAGAACCCTCAACCTCAATATCCCTGCCCCACCTCACACTTCACAAGAGTTCTTTTACTCTTTTTCAGGCTCAAGTGTAACGTTTCTGAACAGAAATTTGTACTTATTATGAAATGGTTCCAACCGGGTTTTAAGTGCTTGAGACATATGAAACGTAACAACATAGGGCAGTGCCTGCTCTGAACCCATAAAATGAGCTAGCTATGCATAGACGTTATCGGATTAATGTTATTGCCAATTCAAATTTTGTACCCTCATTTAACAATGCATATTCAATATATATCGTGTAAAACGCTATTAAATGATAGGCGAAAAAAAATCATATTAATGTTCTATCACTGGAAAATCCAAGACTAATCTCATATAACAAAATCCATTGATATACATGTTAAGAATCATATCTTAATATCATACTTAAGAACCCATCAAGTATATACCAACTATATATTGGGAGAAATTATTGCAAATAGTTCCCAATGAACGATTCCAATTACATTGATAGTTGTTAACTTAAATGTTAAATTATTAATTAAGTCTAATATAGAACTATAGCGGGTAGGAAAATAATAATGTATTATTATTATTAATTAATTATATATATATATAATATAACCGTGTCATTCATTGTTGAAATTCAACAATTTTACAAATTTTGGCGATAAATGTAAATTAATAACAATATCTTAGCATCACCAATACTTGGATATTTATATTTAAACTGTATTAACTATTTCAATATAACAGTTTTTTAATAGTTAAATTTTAAATATAACAGTTTTTTTAATGGTACAATATTTATACAAATGCCAAAATAGGTTAAAATGTTATATATGTTACAGTTATACGAAGAGGGTGGGGCTTTGGTATCTAAAAAGTGGGTTTGCGAATGAATTATACCTTCCTTTAAAATTCAATTCATTATTTAGTCTAGTAAATTTAATTAATGAACCAAACGACTCAAATGTAAATTAAAAATTAAATTCGTTAAATAAATGAGTTAAACTTAAGTCAAATATAACTTGACTTGTTAAGTTTATAAAATAATTATATTATATATATATAAATATGTATATCAAAAAAAAAAAATATATGTATATATATATATATATAAATATATATATAAATAATGTATACATGTGGAATATCTTAAATTTATATATATTAAATAAACAAAATTATGATTCGAATTGACTAAGTGAACCAATCAAGTTAAGGAGTTGAACTAAACTATTCTCAAACTCATGATTAATTAAACCAATTTAAACTAACAAATTGAATTAGACAATTTACAAATATCAATTGAATAAAATTTGAGCTCGAAAATATTGTTCATTTCTAACTCGAGTCAAATTTTAAGCAGAACAAATTATTATCGAGTTGAATCTTGGATTAATTCCATTCGACTCATTTCCCCTACTTAAAACTAGACGAGTGTTCAGCTTATTTTCAGCCCCTTCGATGAAAATAAGAATTTTGCAGCAGTACCAAAATTTAAGGACAATCCGTTTTTTTTTTGTTACGGAACTTTGTTGGAGATGTCCTTAATGCCTTGAGAAAAGAGAGGTGAAACATGTGGGGCTTACGTGTCAGCGCATGGGTTAGATCGAGAGCATTCGAAGAAGGAACAAAACATGCTCTGAGTGTGTTTGATGAAATTTTGTTGAAAATAAAAGAAAGGATTTCAATATAATATTGAATTTCGACAGTTTTGGAAGCTTGCAAAACGTTTCTTTTGTATTTTTGCCACTTCTATTATTATCTATCTTAACAAGTAAGAATGTAATATGTTTCCACAAACTTAAAGTAGGGACATCATTGGATTAGAGTAGGTGAATTTAAAAATGGTGGTTTTTATTAATGTATTTAATACTGTATACAATACATTGGTTAACTTATATAGTGATAATGGTTTCATACGTGATTCATAGTATATATTAATAAAAATAATATATTTATAAATATAAATATTATTATTTGTAATATATAACTAATTATTGAAATAGTTTAATGGTCAGCTGCTATAAACAATTATTAAGTTTAATGTTTGATTTTTGTTATGTCATTTTGAAAAATATAAAAAAATTCATGCATGTTTTAACCGGATATGGTTTGACCGTTACATTTAGTTCTTAAATTTTCAAAACAGAATTTTTCCGAGTTACTTGAAGTAATTGTTTCAAAAGTTTTACAAACATATTGAACATTATTACTAAGTATACAAAAGAGTTGATTGAATTACAAGTTACATCACTTACATACTTGTAAAGGCAATTCCGCCATTGTTGAAAATTCTTCATTATTATTGCAGAATACTTTCTTTCACAGAGTGTGATAAGAAAGGGGATTAAAATCACTTGGAAATGTGTTTTCCAAAAGTGAATAAGGATTAAGGAGTGTGTAAGGTACATAGAAATCTCGGGGTGCGATATTGTAATTGCAACTCATAATCTTTATTGGAAAAATCTCTTGTGCTGCAAGAGTACCATTCCTAGCCTTCGGTGGATAAGAAGATGAACCAGTATAAAAATCCTTGTATATTCTCTTCTCCCTTATCTCTTTGATTTTAGTTATTAATTTTCTACATAGATTTTCTGCTGCACTTTAACTCTTGATTTTGCAGAAAAAGTGGCTATTATTTTAAGTCAACTAATTCACCCCCCACTCTTAGTTGCAATCTCATTCTTACAATTGGAACCAGAGCTATTTTTGAGTAAGATATTCTCAAACTTGATCCTATATCAAAGATGGCCTCAAGATCATTCCTAGGAGAAGGTTCCAACATCAACCGTCATCTAAGCTTTGTTGGAGAGTGCTATGATTTCTGGAAAATCAGAATGAGAATCTTCATAGAATCTCAAGACTTGGATATATGGAACACAATTGAAGAAGGACCATATGAACCCTTCACCACTGTGAACAGTGTAAGGGAAGTAAAACCCAAATCTTCATAGAATGATGAAGATAAGAAGAAGGTGCAATATGATCTCAAGGCAAAGAAAATCCTCACTTTAACACTTGGCATTGATGAGTTCTTTAGAGTATCAAACTGCAAATATGTGAAAGAAATGTGGGATACTCTAGAGACTACACATGAAGGAACGAAGGAGGTAAAAAGATCTAGACTCAACACTCTTTCCCAAGAATACAAAATGTTTCGTATGAAACCAGGAGAGAAGATTCTGGATCTTCAAAAGAGATTTACTCATCTCACAAATCATCTTCTTGCTCTTGGTAAGGTCTATCAAATAGTCACTTGAACTTGAAAGTTCTAAGATCACTCACGAGAATATGGAAACCCAAGGTAACAACCATTTCTAAAAAGAAAAGTTTATCGAAAATGTCTTTGGCTGCATTGTTTGGAAAATTTCAGGAATACAAACTAGAACTCAGCCAACTTGACCAACATGAAGAACATGAAAAGAAAAATAAGAATATCTCTCTCAAGGCTAGAGTGGAAAAATTCGAGTCATCAGAAGATGAATCTGATAAGGAAGAGATGGAAGACATGAGTCTCTTTGTGAAGAAATTCAGTAAGTTCCTCAAGAGGAACAAAGGTGCTAGAATTGGACAAATAAGGAAATTCACCAAGAATAATGACGCCTCCACTTCCAACCAAAATTTCACATGCTTCGAATGTGGCAAAACTGGTCACATGAAGATGGATTTTCCTAATCTAAAGAAGAATTATTTCAAAGGACAGAATGAAACAAAGAATGGACGAAGAGCCTACTTTGCTTGGGAAGACAATGACGTTAGTTCCGCCTCTGAACCTGAAAATGAGGAACAATCACATCTCTCTTTAATGGCATCTGATCATTCTGATGATGAAGAGGTAAATGACACTCAACTATATTCTTCTAAATTATAAATTGCTTTCAATGACTTGCATGATAAATATGTCAAACTTGCTAAAATGTTTCTAAAACAAAAATATGAGTTAGATGCTTTTAGAAACAAACCACTATGATCTTCATGTCAAAACTGTATCACTCTTGAAAATAAGGTTTCAACTTTGAGTCTTGAACTTAATAAAATAAACAAGAGTTGTAAAAGTTGAAAATATCATAAGTGATCAAAGACACTCAATTGACTGAAGAGGTCTTGGCTATTCAAAAAGCCATGTTTCTAATAAACAAAGTATCCCAACTAAGATAAGCTTTGAAAAACAAAATATCCATGTTTTAAAAAAATAGTAAAAATAAATCTAGGATACATGATCATCAACCCACATGTACATATTGCAAGAATCTTGGACACACATCAAATACGTGTAAAATTAGAATATATGGTGTACCCCTAGGTAATTTTAAATGGGTTGAGAAAGGTACTAACTATGTAGGACCCAAAGAATATTGGGTACCTAATAAAACTTAAATCGTTTTGTAGGAAAATTTGACAGCCGCCTGCAACTTATGGTACTTGGATAACGACAACTCAAAACACATGACAGGCGATAAAAATAAGTTCTTTGTCCTCACTCCAAGGGACAAAGGATACGTCACTTATGGTGATAACAACAAAGGAAAAATTCTTGGAGTTGGTAGAATCGACAAGGCACCCTGAAAAACTATAGAAGGTGTACTATATGTTGAAGGACTCAAGCGCAACCTTCTAAGCATAAGTCAATTATGTGACAAAGGCTTCCATGTGGCATTCTACCCAGATAAGTGCATCATTGAAAGTAAGAATCCTCAAAACTCTAAACTTGTTGGTAAAAAGGATAAAAATATATATATGATTGACATAGATTCATCTTTACCAATAACATGTTTAGATGCAAATGATAATCATGATGCATGGCTATGACATATAAGAATTGCTCATATACATATGGACCATTTAAATAAACTTATTAAGAAAGACTTAGTTGTTGGTTTACCTAAAATGAAATTTGTTAAAGACAAACTATGTAGTTCTTGTCAAATGGGTAAACAAGAAAAAACTTCTTTTAAACCTAAGCATATGGTTTCTTTCGATAGAACATTGCAATTACTACATATGGACTTGTTTGGACCCTCAAGGACAAAACATTATGGTAGTAGCTACTATGCTCTTTTTATAGTAGATGATTTTTCGAGATACACTTGGACACTCTTCTTAGTTCATAAGAATGAGGCATTCAAAGTCTTTAGCGTTTATGCTAAAAGAGTCCGAAATGAAAAATCACTAAAAATCGCTGCTATATGAAGTGATCATGGGGGAGAATTTCAAAACTCTTGTTTTGAAGAATTTTGTGATGATCTTGGCACCAGTCTGCTATATGAAGCGATCATGGGGGAGAATTTCAAAACTCTTGTTTTGAAGAATTTTGTGATGATCTTGGCACCAATCACAATTTTTCTACTCCTAGAACACCACAACAAAATGGTGTTGTAGAGAGAAAGAATCGGTCTTTAGAAGTATTGGCTCATACAATGTTGAACGAAACTAACCTCCCATAATATTTTTGGGCTGATACAATAAGTACAGCATGTTATGTTTCAAATCGAGTTCTTGTAAGACCAATTCTTAAGAAAACCCCTTATGAACTCTTCAAAGGTAGAAAACCAAACATTTCTCACTTGCATGTATTTAGTTGTAAATGCTTTGTTTTGAATAATGGTAAGGATAACTTATGCAAATTCGATGCAAAAGCTGATGAAGGCATCTTCCTAGGCTACTCTCTTACGAGTAAAGCTTATAGAGTTTTTAATAAAAGAACTCTAGCCATGAAAGAATTGATTCATGTATCTTTTGATTAAACCAATCCTGAGATAAAGGATGGGTTAACTACTGATGAGGAGGAATTGCCAAGTTCATCCTCAAAAGATATTTCTATTATTGAACCTATAATTGATACTGAGCTTTTGAAAATGAATGATAACCTACCATCTCAAGAGGAGCATATTCATACAGATTTACCAAAAGAATGAAGAAGTCATCGAGATCATCCAATTGACAACATTATTACTGAATTAAATATGGGTATCACTAACCGACGAATGCTTGATAAAGAATGTCTAAACATGGACTTCGTCTCTCAAATAGAGCCCTCCAAAATTGATGAAGCAATCGAGGATGAACACTGGATTCTTTCTATGCAAGAAGAATTAAACCAGTTTGAGAGAAATGAAGTTTGGGAACTTGTTCCTAGACCGAAAAACATGCATATTATTGGAATTTAGTGGATATTTCGAAATAGATCTGATGAAAATGGTATTATTATTAGAAATAAAGCTAGACTAGTAGCCCAAGGATACAATCAGGAAGAAGGTATAGATTTTGATGAATCCTTCCCTCTGGTTGTTAGACTTGAAGCTATTAGGCTATTGCTTGCATATGCTTGCTATTTGAATTTTCAGTTATATAAGATGGACGTAAAGAGTGCTTTCCTCAACGGCTACATTCAAGAAGAAGTGTTTGTTGAAAAACCTCATGGTATTGAAGATTAAAAACATCCTTCTTATGTGTACAAATTAAAGAAAGCTCTCCATGGCTTAAAGCAAGCTCCTCGTGCATGTTATGAACGTCTAACTAAATTTCTACTTGAAAAATGTTTCAACAAAGTCAAGGTCGACACTACACTCTTTATAAAAAGAATAAATCATCATACTCTACTTGTTCAAATTTATGTAGGTTATATTATTTTTGGATCTACTAATGAGGTTTTGTGTAGTGAATTTGGCAAAATGATGCAAGGAGTGTTTGAAATGTCCATGACGGGGAAGCTAAATTACTTCCTTGGACTTCAAACCAAACAACTTGATAATGACATTTTCGTAAGTCAATCCAAGTATCGCAGAGACTTGCTAAAAAGATTTGACAAGGATGACTGCAAGGTAATAACTACTCCTATGGGATCCAGTACTGACATTGATATAGATGAAGCAGGAAAAAGCATTGAAATATCCAAGTATCGAGGTATGATTAGATCTCTTTTATATTTAACTATCAATATACCTGATATCTTGTTTAGTGTATGTCTGTGTGCATGCTATCAATCTAAACCAAAGAAATCACACTTAGTTGACGTTAAGAGAATAATGAAATATGTTAAGGTATGATTTGGTTGGATATTCAGATTCAGACTTTGCTGGGTGCAAATCTGAGAGGAAAAGTACAAGTGGTACTTGCCATATATTGGGAAATGCTTTAGTCTCTTGGTCTTTCAAGAAACAAGCATGTGTTTCCCTAAGCACTGCTGAAGCAACAACTACGAGATTATGGCTTAGATTTGGAGTGCATTCCTTTAAAATGTGACAATACAAGTTCTATAAACCTCACAAAGAATCCTTTTATGCATTCTAGAACCAAACACATTGATATAAGACATCACTTCCTTAGAGACCATGTCCAAAAGAAGGATGCGTCTATAGAATTTGTTGATACTCACAACCAACTAGCAGATATATTCACTAATCCATTGGCAAAAGAACCTTTTTATAAAATTAGACGATAATTAGGAATTCTTGATGAAGCATACTTATCTGAAATGCTTATATATGACTATATGTGTGCTTCATTATATTTATTTCATGCCTACTTGAACTTAAATGTGTTTAATTATGTTTAAAATTTCAATTTTTGGGTTAAAAATTATTTTCATAGCTTAATTTTGCCTAAAAATAAGTTTTTCTAGGGTCAGTAATCGATTAAACTAGAGAGTAACCGATTACAGGATTGAACAACGTGTTTTAGTAACTGATTACTCAAAATGAGTAACCGAATACTCTATGTTGCTGTTTGAAAAATTAAAAAATTTTAATTTCAGTAACCGATTACTCAAAATAAGTAACCGATTACTCTATGTTGTTGTTTGAAAAATTTAAATTTTTTAATTACTCAAAGAGAGTAACCGATTACTCAAAGAGAGTAACCGATTACTCAAAGAGAGTAACCGATTACTCTATGCTGTTATATGTATATTTTTTTATGCATTTTTTAACTTTTTCGAACTCATCTTCTTCCTCATTTCAAACCCTCTTCGTGGCCACCCCTCTCTCTCTCTAAAATCTTCATTTTTGATCCGTTTTGAGTGACTTTTGTGTGCTTTCATATCACATTTTTGTGTGCTCATCATTTTTGTGTTTATTGGCCTAAATAAAAAACCCCAAATCTCCAAAACCCAAAAACCTAAGAACTAAAAAAATAATCTCAATCCATGGCTTCCTCTTCTAGATCAAAGAAGCAACGCACAAATGTGACTCAAATAACCAAGGAACTTCATCTTTAGAGTGCAACCCTCTTGACTTAACACAACTTCTAGTAAATGATGAGAAACATAAAATCTTTGAGGAGCATTTCCATGGTCGCATTATCTTCACTCCCGAATACGGTAATCTCAAGAACTTTGAGTTTGAAGATTTTCTATTTCCTTATCTCTTGAGACAACAAAACCCGTTCGATTTCTTTTGTGAATCAAATGAAATTTATCCTGAACTGATTAAAGTATTTTAAAGTAACATGAACTTTAGGAAAAACCGTCTTACTTCCTATGTAAAAGGAAAAGACATTACTTTAGATTTGAAAATCATGAGTTCATTGTGCCGTAACATACCCTATCAGGGGAGCATTGCAGGCTTCAACATTTTATGTGAATGGGAAAACTATGATCGAAAATATTTTTATTATTCTCTGTGTAGAATTACTAAAGAGGAAATAGAAACGCTTAAGCAATAGTTTATGGTGAAACTGTTATAAGTAGAGATATCCTTTCTGATGGACATCTCAAACTAGAAGACAGTTTGCTTCATTATTTTCTGAGCTATGTCATCTTACCAAAATTTTCAAACCACTCTCAAATAGGTGACATAGAACTCCAATTGATGTATGCTATGAAATTTAATCTGAAAATCAACTGGAATCTGATGATAATGAGACAAATGTGGTCTGTCAGAGGAACCCAAAGCCCTTTTCCATATGCAATCTTCATAACAAAAATCCTTGAGCATTTTAGTGTTTCTACTGTTGGAGAAACTAAGGTCTCGCTTAATCCTCGTGAAATCCATATTGATGTGGATGTAATCCACAAAATGGGCTTCACATTTGATCTTCGTGACCGCACCTACAAGCATAAGAAAGATAGACCTTCTGATCTTGAACTAGAACCTACCCCTGCTAATCCTTCTGACCCACAACCTTCTGAGTTTCATGCTCAATCTTTCTCATATGTTGTCATGCCTTCAAATCAGATGATTATGGATGAGTTGATTTCTCTTCGAGGCGACATCACTAACCGGATGGATGCCTTTGATACTCAAAATCAAAAAATCTAGTTTGAACTTCATCGTCTCTCTTCTAAGCTGAGTAACATGACATTGATAAAGATAGTTCTAAGCCTGAATCTTAGACTTGATCTGTTGTTAGGATTATCTGGTTGTAATGTTAATTTCTCCTGGTTTCGGACAAATTCTATTATGTTGTTTGTATTGTTAATTCTTGAACTTTGTTTTACTTTTATTATAAGCATTGCGATGTTTATGTTATAACTTATGATTACCCTTATGCTTGTCATATACATATTGTATGATATATATATATATTATGCTAGAAACTCTTGGCTTTTCTACTTTATGATGAAGTCAAAAGGGGGACAAAAGGGGAACATACAAGATAGGGGGAGCATACTCAAGACAAGTAAAAAATATCACAAAGTATGTTGCTCTCAGAAAACTACACTGTTAAGAAGATATTGGTTTGTCATCATCAAAAAGGGGGAAATTGTGTAGAAGATCTTTGCTCCTAACCTTGGCACAGTTTTGATGAAGACACCAACATCGCCAAAAAGAAGAAAAAGAAGAATACTTATGAAGACAATGAAGATTCATGCTTCAAGATATTCAAGACTTTTAGTCTAAGTCTAAAATATGTACTTCTATCATATACTCTTGATTATACAATAGTAGTAATGCTCAAATTATTTTTAAAATAAAATTGAAACACTTTAAAATACTTAAAACAATTTTCAAAAATAGTGTGTAACAGGTAACTATATCTAAGTAACAGGTTACGAGTGTGAGAAAAGAGTTGTCCAACTTAAAACTGATCAGATTAATCCATTATTGTCTTTGAGTAACAAATTACCAGTTACTCAACTTGCTGTAATTGATTACTCTAATTCAAAAATAAATGATTAGTGGAAAAAATATTTGAGGAATCAATTACTCAATGTTATAATCGATTACTGATAGCTGTTGCATCAAAATTTCAAATTCAAAGTGAATGAGTTTCAACCCAAAAGACATGTTTTCATTCAATCAATTCCTACCCTTTCAAAGAGACATTTTGGCTGAATGGAAAGCATATATAAAGGCATTGAAACTCAAAATCACAACACACAACTTTCATACAACTGTCACAAAAATTCTGAAAATTCTCTCACTATTTTTCTGCATTTTTGCACTCAGTTCTTAAATTTTCAAAAGAAAATTATTCTGATTTACTTGAAGTAATTGTTTCAAAAGTTTTACAAACATATTGAGCATTATTACTAAGTATACAAAAGAGTTGTTTGGATTGTAAGTTACATCACTTTCATACTTGTAAAGGCAATTCCGCAATTGCTGAAAATTATTCATTATTATTGCAAAATACTTTCTTTCACATTGTGTGACAAGAAAGGGGATTAGAATCACTTGGAAAGGTGTTTTCCAAATGTGAATAAGGATTAAGTTATGTGTAAGGTACATAGAAATCTCTTGGTGAGATATTGTAATTGCAACTCATAATCTTTAGTGGAAAAATCCCTTGTGTTGTAAGTGTACTGGACGTAGCCTTCAGTGGATAAGAAGGTGAACCAGTATAAAAATTCTTGTGTATTCTCCTCTCCCTTATCTATTTGATTTTATTTATTAATTTTCTGCATATATTTTCCGCTGCACTTTAACTCTTGATTTTGTAGAAAAAATGACCATTATTTTAAGTCAACTAATTCACATCCCTCTTAGTTGAAATCACATTCTTACAATTGGTATCATAGCTAATTCACCCCCTTGATGACAACCTCTAGGGGATGCCTTTTATTGTAGGATCTTTTTAACTTGAAATTAAGAGCTTTATAAATTAGAATTCAGTGCTGGAATTTATAGAGATTTTTAGGACAATTTATGATAAATTTGTGGGGAAAGATGGAAAATATATGAAGATGGAGACGCCAAAAGCTCAAGAGCTTGATAAGTCAACGATATTCACCACAAGAAAGGATCCTTGATAAGAATTTAGACGCCACACCGAGAGGGTGACATGTCTTAGAACGCCACAAGAATAAGGGTCTTTATAATTTGACTCAAAAAACAATTTGACTTTATTAATGAATAAGCAAAATTATAAATAGGCAAATTTGCCTTGCTGAAAAGATAAAGATAAGATCTAATTTAATAAATTGAAATCTGAAGATATAATCCTAACAAGCGTAATCTAATTTGATTTGATCATCTTATCTTCATCCCTTAGGTATAGCCACAAGTTGGTTCTGAAATTGAAAGTCAAGTAAAAATTTGACTTGTTCTAATCAACCTCGTATCATCTCCTTAATTTGTGCATTTCCTTATCCTGAGGAGTAACCATATATTGATTAAACCTATCTGATTTGGCCTAGGAAATTGAATAAATCTCCTTATTTATCTTTTAAGACTACATTAGAATTAAACCTATCTGATTTGGCCAATCCCAAAATACATCAAATTAAATACTAAAAATACTTGAATGAAAAATAAACATAAATCCTAAGACTACATTAGAATTAAATTCTCATTTATTAATAACAATGCAAATAAAATAAACCAAACTATGCTATGAATTCTTTGCAAGAACGTGGCCTCCAAAAATCATAGGTCGCCCCCCTTGATTTACATCATCCCCTCTTAGTTACAATTGGTATCATAGATGGTAATGTGTAACTGATTTTTAGCTTTGATTCAGTAGTGATATGATTCTCAGAGATCTTTTGAAAATATTTTCATGAGAGACAATGTATGTTTCTTCACAAAGAAGATGAGTATGATCTTCTTGTTCAGATAGTTGTGAACTGATGCCTACAATTTAAGATATAGTAACATGATACATTTGAGGGACTTCAGCGACATTATATTATGATGATATCAAAGTTTGCAACAATTTTGACTGACATGAAACTATGAAACAATACGTATTGCCTAAATCACGACCAGATCGCTAATTTTAAGACGTTTGTGCTACTGCAAAAAAATATGCAAGCAAACTATCAAACATGTCGTCCACATGATAAAATATTTCAGTTCTCTGTTATTCGATTTTGTTACTACATTGTAAGAATCGATATCGAATACATCCACTATATCACTACTACTGTCAATTCTCGAAATACCCACAATATGGATACCAATGTCATTTCTTTCCCACAATCCGACTACAAGTGTCAGTTCTCGAAATTCTCACAATATGGTTGTCTCTGCCAATTCTTTGTACCATATAAAGAAAGAGGAAGAAGTTTGCTGGAAATGCATCGGCGAAGATTATGAGGGAGAAAGAAGAAATCGAGTAAGAGCATACTCAACTTGAGACTAAAAAATTATGAAGGGAAAAACCTCTACTTATAGCCTGTAGTCTCCAATGACCACCTTCATCCGACAACCCAGATGGGAGATGCATCCCCAACGACCACATCCCCAACGACCACATCCCAACGACCATATTCTTTAATGTCTATAACTCCTCCAATCAATGCACAAATAATGAGTTAAACATATTTTAATTGAATTTCATATAATTGAATTTCATATAATCAAAACCAAAATATGATTAACTCATTATTTGTGCATTGACATGTTCATATGATTCATTCTATTAGGCCATTCCTCGTGGTTCGACATAACCCTATACTATACTACAATTGAATCTTGAAAGAGGTGTAAATTGTAAAATAGTAAAGTGTTATCAGTAAATTTATTTGTTGAAACACCTTTTAATATACAAAAGTGATGAACCTAACTTACTAACTTTTATTTATTGTTATTTACATTCCACCATTTACTTATTCTTTAATACCAACCTTCCCTAAGGAAGAAGTTTGGTTTGTTAATAAAAAGGAACCCGAAAGGGAGTAAATAAATGAAGGCCACTTAAATTTATTATTCTTCTGTTCTTTATTTATTTATTTGTTTGTTCCTAACAACTAACTATTCATCACTTTTGTACATTAGAATACCATTAAACTAGTGTTGGAATTTATTCCACAAATCCAAGATGGGGCAAAGAAGGAATAACTTATTTACATGATTATTAAAAGTAAGTTGTTACTAGAATATTGTTGAAACCATTATACCGGCATTGGAATTTATTTCATCAAAGCCGAGATGGCGAACAAAGAATAAAATCGAGTTCACTTACTTAATCAATTAAAAAGGAAAACACACCAAGGAAGAGGAATTCCGCTTTCAATAAATTGGCACTACTGCCGGAACGATTTGTTGAGAGGGGAAAGCCTTCTCTCAAATAATATTTTCAACAAATTGACGCCGATGCTGGGGAATTACTTAAGTAATAGAACATTTCATATTTAATTGTCATTCATCAAATAATTGTGCATAAATTTATTTTTGCTTTTGTACAAATTATTTTGACTTTGTACAAAAATGTGAATTATTAAATATGTATATTATTTATCTACTAACTCTTCTTGGAAAATAGACAGAAGAATCGTTCTTGTGCATGAACATGAATAAACAACTTAAATTTTCTCTTGATCCTGAAATAGAGAAAACACTCAAGAAACAGAAAAAATCACAAAAGAGGGAACGTAAAGCAATGACTATTATCCAAGAAAAAAGAACAGAAATGGCAGAAAATCATGAATCCAAGGTAGAAAATCAGAATAACATTGGGGGATTTGTCAGCTTCAACCCCAAGAATATGATAAGAATCGGGAGACCCTCAGGCTCTCAAAGGCCAACATAAATGATAATTGGGTTAGTGCAACTCATGTACGCCAACTCTTTTGATGGATTAGACCATGAAGATCCGTACAACCATGTCACAAAATTTTATGAGTTGGTTGGTACTGCTGGGATCTCCGAGTTTGAGGAGGAGACCATTTTTATAAGGCTATTTCCGTTAACACTTATCGGAAATACCAAAGAATGGTTCCTCGATCTTCCACAACATATTCAAAACAACTGGAATATGGTGGAGGAAAAATTTATGACAAGATATTTTCCGCAAGGAAAATTTATGGACTTGAAAACTGCTATTCCACCTTCATCCAGCCTTCTAGGGAGAGTCTATGCGAGGCATAGGACAAATTCAAATCCATGTTCAGAAAATTCCCTAACCATGGGTTCGATGTTCAAACTCAGATCCATATCTTTGTCAATGGACTTCAACAGCAACATAAATGGATCTTGAACGCAACTGCAGGTGGAAAATTAATGGCTAAACCTCCACAAGAAGCAATTGATATTATCGAATCCATGACATTAAATGATCATAAAAGTTAACACCAAAGAAGGCCACCACCTAGGCAAGGTGGAATACTTGAATTGAACTCATAGGATGCAGTATTGGCCCAACATAAATTGCTTCAACAACAACTGGAAGAGGTGACCCAAAAACTCAATGATTTGCCAAAAACAGTTACGAGAAACCTAAAGAAGAAAATTTATTGGTGTGACAATTGTAATGAAGATCATGATTCCAATACCTGCCAAATTGAGGAAGCGCATTTTGTTGGGAATCCTCCAAGGCAGAATTTTCAAAATAATTACCCTCAAGGGGGTAATAATCAATTTCAAAGAAATCAACCTTGGAGGCAAGATCTTCCTCAGAAACAACCCTTCTACCCCCAGAATTATCAATTTAAGTACCCCACCCAGGATAAAAGCATCATACTGGAAGATACTCTGAACGAGTTTATACAAATGACCATGTCGAATCAGAAAAGTACTGATGCTTCTCTAAGGAATATGGAGATACAAATTGGGCTAATACAGAAGTATATCTTAGAGAACATGGCAATGCAATCCTGAGGGGTGAATCCGGCTCATCGGGACAGTAGAAGGACTAAACAAAAAAAATTTGGTAACCAATGTCAAGCTAATAACATTAAAGAAGCGCTTGTTGGGAGGCAACCCAATATATTTTGATATATAATATGTCATTTCCATTTCTACATTTTGTCTTCATTCTATTTTTTTGTTTGTAAGTAATAAATTCTTTCTTTTTTGTTAAAAGGAAATTTTTTTTTAGGGATCAAAACTTGGAAAACAATTTTTTAGAACAACATATTTTTTTTTTCAAATGTGTCAATGTGGCAAGTACAAAAAATTTGAAAATTCAAAAAGGAGCCCAAAACATAGTAAAAGTCATGGTCAAGGCTCATTATTTGGTCAAGCCTGGACCACTGACCCACCGCTCAGCGTGGGGGACCATGCGCTCAGCACATGTCTGCCAGGTCATGTGCCTTGGAACCAAAAATTCCTCAAAAAATGAGTTTTTCTTAAATTTTTGACCGAAATTCCTTGACCAGAGACTTCCAACCCTTATATAAACACCCATTCTTTAATCACATAGCACCAAGGCAAATTTGAAAAATCATCTGAAGCATAAATTTGTTTTTCTCTCTAGATTCAAAGTTTTCTTTTACCTTCATCATGTAATTTTCCTTCTTAGTTATTTTCTTTTGTAAATCTTCATTTTTGTTACTTAATATTCTTCAAATAAAATGTGTAACAGGCTTAATTCATGAAATATCTATATACTCATGTACATTTTTATGTTCTAACTTTTTTGGAGTTTTTTGTGTATTGCGGACTTTTCTTAGGAATTTCTGGAGTTCATCAAGGAGAGGAAAGCAAGTTGCAAGGGAAGACAAAAAATCCAAATTTGTCTCCAATGATGCTAAAGAAAAATTCAAAGAAATCACACTCAAGAATGGCATCACTTTAGAAAATATTATCAACTTGAATGAGGATGACTTTGGAGGTTTTCTTTTGTGGTGGAAATATATGTTTGGCAAAAAAATGCTCAACCAAAGAAAATGTTTTCTTTGGATGTTGTCAAACATATTTTTGCTAACTCAATCACATCAAGTGAGGTAAGGAGAAATCGTTACATTTGGGTGAATGGGACTCAAGTTTTCTACAACAAGCATGTAATCAATGAGTACTTGGGTAACCCATGGTATCCACCAAGTGAGGAGCATGACGTATGTGACTACCAAATGAAGCTCAACGTATCCTACATGGGTGAAGAAGAAAGTCATGAAGAAGAATATGTGAGGAAAAACTTATCTTTGGAAGATTTGGAGCTGAACATGTATGGGCCCATTTTCAAATTTTGCATGACTCAACAAACCCAAATATGGGCAAGCTTCATACTTTCCAACATATGGCCTTCATCACATGTTTCAGATCTTCCTCTTCCTAAAGTAAAACTAATTAGCTCCATCTATGATGAAGACTCCATAGACATTGCTGCAGTGATCACATATGCTATTTGGGATTGCATTAACAAAGGTATCCCTTCAATTATTCTTCCATCTTTTATCACTGACCTATGCAAATTTCAAAATATGCCTGGACCCTACAAAGAAATTGTGGCCCTTAAATATGAAATCAACACTGTTTATATCACCAATTATTGCAAAGAAAAATCCCTTTCCCAAGCCCAACTCGAGCTTAGAAAGAAGTTTGGTGACTTAAGCTCAAAGCAACCAAGTGGCTATGGGAGGACCATGAGTTCTAAGGTAGATGCCATAATGAAGGAACAACAAATGCAAAACTTGCAACAAAAGGTATGCTACCGTGGGCTTAAGGGCATTTATAAAAGATTGCATAGTATTTTTGGGAAGAAGCACAATTTCAAGGGAGGATCTGATGAAGAATTTGAGGCAAAGACGGGAGGTCCCAAGACACAAGTGAAGAAGAAGAGAAGGAAGATGATGATGAATAAGAAAAGCTTTTCCAGTTTTCTCTTTCCCTAAAAATTTCAATTTCCATATTATGTTGCATTTCTTTATGTCATTCTTTATTATGCTTTAAATCTATGTTATTATCAAGTTGAAATTAATATAGTGTCTTTTGTTAGCATTTTTATTTTTCTTTAGAAAGCTAAACAATTTCTGAATCAAATCAAGTAAGGACTTTATGTAATTTAAAAAATTTATTATCTTGTCTAGATTGTGTAAATGTAAAAAGTAAATTTTTTTGTTCAAAAACTAAAACAAATTTCAGAACCGAAGACAAAGTGGCTAAACAAAATTTTCGAAACATGATCACATGATTAGAAAATGTTAAGCATACTTTAAATTAAGTTTTGATTGAGAAAAATGAGATATATGCTAAACTTTTGTGAAAAAACATATAATGTCATAACTTGAAATTTTTGCAAATTGAAAATTCAATTTTATGTAACAAGAGGGCTTTAAACTCAAAATAAAATAATCAATAGGGCTTACTATAACAAGCGATGTTGAATGTTTATCCTCCTATTACATTTAACAGTGTTTGCTTTAAAATAATCAAACACATTCAGCAACGTTCACTTCAATGAGAGTTTTGTCAAGAAATGATCAAGGCATGTTCTTTGATTAGTTGAACCAAATGCCAAAAAGTCCAAATCAAATTAGGATCATCCTTTGATAAGCCCCTTTGAGCCAAAAAAATAAAATAATTTTTTTTTCAAACTATCCCATGAAACCGAATTGAAAAAAATGTTCTAAGTGAGCATTAAATTTTAAATAGAATAGTTTGAAAGGATTAGGTTGAGGGGAAATTTGGTGGACTTTGCTTCTTAAAAGAAAACAAAAACTCAATCATTACAAATGAAAAAGAAACAAAAAGAGATTGAGAAAAATAAAAGCCAAGGTTCAAAAAGTTAGAGAGGTTGGGAAAAATAATGGAAAAACGAAGAGTAAAGTATTACATTGAGAAAATTTTCAAAAATGCTCTCTTTTTTGACAGCCTTGAAAAACTAGAAAAAACAATTATCCAAACGAAGCCTCATTACAACCACAATGAAGAGCTTAGTGATCTTTGATTAATTATACAATTTAAGAGAATATGTGAGATAAAGAACAAGTTCAAATTACTACAAATAAATGCTTGAAAATTTGAGTGAAACACTTACCCTTCAAAAGTTCCAACTTTGAACTTGTGTGCAAAGAAACACTTTTTGGTTAGAAAAATATTTGCTTAGGTAAATTGTTACACATTTTTTATAAAAAAAAAAACCCTTGATTTCTTGTTTGAAGCATAATGTGTCAAAATTCACAAATCATGAAAAATCTCATTGAAATCTATTTTTGACATGCTTATACATTTGAAATCATGTTGATCATTATTATCTTTAGCCAAATTGATTTCGGATAAGTTTCACCTTTTGTTTAAGACCAAACAAATTTTTAAGTTGGGGGAGTTTGATAAGTGCCAAACATACCGAAATTTCATACACTTTTATGGCACTTATCTTAAGCATAATTGAGAAAAACCAACTTAAAACAATATTTTTTGTATAAAATATCACAATCTTGTATATTTGTATGTGTATTTCTTTTTTATGTATTTTGCAGGATTTAGAATGAAGAAAAGAAGAGAAAAAAAGACTCATGGTCAAAAGTGGACAAAAATAAAAAGAAGTCAAAATCAAGGTGCTCAAGCAGGCAGCTGAGCGTGGACCAAGCCACGCTAAGCTGACCTGGACACCAGCCTGACCTGGATCAAGCTGCTCAAGCAAGCAGCTGAGCGGATCTGCTTTGCCGCTCAGCCTAGCACCAGACTAGTCCTGACACGGTCAGAACTCAAGCTTGACACAGTCAGACACGAGCTTGCCACATGCCCAAGGTGCTCAACAAGCAGCTCAGTGGAGAACAAGACTCCTGCCCAGATCAGCAAGCACCAGGCCGAGTCACAGTCAGCATGGTCAAAGCTGCTGAACAAGTAGCTTAGCGGTGCAACAGGTGTGCTAAGTAGTGTGTACCCAGACTTGACTTAGCCATCAAGCAAACCATGAAGTCACCAATGACATCACTTCAAGTAGCCCACCATAGGCTTTTCAGAGTAGCTCACCATAGCTGGTACCGTAGCTGGCAACTAGCTTTGGTGAGTCAAACATAAGGAGGTGACAAAGCTGCTTGATTTAGTGACCAAACCCATGCTGGAAGGTTTGGTCATACATCATTTCTTCTTTGACTATATGATTAAATTACAAACATGATCTTGTAATACCCCATTTTTGCCTCTTAGAAATTAGAACTTCATTATAAAAATGTGATCAAAATTTTAAGAAAATTAAAGGCAACTTGTTAGAAAATCGGAGTAAATTTAAAATTCTTTTTCAATAACATGTTCAAGATGTGGAAATATTCAATATTATCGTTACCAAAAAACGAGGTATCACATTCAACCTCAAAACCATGATTTAAATAATTATCTATTTATTTAAGTATGTAGCATTACAAAATCATTAATCTTAATATTAACATAATGATTATAAAAGACATCATGTATGCAAAAAGAATCACTCGTGTAAGTATTATTTATAAAATATAACTTATACAAAAATTAGTTCAAAAGGCCAAGGGTATTCCTAAATTAGAGCCAAGAATCCCAATATAAACAAAATACTTAACTATTAATCAATTAAGTTCTTCTTGTCTATATTTCATCAATGGATATCCATAGAACAACTGCAAAAAACCTGGATATACATATTATATAGGCAAAAAAAGACAAAGAAAAGGGAGTAAGAACCAACTACGGTGACCGCAGCGTGGAATTGCATAGAGAAATAACATTTAAGTGAGACACCCTATAACAATACTATAATCAAACAATGTCAAGCATATGCAAATGGTGCATGAAGTTAGTGTCTTATACAAGAGGATATTCACATCCAAAATTATTATATCTTTCATGCAATGCAATATGCAATTCACCAACCAATCACCACCAAAATTACAATAACCGAAGGCCAAGATCCTAGTAGGAAAGCAATCGGGAGTACAAATATCCTTAACAACAACAAGTAACAATATAAATATTTTCTAATTACCTCTATCAGAGGTGCTTACGTGGTAAGCCTATAACACCGCAAATTTTACGATTTTGAATTATAAGATTTTATTAATATTGTTATTTATTATATTTTCGAAATTGAATTTCTGGGAATTTTAGGTAAAGAATTAGATGAAACTCTAGTTGAGGTTTAGTCTTGTAATTCTATTTTCAATTTGGTGGTACATTTTCATAATTTTCGGAGACAGTAGGTTTCGGACCGCTGTCGGGGCCAAATCTCACCCGGTACGCTAAAAAAGTGGTTTTTGAGTTCCGTAACTCGGAATCGAATTCCGATTGCACCGTTGGCTTCGTAATTTCATTTCGAGTCAATATAGACCCTGAGTACATCCATACCTATTTTCTAAATATTTTTCATTCGGAATGCCGAAATCGGAAATTCTAATAAGATATTAGAATCGGGCTATTTGTAATACCCGGTCGAGTATTGGCTGATAATACTCGGGCATTTTTATCGCATGTGTCCGCGTGGTGGTTATTTCGCGTTGGGATGTGAAATTTGCTTTTCCATAAAGCAAACCTCACATCACTCAATCTTATGAGATCATCATTAGCCACCCTAGGAGATTTTTTTGATGATTGCCTAGAGGGAAATCTGATTTCCCTTCTCTCCTTAAACCTTCACACTTCACACTTTACTCTCACACTCTTTCATTTTCAAAATTTTCAAAGAGAAGGTAAATCCTCTCTTCATCTTTTCCTCTCATTTCTCATTTGCTTCTTCCATCTTCAATCCTTGATCTCTCAACATTCAAGCAATGAATGTTGATGAGATTTAAGTATGTTGTTCATGAGCATGTCGAGAACATATTCAACTATTGAAATTTTCTAAAACGCTTTCTAGCTCATTTTCTCCTCAAAACCGAAAATGGTGATGTTCTTGAACTTATGAAAATATTTTATTGGAACCATGAACAACTTGTGTTCATGGAGTTGCTATAATGTTTTATTACATATATTTGGTTGTTTAGCCAAAGGGGATGATGATGAAATCAAAGGAACCTTTAGGAACTTGGGCAAGCATAGTCTCGCTTGGGCAAGGACTGGGCGAGGGGAAGTTTTGGTTCTGGAATTCCCTCGCCTGGGCGACAGAATCTTGCTTGGGCGAGTCAGGGCCTCGCTTGGGCGAGAATGCCCATGATTTTAATGAGCCTCTGGAACTCTCTCGCTTGGGCGAGAGATGTCTTGCTTGAGCGAGAAGAGGCCTCGATTGGGCGAGTAAGGGCCTCGCTTGGGCGGGAACGCCCAGGATTTTAATGAGCCCCTAGAACTCTCTCGCTTGGGCGAGAGATGTCTCGCTTAAGCGAGAAGAGGCCTCACTTGGGCGATAGTACCTTCACCTGGGCGAGGAAAGCTTCAGTTTATTTGAGATTTAAAGATGAAATGTCGCTTGGGCGACTAGTCCCTGCTTTGGCGAGGGACATTGTGGAAAGATTGAAATTAAATGATGTGGTGAACAATGTGATGAACCCGGGTAGGGTGTATTGTGATATAAAGGTTGTGGAATGAGATCATGGCTTAGATTAGAAGCATGACTCCACAAAAGTATGAAAGCATTGTTTGTGTTT
>NC_032009.1:16634754-16636975 GCF_001865875.1 Lupinus angustifolius | reverse complement strand
TCATTAGATGTCTTACTCTCTCTGCTGTATTGTTTTTGTTTTGTTTATATTTGCTATGCAGATGGCCAACAACAACACTCACATTCGAGGTTATCACTTCACGATGTCCCCGATGGGACAATGGGATAGTGATGGGCACAAATATACATACACCGTCCCCTAAGGTTTGTCGTTGCACATGGTGTGCGATGGGTCATCGATGATGATCCCTCAACCCGACACCTATATTGATACTTCCTTCACCTTGCCGCCAAGGAGGCTGAGGTCTCCAGAGGATGGACTTCGATGCCAGCCAGTCAGGAGTGATGGCGCTGCTCCCTCCCATGGTCAACGGACGTGGTCAGATTGTTTGGATGCTCCGCCATCCAGTAGAGCCCAGAGGAGCCGGGTTCTTAGAGGAGGTCCCTGCAAGAAGGCTCCGGTTTTGAGAATGTCATCCCTTCCGAATTATGCCGCTGGGTTATGGCATAATGAAGTGGAGGAAGAGGAAGATGAGGATGAGGTCGTTGAACTCTTAAATGTTGAGAGCTCGGTGGAGGTGACCGACCTCGTGTCTGACTCGGAAGAGGAGGAGGACCCTAGTGAGGGGCCAGCATTCCTAGAATCTTTTGAGTCAGCTTGCGGCCAGTCGATGTCCCTTTTGTTTTTGATAGGGGCTGTGTTTCTTTTTGATTTTTGGTATATGTTAGTGGCGATGAAGTTTCCGCCTTTGTTGACCTAGTTTGTATGAACTAATGATGACTCTAACCGATTATATGCATCGTATTATTACGAAAATTGTGAATCAGGTTTAGTTATCATTCGATAACGATAAGTTGATTTTCCGCATTCGAGTTACTTAAAGTGATGTCCCGGAAAAGGAAGATTTGAAAAGGAGGCAATTGTATATAATTCATTTCAAAAAAAAATTTACCCATTTTTCCGCAATGTTTTTTAGAAGTATTTTTCGGGGAGTTACAACATTGTATCAGAGTGGTTCTTTCCTATTCGGCCTGGGCATGGCCTTACATGCTTTCTTGTATGACTTTGTGTGATAGTTGTTTATTTGAGTATGATTATTTGATTGTCGTTGGAGTTCGACGATGGGAGTTTTTAATGAGAAGAGTATCTCACCTAGTTTAAATGAGTGGTTAATAAGATGGATGGAAGAGGAACCACAAACCTGGACTTCATGACTGGCGATGACTGCGGCAATCCAAGGTGTAAATGCTAATCTACACCAGCTGAATCAACAACATTATCAAGCCCAGTCATCTCAAGGGTCGACTCAGTATAAGGGGCTGGAGGAGTTCTGTCGTCGTCAACCCCCAAGATTTGAAGGAGGATTTGCACCTGAGGCTGCAAATGAATGGATCCAAGAGCTGGAGAAAATCTTCCGGGCACTCATGTGTACCGATGAACAGAAGGTTACATATGCTACTTACATGTTGAGTAAGGAAGCAGATACATGGTGGGAGTTTACCAGGAGGCATATGAAGCATGAGCACCAGGTGGTCAACTGGACCACATTCAAGGACAAGTTTCTGCAGAAGTATTTCCCTGCTGATATGAAGACGAGGAAGGAAATGGAATTCCTGAAGCTTCAATAGGGGAGTTGGTCGGTGGGAGAGTATGCCACCAAGTTCGAGGAATTGGCGAGGTATGCCCCACATTACAATGAGATTGGAAACGAGAGGTCGAAGTGCGCTAAGTTCGAGGATGGACTTAAGCCCGGCAACCCTGGTCAACAAGTGCAGGCTCTACGAGGAGAGCCTCAGAGCGAGGAATGCGACACTGAAAAGTGTTGTATCACCTCCAACATTGGTCAGTCCACAGAGGAGTGGTGAACAGGGGTTTGGAAGGGGAAGGCCCTTCAACCGAAATCAAAGGTCTGTTGCGTCTTCTTCAGGAAGTCATCAGAGGAGCATTCAGCCTTATAACAACAGAGGCTTCATACCAGGAAACAACAACAACAACAATAATAACCACAACAACAGCCACAACAACAACAACAACATCAGGATGAGTTCGTCTGTCGGGAACTACAATCAGACTGCGACACCAGTGTGTCCCAAGTGCAAGGGAAGGAACGTTGGTAACACCTGTTTGACTTGTTTTCATTGCAATGAGGTAGGGCACTACAAGACTTCATGCCCAAAGCTAAAAAGGGAAGCGGTGAACTCAGTGCAGGCAGCACGACCCAGGGCTCAGGGCAGAGTGTTCACGATGAGCGGGGCAGAGA
>NC_032009.1:16630783-16634654 GCF_001865875.1 Lupinus angustifolius | reverse complement strand
ACCGTTTAGCCTTACCTGTTGTGTCTTTACCTTATGATTTGCTTGTATCCACACCTACTAGTGAACCGGTTATTGTGTCAACTATGTGTTCCCAATTTCCGATAACTTTAGAAAACCGAGTATTTTTGGTGGACCTGATATGTCTACCCTTATCCCAGTTAGATATCATTTTAGGGATGGACTGGTTATCTAAAAATCATGTTCTTTTGAACTGTTTTGGTAAGACCGTAGTGTTTAGCGAACCTATAGAAACCAGTAAACCCAACTATGAGGCTAAAAGTAAATCTGCCAACGAGATGGAGAAGTTGTTGAAGAATGGAGCTCATGTGTTTATGATGTTGGCTTCGTTGGAAAAGGAAGGTAGAGCAGAGATTCAGAGCCTACTTGTAGTCCGAGACTTCTCCGAGGTATTTCCGGAGGACATTCCTGGATTACCTCCAATAAGGGAGATAGAGTTTGTTATCGATCTAGTTCCTGGAACTGGACCGATCTCTATCGCTCCTTATAGGATGGCACCGGTGGAGCTAACGAAGTTGAAGAAGCAGTTGGAAGATCTACTGCAGAAGCAATTTGTCAGACCTAGCGTCTCGCCGTGGGGTGCGACAGTATTGTTTGTCAAGAAAAAGGATGGTAGCATGAGGTTGTGCACCGATTACCGGCAGCTGAGTAAGGTCACCATCAAGAACAAGTACCCGTTGCCGAGAATCGAGGATTTGATGGATCAACTGAGAGGAGCTACATGTTTTCTAATATCGATCTGAGATCTAGATATCACCAAATACGCATGAAGTCGGAGGATATTCCAAAAACTACTTTTCGGTCGCGTTATGGTCATTATGAATACCTTGTAATGCCATTTGGTGTAACCAATGCTCCTGCAGTATTCATGGATTACATGAACATAATTTTTCATCCTTATCTCGACACATTTGTGGTCGTATTTGTCGATGATATTCTAATTTACTCAAAGACTGCAGAAGAACATGCCGAGCATCTGAGAGTGGTGCTGCAGATATTGAAAGACAACAAGCTTTATGCCAAACTTTCGAAATGTGAGTTTTGGCTAGAGTCTGTAAATTTTCTCGGTCATGTGATCTCGAAGGGAGGAATTGTAGTGGATCCTACAAAGGTGGAGACTGTAATGGATTCGAATTCTCCTAAGTCAGTAACAAAGATAAGGAGTTTCCTTGGTTTAGCGGGCTATTATCGGAAGTTCATTGAAGGATTCTCCAAACTGGCGTTGCCACTGACTATGATGACAAGGAAAGATAAAGCGTTTGTCTGGACGGCCAAGTGTGAAGAGAGTTTTCAGGAATTGAAGAAGAGGTTGACCACAACACCTTTTTTGATCTTGCCAAATCCTATCGTAAACTACAATGTGTATTATGACGCGTCAAAACAAGGGTTAGGTTGTGTGTTGATGCAACAAGGAAACGTGGTGGCTTACGCGTCAAGACAGTTAAAAATTCATGAACAGAACTACCCAACGCACAATCTGGAACTAGCTGCGATCGTATTTGCTCTCAAGATCTGGAGACACCATCTATACGGTGTATGGTTTGAGGTTTTCAGTGATCATAAGAGCTTAAAGTACTTATTTGATCAGAAGGAACTGAATATGAGGCAAAGGAGATGGATAGAATTCCTCAAAGATTATGATTTCGACCTCCAGTACCACCCTAGAAAAGCAAATGTGGTAGTTGACGCATTATGCAGGAAGTCTTTGAATATCTCGACGATGATGGTTAGCGAGATGAAGCTGATAGAAGAATTCAGAGATTTAAATCTATCGGTTCAAGTTGGACCTAAGAGTTTGATTTGTGGCATGCTCACCGTAACGAATGAGTTCATGGAGCAATTGAAAGGTTTACAAGATTCGGACCCAGAACTGCAAGAGAAGAAAAATCTGCTGGTCGAAGGAAAAGCCCAAGATTTTCAGATTGGGACTGATGGGGTACTCAAGTGCAAAAATAGAATTTGCGTGCCAAGAGACCCTGATTTGAGGATGGCAATCTTGGACGAAGCACACCGGAGCAAGTTGAGTATTCACCCGAGAACTACCAAGATGTATCAAGATTTGAAGAAAATGTTCTGGTGGTCAGGGATGAAGAAAGAGGTAGCCGAATATGTTTCCCGTTGCTTGACATGCCAGAAAGCGAAGATTGAACACAAGCGACCTGGTGGAGAACTACAACCATTGGATATTCCGGTTTGGAAATGAGACAGCATTTCGATGGACTTCGTGAGTGGATTTCCGAAGACTCAGAAGGGTTACGATGCTGTTTGGATAAAAATTGTGGACCGGTTGACCAAGACAGCTCACTTTCTGCCTATCAACATGAAGTACTCTTTGAAGAGATTGGCGGAGTTGTACATTAAAGAGATTGTCCGATTGCATGGTATTCCCACTAATATCATCTCGGATAGAGATCCGCGCTTCACTTCCAAGTTCTGGAATGGTTTGCAATAAGCTTTGGAGACTAAGTTAAGCATGAGTTTAGCTTATCACCCGCAAACTGATGGTCAATCAGAAAGGACGATCCAATCATTGGAGGATCTCCTTAGAGCATGTGTGTCCCAGGGAGTTGGGTTGATCATCTACATTTGATCGAGTTCACCTACAATAACAGCTTTCATTCAAGTATCGCTATGGCACCGTATGAAGCTTTGTACGGCAAGAAATGCAGAACGCCGTTATGCTGGTTTGAAACGGGGGAGAATTTTATTTTAGGACCCGATGTGGTTCAGCAAACGACGGATAAGATTCGAATGATAAGGGAGAACATGAAGACAACGCAGAGCAGACATAAGAGCTACTATGACAAGAGGAGGAACCCTCTCAGTTTTGAAGAAGGAGATCATCTATTCATGAGAGTGGTTCCGACAACTGGTATTGGCAGGTTATTAAAAGCCTGTAAGCTTACCCAAAAATTCATTGGATCGTACCAAATCCTTAGGAAAGTGGGACCAGTAGCTTACCAAATAGCCTTACAATCTTTATTGTCCAATCTACACAACGTTTTCCATGTGTCTCAACTTAGAAAATACATTAGTTACCCATCGCACATAATCGAACACGATTCAATTCAGTTAAAGGATAACCTTACGTTTGAGACATTGCCAGTAAGCATCAGTGATCGGAGTATCAAGACTCTTCGAGGGAAAGAAATCGCATTGGTTAAGGTCATATGGAGTCAAGCGAATGGCGAAGATGCGACTTGGGAGGTCGAGGATGCGATGAGAGAATCCTATCCCCATCTGTTTGAGTTAGAGGTATGCTCTATTTTCGAGGATGAAAATCTTTTAAGGGGGGGGGGAGGATTGTAACACCGCAAATTTTACGATTTTGAATTATAAGATTTTATTAATATTGTTATTAATTATATTTTGAAATGAATTTCTGGGAAATTTCGGTAAAGAATTAGACGAAATTCTAGTTTAGTTTTAGTCTTGTAATTCTATTTCCAATTTGGTGGTCAATTTTCATGATTTTCGGAGACAGTCGATTTCGGACCGCTGTCGGGGCCAAATCTCACCCGGTACGGCTCATAAAGTGGTTTTTGAGTTCCGTAACTCGGAATCAAATTTCAATTGCACCGTTGGCTTCGTAATTTCATTTCGAGTCAATATAGACCCTGAGTACACCTATACCCATTTTCTAAATATTTTTCACTCTGGATTCCGAAATCCGAAATTCTAATCAGATATTAAAAATCGGGCAATTTATAATACCCGATCGAGTATTGGTCGATAATACTCGGGCATGTTTATCGTACGTGTCCGTGAAGTGGTCATTTCGCGTTGGGATGTGAAATTTGCTTTCCATAATGCAAACCTCACATCACTTTCTCAAATATCTCATGAGCTCATC
>NC_032009.1:16628739-16630683 GCF_001865875.1 Lupinus angustifolius | reverse complement strand
CATTTTCAAAGAAGAGGTAAAAATCCTCTCTTCCTTTTCTCTCATTCTCTCATTCTCTCATTTTCTTCTTCCATCTTCAAACATTGATCTCTCAACATTCAACCAATGGATGTTGATGAGATTTAAGTATGTTGTTCATGAGTATGTCAAGAACATATTCAACCGTTGAAATTTTCTAAAACGCTTTCTAACTCATTTTCTTCTCAAAACCGAAAATGATGATGTTCTTGAACTTATGAAAATATTTTGTTGAAACCATGAACAACTTGTGTTCATGGAGTTGTTATAATGTTTTATTACATTTATTTGGTTGTTTTAGCAAAGGGGATGATGATGAAATCAAAGGAAACTTTAGGAAGTGTTTTGGAAAAATGAGAATATATGTATTTCTAGTTGTTTTTAGCCTTAAACAATGGCTTGGAACAATAGAAACTTTTGTTAAAAATGATGTTAAGGTTTATGAATACATGGATGCCTCATAAAACTCTTAAAGGATACTTTGAATAACTTACTTTAAAATGGTAAGATTATCAAATGATGTCTTAAATCGGAATATGTAGTTTTACTAAAAACCGTACCTTTAAAAGGGATGGAAATCATGAACGAACTTTCAATGAAAAAGGATGGTCAATAACATGTGATGTTGGACCCGATGGATGAAAGGGATGTATGACCACGATGGGGAAAAAGAGAAATGATGTTAAGTATTTTAGTAACGATTTTAGAAATATCGGAAACTAACGGATTTTTATTTTGGTAGTTACGAAGATTTCGGTGTTCGAACCTTGAAAACCAAACCACCCTTAGTTGACGAGTTAAAGCACGATTCATTAAGGTGAGAGAGAACACATCGTGACATAGTGGTGTTCGAATATGACACCCGTCCTAAGCCATCCCAAAGGTTTTGGAGTTAACTTGGGTTTTAAGAAACCCAAGATTTTTATGTTTGAATGGTTTTGAATAGATATGATTGTTGATGAAATGTGTTGAATATTGTATATGAATGTTGTTGGGAACTTTTCTGGGTGCAGGTGTTTGAAAAACCATGTTTAAATGTGTTTCAGTTGTCGAAAAGGGCAAAATAGGTATTCTGTCCAAGTCCTTGTCGCTTGGGCGAGAAACTCTCGCCTGGGTGAGCACAGTCTCGCTTGGGCCAGGACTGGGCGAGGGACGGGGCGAGGGGAAGTATTGGTTCTGGAATTCCCTCGCTTGGGCGACAGAATCTCGCTTGGGCGAGTAAGGGCCTCGCTTGGGCGAGAACGCCCAGGATTTTAATGAGCCCCTGGAACTCTCTCGCTTGGGCGAGAGATGTCTCGCTTGAGCTAGAAGAGGCCTCGCTTGGACGAGTAAGGGCCTCGCTTGGGCGAGAACGCCCATGATTTTAATGAGCCCCTAGAACTCTCTCGCTTGGGCGAGAGATGTCTCGTTTAAGCGAGAAGAGGCCTCGCTTGGGCGATAGTACCTTCACCTGGGCGAGGAAAGCTTCAGTTTATTTGAGGAACAATGTGATGAACTCAGATAGGGTGTGTTGTGATATAAAGGTTGTGAAATGAGATCATGGCTTAGATAAGAAGCATGACTCCACAAAAGTATGAAAGCATTGTTTGTGTGTATGCCTTGTTGGGCAAGTATCCGACTTGAGGTTGTGAACTAGGGGGTACCCTAGTAAGGATACATGATATCTGACCGTAAGAGGCTTGGTCATGTGACCGTCCAAGATTATTCGGTGCTGGGTTGTAGTGATTGAGATGTTACCTTGAGCATGTACGGTTGACGTACTATCGGGTCCCACGAGAAGCATTCCTTGTCGGGAGATGGCTTAAGGATGGGCCGATCATGTGTTTGATTAATACATTTACATTTGACTCTGATTTAGAATGCATTGCATTGTGACCATGAAGTAGTGAAGAGGAAATGACGGGACGACTTAGAGCACCGTGATGT
>NC_032009.1:16617930-16628639 GCF_001865875.1 Lupinus angustifolius | reverse complement strand
GACGAGTCCCTTGTATTCCTGGGGAGGTACCCTGTTGGATCGGACAGTTCTCACAGGCCAAACTAGGCAATCTCTGACAACCCCTGGATTGCATTCGAGATCGATGAGAGGGATGCCCAGAAAGCGTTTGTACGACCTAGGTCCGGGTAGGACTGTTCCTGAGGGAACCAATAGATCTATTTTTACTTCCTTGTGAGGATATGTTATTTCGGGTGCGTACAAAGAGGCTTGGTATGGGACCTTACTCTCGATTATTTCTGATTAGTATGTTGGATGGATATTAGTGTAAGGTGGATAATCATGACATATCATGCATATATTATCATTGTGGAAGTGAGTTCCCACATGTGAGCTATAAGCGTTGTGTATTCTTTCGTTTATGCATGTGATATGGTTATGAGTAGAATGTTGATTATATTACTTGATATATTGGTAATGTTGGAATAAATGGTAAGTTATGAATTTCTTCATGATGTCAATGATAAATGATGAACTACATGTTAAAATATATTTTATGTCTGAGTGTGATATTTTGAGTAAGTCCACGCTGTCAATGAATTTATGTTCATTAGGTGTCTTACTCTCTCCGCTGTATTGTTCTTGTTTGTATATATTTGCTATGCGGATGGCCAATAACAACACTCACATTTGAGGTTATCACTTCACGATGTCCCCGATGGGACAATGGGATAGTTATGGGCACAAATATACATACACAGGCCCCTACGGTCTGTCGTTGCACATGGTGTGAAACGGGTCATCGATGATGATCCCACAACCTGACACTTACATTGATACTTCCTTCACCTTGCCGCCAAGGAGGCTGAGGTCTCTAGAGGATGGACTTCGATGCCAGCCAGTCAGGAGTGATGGCGCTGCTCCCTCCCACGGTTATCGGACGTGGTCAGATTGTTTGGATGCTCCGTCATCCTATAGAGCCCAGAGGAGCCGGGTTCTTTGAGGAGGTCCCTGCAAGAAGGCTCCGGTTTTGAGAATGTCATCCCCTACGAATTATGCCATTGGATTATGGCAAAATGAAGTGGAGGAAGAGGAAGAGGAGGACGAGGTCGTTGAACTCGTAAATGTCGAGAGCTCGGTGGAGGTGATCGACCTCGTGTCTGACTCGGAAGAGGAGGAGGACCCTAGTGAGGGGTCCAACATTCCTGGAACCTTTTGAGTCAGCTTGTGGGCTAGTCGATGTCCCCTTTTTGCTTTTGATGGGGGGTATGTTTCTTTTTTATTTTGTATATGTTAGTGGCGAGGTAGTTTCTGCCTTTGTTGATCTAGTTTGTATGAACTAATTATGACCTAACCGATTATATGCACAGTATTATTAAGGAAATTGTGAATTAGGTTAAGTTATCATTCGATAACGATAAGTTGATTTTCCGCATTCGAGTTACTTAAAGTGATGTCCCGGAAAAGGAAGGTTTTAAAAGGAAACAATTTTATGTCCCTAATTCAAAAAACAAAATTTACCCATTTTCCGCAATGTTTTTGAGAAGTATTTTTCGGGGCGTTACAAAGCCCAGTCCGTTCCAGGATTCCTCTCTACCGATCATGAAATGCGCAAGAGGGTGTCAGAGATCGCTTAGTTTGCATGTAGGACAACCTTGTCCATACGGCTTATAAGACCGGACCCTCACTAGATTGTCTCACATAAGAAATCCTTCAAGGATTCTTGACGAATCACTGTCATTTCCGCCCCTATCCAAATTACAATGATATTTCTATCACCTTATCATTCCATTTTCTCCAATTCCAACTACAAGAATGCAATGCATGTACACTAACCGAAGTTAGTCCATTAAATCTTTTAATCATGGTTTTCATAAGTTTTATTTCCACAAATATCACCTAAGTTAGTCATCTTAGCCCCAATGCATTTCTATCATGCCAAGTCCACTAGACGAGCTCAATACGCTAACTTAGTATCCAAGATCATGAGGTACAACCCCAATTCTCACTACACTTTCAAGTGTGTAAATTGTCTTAGGCTCTCATCAAATTCAATCTTTACAAAAATACAACATAAGTTAGTTGTCTCAGTCCCAATGCATTTTTACCATGACATGTCCTCAAGATGAGCTCAAGATTCTAACTTAGTGATCCAACATCAGTACAAAACTTTAATTTCAAGCTTATATATTTTTCCATATAAATATAACAAGTAACATATATACTTCCCATTAGATACAATAATCAAGTTATATATTTGAAAAGTAATATAATAATCAACTTAATTATGTTTTCCCATATCAACACAACAATCTTGATATATAATTTCCATTTCAATACAACTATACAACAATCATAACATAACCATTGCAATTTAGATATTTCTAAATTACAACCTTGTCAAAAACATTTAGTACATAAAACAATTATCAACTTTTCCCAATACTCACATGCATAGAAACATAATTATTTAACAACCTTTCATGATGATGTAATATCATAAGCGAGTACATCGCACTATGTTACACAAAAACGAATTCATACACATATAATGTCAGCACAATCAAACATCTAAGACTCTATACATCGTAATGATATAGATTAAGGACTCTTACGTGGAAAACAAGTTTCCATGGGAGTTCCTAATATACAAAGCTCTCCGACTTTTGAGGGAATCAGAATGGAAAAAGTTCAATGAAATACTCTAACACCACAATGGTCTTCTCCCTCACCTAGATTTGCGTAAGCTCATTGTGCAGCAACGAAATAGATCTCCCGTTGTCTTCTTCAACTTTAGAATATTTTCACATAACATGTCAATAACAGTTAAGACACAAATTAAGTTCTAGTCTACCTAAAATTAATGACTAATCTAGCCTTGATCTACAATTTATAAAAACAATATACATAGCTACACACGTAAAAAGGAAAAAAAACACACATTGCCTTGTTTTATAAACACAACACATTAAAGTCACCCTTTTAGATTAAATATAACAGTATAAATGTTTGATAACTTTTAAGATGAAAACTTTTATAAAAATTCCACTATAACCCATAACAATCTACATTCTCCTACAATTTCAGTCGTATAAAAAGAATATAAAACTTTAGAAATTTAAGAGACTATGATTATTAACTCACTCTTAAGTTATATATAATATTCAAGGAAAAAATTAATAGAGCCTAGTGTTAACATATACAAAAGTGAACAGACATGGAAGCAAACTTTCGATAAAACATCTATATCTCCAATGTGAAATCTCAACCTCTCACACATAATTAAGTGATTCTTTTTACGAAAACTTATCTCATCTACAAATCAAATCTTTTACTATTTTAAAACTGTTAAATGAGTAACCAATATAAATAATAATAATAATAATAATCATAACAGTAATAGTGGTAGTAGTAAAATTATTTGATAATTAATATAGATATAGATATATCATAAATTATATTCTTACCTCTTAGACTAAGATTTGGGGATTTCATGTTTGGTATAACCATGAACCCATGTTTGGTGACGAAGGAACATTGTTGAGACAAGAGCTCAGAGTATTTTATTAAATGATAATGATTCAGAGGTGTGAGTTTTGGGTCTACAGATAAAAGAAAAAGACTATAGAGGAGAGACAAAGAGGACCATAGATATAAGAAAAATGTCTGTGGAATTCAGGAATACAAAGGTATTTTATAAATGTGTAAGATAAGGAGGGTGGAAAAAGAATAAAGATTTGATATTGCCTTTGGGGATAAGCACCTTAAAACCCTTGCATGTAAATTATATCTCGTGTGGTGTACAAATACAAAATAGTATTATGAAACAAATAAAAAAAACTATTGCAGTTATACCTCTCCACACTTAGCACTAGGAATTGTGGAACCACTTTCCCATTACCTTGCCATTTTCAACGAAACATGTGAAGCAATTCTCAACTACATTATAAGCTTATATATTTTGGAAACTAGGATTTTTTTTGTATATTCATATAACAAGTAAAAACACAAGTAACAATAAAAGGCTAAAAAAATATATTATATATCAATAGAAAGTCTAACAACCTAAAGCATAAGTTGGAGATTAATATAGTTGATAAGATATAATAATTCATAATATAAGATCGTTACAATAATATACATGTATATAATAAGGTAAATGTTGTTTAATTAGAGATAAATATAAAATATAATTATAATATTATCTTAAATATTTTATAATAAATATTATGTAACTATAATTCATTTAATCAAAAATCAAAAAAGATAATGTTATTATATAAAATAATAGTAGAGGTATTATTTGGTAACTTACCATAAAAAGATGATTACTCACAAATTTAATGCAAATTCACTATCATTCCAAAAGTATGTGAATATTTTAATAATATAATAAAATGTGATTTCTATCTTAAAAATATATTTTTGAAACTAACCTAACTCTTAGAAGATAAGGTTCACTTCACTACAATATAACCAATGAAGTAACTTGTTTTTAAAATAAAACAAAATTATTATTATTGGATAATCATTCCAAGATGAACTACTCATCTACAAGTCATATTTTTATTAACATAAATCTACGAAACTAAATCATGACTTTCAACTCACACATAACAAAATAGAAAATCACAGGTGTTACAATCCTCCCCACTAACAAAAAATTTCGTCCCCGAAATTTTCTTAAGTTATACAAAGGAAAATAATATTTTAAACTCGATACCAAATATAAGACACACACAATGAAACATAAATTCAACAATTTAAAAGAGTTCGTTGTCAATCACTAGAACAAACCACATACAAGTCGATACAACTTGTTGAATTCAAGAACAAACGTTTGGTTAAATTTAAAATATCAAGATACAACAAAAGGGTGTGAAGACACAATATGAATTAAAGTTATTATTAAGAGGACATAGTTTACCATGTACTTATTAAGAAAGCTAGATCTCTAGGATATATGAAGGCAACAATAACTTTTAATGATTAGCAAAAAATGAATTAAAACTACAAACACATTTTTGAAATCAATATAGGATTAGATGAAATTATCATAACTCATGTAAAAAGATTTAATCAAAATGAGAATCGTTACATAATTACAAACTAGATAGAAATATCAATCTACCACTCAACACATGTCAACATGGTCATAATAATTGAAAAAGGTTTCAATAATTTCAAATGTGCCATTGTGACTTTACAATAGCAAGGAAGAACATTATCCATTAAGTGAGCCTAAGTGAGCCTCTAAGTATATAAGGACTTATAAAATTTGAAAGGTAAAACAAAATTATTAAATCAAGTCATACAACCAAAATAATGTTCATGAAATTTCAAATAGGACATGATAGACAGAAGTTTTGGTAAATATTTAATTCTAGTTGTGCCACAAAAGGAAACAATCTACAATAAAGATAGAATTCATTATGAATGATAATTGAAAATTTATAAATATCATTGGAATGACATAGATTAGATAAGAATTACCTAAATACAACTAGAATAAATATTTAGAACTCAAAAAATATATGTTGGGTTTAGAAATAAAAGGTTATAATGAAATGAAGGAGTTTTACAAAACTATCGTTATCTAAAACACAATTTTTTGCAAAAGGCTTGAAATTCTCAACATCAAATGAAAGTAACACCAAGTCAAATGTCACAATTCAACCAAGAAGAATATTTTTTTTGAAGAAAGCAAAATTGGATTACATAGAAAATCTATAGTTTAGCTAATTCAAATACCAATATTTACAAAGAGGGTGGAAGCAAGATTAGTTTAGTGATTTAAAAATACGCACAAACACTATCTCCCTAAAACTAAATTAGCACATTAGCAAAGGTTCATTAGTAATAGCATGGACATATATACATATAATGACACAAACATACTATTTTTCCTATCTTTATATATTTATTATGAACACTTCTTATAATGGTTCATTTGTTGTTATTAAGGGTTTAAAAAATCAAGTTCAAAGTATGAACATATATAAATATTCCACTTTTATACAAACATATTCTTCTAGGTGGCATTTAAGTACCTTAACCCAATACAATCCATACTTTTAACCAGAAATCTACTTGTACTATAAATATATTAAACTTATGGAAACAATAAAAGTTTAATTTTGGAAACTCATAAAAACAAAGACACAAGACATTGTTTCCTCAAGACACACACAAAGTACATTTTTTTCCTTCCATTTTGGCAATTTCCTTTTTGCCTTGCTAACCCAATATTTCAAAACCATTAAAGCATTATTAGTAACATTCAATTAACTCTACCCATATACATGTTAATATCACTCATTAAATTACTTATCATGTTATTAGAATAAAACTAAATTTATTTGTTCAAGAATTCATGCATCTAATACAAAATTGGAGTACAATATCAATTAATTTAAAATAAATATATTATGATTGCACTACAGAACAAGATGTACATAAGTTTATAATTTAATTTCAATTACTAAACTTTTATGTATTACAAGAAAACATACATTGAAGTAGTAATCAATATGTACAAATTTATTTCAAGGAAAATAAGGTAGAGCACATGATAGAGAACCTTCACAAAAAAAAATTAAATGGCTACATACTATATAATAAATAGGTGGAATTAGCCAAAAATTCTAATAACAAAGTAAAACTACACATCACTAGATTATTCATATGTATTTTAGTTAAAATAACATAAACAAAGAGTCACATAAAAATTATGTCTAGTCCATTAGATATCCAATGATACTGACGAGAACATGCTTATGAATTGAAGATGTTATTTAATCTTCTACATATAAAATTATCACTAACATGACAAAAACAATACATCACAAAATGAGGTAAGAAATAGAACAAAGCAAACAAAAAATCACACCAGAGTCACACAAAGAAAGGGTATATGAGGCCATACCCCAAGCCGAATAGGAAAGACCAGCTCTGATACCACTAATGTAGCACCCCATTTTTGCAACATAGAAATTAGAACTTCATTATAAAAATGTGAACAAAATTTTAAGAAAATTAAAGGCAACCTATTAGAAAATCGGAGTAAATTTAAAATTCCTTTTCAATAACATGTTCAAGATGTGGAAATATTCAATATTATCGTTACCAAAAAACGAGGTATCACATTCAACCTCAAAACCATGATTTAAATAATTATCTATTTATTTAAGTATGTAACTTTACAAAATCATTAATCTTAATATTAACATAATGATTATAAAAGACATCATGTATGCAAAAAGAATCACTCGTAAGTATTATTTATAAAATATAACTTATACAAAAATTAGTTCAAAAGGCCAAGGGTATTCCTAAATTAGAGCCAAGAATCCCAATATAAACAAAATACTTAACTATTAATCAATTAAGTTCTTCTTGTCTATATTTCATCAATGGATATCCATAGAACAACTACAACAAATCTGGATATACATATTATATAGGCAAAACAAGACAAAGAAAAGGGAGTAAGAACCAACTACGGTGACCGCAGCATGGAATTGCATAGAGAAATAACATTTAAGTGAGACACCCTATAACAACACTATAATCAAACAATGTCAAGCATATGCAAATGATGCATGAAGTTAGTGTCTTATACAAGAGGATATTCACATCCACAATTATTATATCTTTCACGCAATGCAATATGCAATTCACCAACCAATCACCACTAAAATTACAATACCCGAAGGTCAAGATCCTAGTAGGAAAGCAACCGGGAGTACTGATATCCTTAACAACGACAAGTAAAAATATCAATGTTTTCCAATTACCTCTATCAGAGGTGTTTACGTGGTAAGCTCAGTCCGTTTCAGGATTCCTCTCTACCGATCATGAAATGCGCAATAGGATGTTAGAGATAGCTTAGTTAGCATGTAGGACTATCTGGGTCATACAACTTATAAGAATGGACCCTCACTAGACTGTCTCACCTAAGAAATCCCTCATGGTTTCTTCACGAATCACCGTCATTGCCGCCCCTATCCAAATCTCAATGATATTTCTATCATCATATCTTTCCATTTTCTCCAACTCCAACTACAAGAATGCAATGCATGTACACTAACCGAAGTTAGCCCATTAAATCTTTTAATCAAGGTTTTCATAAGTTTTATTTCCACAAATATCACCTAAGTTAGTTATCTCAGCCCAATGCATTTCTATCATGCCAAGTCCACATGACGAGCTCAAGACACTAACTTAATATCCAAGATCATTAGGTAAAACCCCAGTTCTCACTACACTTTCAAGTGTGTGAATAGTCATAGGCTCTCATCAAATTCAATCTTTACAAAAATACAACTGAAGTTAGTTGTCTCAGCCCCTAATGCATTTTTACCATGACATGTCCTCAGGATGAGCTCAAGACTCTAACTTAGTGATCCAATATCAGTACAAAACTATAATTTCAAGCTTATATATTTATCCATATAAATATAACATATATACTTCCTATTAGATACAATAATCAAGTTATATATTTTAAAATCTGTACAACCAATCAACTTAATTATGTTTTCCCATATCAACACAACAATCTTTATATATAATTTCCATTTCAATACAACTATACAACAATCATAACATAACCATTACAATTGAGATATTTCAAAATTACAACCTTGTCAGAAATATTTAGCACATAAAACAATTATCAATTTATCCCAATACTCACATGCATACAAACATAATTATTTAGCAACCTTTCATGACGATGTAATATCATAAGTGAGTACCTCGCACTATGTTACACAAAAACAAATTCATACACATATATTTTCAACACAATCAAACATCTAAGACTCTATACATCGTCATGAAAAAGGTTAAGGAATCAGAGAAGAAAAACTTCAATGAAATACTCTAAGACCACAATGGTCTTCTCCTTCACCTGAATTTACATAAGCTCATTGTGCAGCAAGCAAAATAGATCTCCCGTTGTCTTCTTCAGCTTTAGAATCTTTTCACATAACATGCCAATAATAGTTAAGATACAAATTAAATTCTAGTCTACCTAAAATTAATGACTAATCTAGCCTTGATCTACAATTTATAAAAACAGTATACATAACTACACACGTAAAAATGAAATAAAACACACAGTGCCTTGTTTTATAAACACAACACATTAAAGTCATCCTTTTCGATTAAATATAAGAGTATAAATGATTGATAACTTTTAATATTACAACTTTTATAAAAATTCCACTATAACCCATAACAATCTACATTCTCCTACAATTTCAGTCGTATAAAAAGAATATAAAAGCTTGGGCAATTGAAGAGACTATGATTATTAACTCACTCTAAAGTTATAGATAATGTTAATGGAGTAAATTAATAGAGCCTAGTGTTAACATATACAAAAGTGAACAGACCCTATGGAAGCAAAGTTTCAATAAAACATCTATATCTCCAACGTGAAATCTCTACCTCTCACACATAATTAAGTGATTGTTTTTATGAAAACTTATCTCATCTACAAATCAAATCTTTTACTATTTTAAAACTATTAGATGAGTAACCAATATAAATAATAATAGTAATAATAATCATAACATTAATAGTAGTAGTAAAATTATTTGATAATTAATATAGATATAGATATATTATAAATTATATTCATTACCTCTTAGGCTAAGATTTGGGAATTTCATGTTTGGTATATCCATGAACCCATGTGTGTGTCAGAACGAGGTTGCAACTAGGGGGGGGGGGAATTAGTTGACTTAAAAATTATGGTCACTTTTTCTGCAAAATCAAGAGTTAATGTGCAGCAGAAAATATATGCAAAAAATAAACAAGAATAAATCAAATAAGGTAAGGGAGAAGAAAGTACACAAGGATTTTATACTGGTTCACCTTCTTGTCCACCGAAGGCTACGTCCAGTACTCTTGTATCACAAGAGATTTCTTCACTAAGAATTATTAGTTGTAATTACAATATCTCACCCCGAGATTTCTATGTACCTTACACACTCCCTAATTCTTATTCACTCTTGGAAAACACCTTTCCAAGTGATTCTAATCCCTCTCTTTTCACACCCCGTGAAAGAAAGTATTCAGCAAAATTTTTGAAGAATGTACAACAATGGCAAATTGCCTTTACAAGTATGAAAGTAGTATAACTTGCAATCCAATCAACTCTTTAAGTATACTAAATAATAACGCTCTTTCTAAGCAACTTCAGAAAAATAACTTTTGAAAGTGTTAGTGCTAGTTACAAAAAGTGTAGAGAAATAACTTCAGAATAAGTTTAAGAGCTTTTGAAAATTTTATAAGAGTTGTGTATTGTTGTGTATATTTGTGGTGAGAGTTAGAGCCTTTATATAGACTTTCCAAACACCCATGGTGCCTTTCTGAAAGTGTAGGAGTTGTTTGAAGTGAAGAGATTTCGTTTGGAGTGAAAACATTTCATTTTGAAATCTGAAATCTCATGTAATAGCTCTCAGTGGTCGATTACTGATAGTGGGTAATTGATTACCCAAACTCTATGTCCACTGTTCTTTTAAAAATGAGTTAGAGTAATCGATTACACCATTTGGGTAATCGGTTACTCAACTTTTTCAAAACTGGTAATTTGTTACTCAAAGGCAATAATGGATTACTCTGAACAGATTTAAGTTGGGTAACTCTTTTTCTTACACACATAACTTGTTACTTAGATGAAGTAACCCGTTACACACTATTTTTGAAAAAATGTTTTAAGTATTTTTAAAGTGTTTCAT
>NC_032009.1:16604519-16617830 GCF_001865875.1 Lupinus angustifolius | reverse complement strand
CCCTATCTTGTATGCCCCCCCTATTATTTTGGAGTAATTGTGCCTGAAATATAATTTTACAGAAAATACACTCCAACTTTTCTCCCCCTTTTGACTTCATCTAAAAGTAGAAAAGTAAAGAGATTCCAGCACAATATATATAGCATACATATACTTTATATAATCAAAATATATCAATATGATAATATATACTAATGTATGGATTAAGATATAGATAAGCAAGTATTTCAATTCATAAATAAGATGTTTCAATCAAATATCCAAGAATGGAACAATAAAGCACAAAACATGATAAAGTAACTTGTCCAGGAATATGCTGCAATAACTTAAAAACAACAAATAAGTAGAAAATTTTGTCCAAGATTTGAATGTAATACAACCAGAAAATCCTAACAACAGATATTCTAAGATCTAGGCTCCGAATTGTCTTCATCAATATCCATGTTATCCATCCTAGAGGAGGGGCAATGAAGTTCATATTGGATTTGTTGATTCTGAGAGTCGAGAGCATCCATCCGGTTAGTGATGTAGCCTCGGAGAGAAACCAACTCATCCATAATCATTTGGTTCGAGGGCATTGCAGCAGATGAGGACGATTGAGCATGAAACTCAGGTGGTTATGGTTTAGAAGGGTTAGGAGCTTCAGGTTCAGATGGTTCAGCAGCAACAGTCGGTTTGTCGGTTCTATGTTTGTAGATGCGGGTTCGAGGGTCTTAGGTGAAACCCATTTTATGGATCACTTCCACATCAATTTGGCTTTCTCGAAGATTCAAAGGCATCTTTGTTTCACCATTTGTAGAAACTCCAAAATGCTGAAGAATATTGGTTATGAAGATTGCATATGGCAAAGGACTTTGAGTACCTCTAACAGTCCACATTTGTCTCATTATCATTAGAGCCCAATTGATCTTGATGTTAAACTTTAAAGCAAACATCAATTGGAGTTCCATGTCACTTATTTGAGAATGATTTGAAAATTTTGGTAAGATGACATAGCTCAAAAAAGAATGAAGCAAACGGTCCTCTAGCTTGAGATATCCAGCAGATAGGATGTCTTAGTTTTTGACAGTCTCTCCAAAGCCCTGTTGCTTACGCATTTCTATTTCCCTTTCTGAAAGTCTACATAACTAATGATAAAAATCCTTTCGATCATAATTATCACATTCACATACAAGGCCGAAACCCGTTATGTTACCTTGAGAGGGTATGTTACATAACAATGAACTGAAAGTTTTAAGATCCAAAACAATGTCTTTTCCTTTGACATAGGAAGAAGACGATTTTTTCGGAAGTTCAAGTTTACAGTAAAATACTAGCACAAGTTCGGGATAAATGTCATTTATTTCACAACAGAATTCAAAAAGGTTTTGTTGACGTAATAGATAAGGGAAAAGAAAATCTTCAAACTCAAAATTTCCAATATTACTGAATTTAGGAGTAAAAATGGTGCGACCATGAAAGTGCTCCTCAAATATCTTGCGTTGCTCATCATTAGCAAGAAGCCTTGTCAAATCCAGAGGGTTACACTCCAAAGACGTTGTTCCTTGACTCCTTTGAGAGGTATTAGAGCGTTGTTTCTTTGATCTAGAAGAAGAAGCCATGGTTTTAGATTTTGAAATTTTAGGTTTTTGAAGATTTTGGGTTTTTTATTTATTTAATCCACTAATCACGAAAATGATTAGTTAGAAGTATTTGGAAACAAAAATGTGAAAGGAATGGACAAAAAATCTCTTGAAGCGGATAAAAAACAAGGTTTTTAGAGGTTGAGAGGTTTTGAGAAGAAGAGAGCACGAGTTGAGTGAGGAAGATGAGTTTGAAAAAGTTAAAAATGCAGAAAATACATATATAACAGAACAGAGTAATCGGTTACTCAAAATTAAATTTTTAAAATTTTCAAACAACAACTTGGAGTAATCGATTACTCACTTTGCGTAATCGGTTACTGAAACACGCTGTCCAACCCTGTAATCGGTTACTTACCACTGTAATCGATTACTGACCCCATAAAAGCTTATTTTTAGGCAAAATTAAGCTATGAAAATGATTTTTAGCCCCAAATTTTTTTAAACACAAATAAATATATTTAAGATCAAGTAGGCATGAGATAAACATAATGAAGCAAACATATAATCATATAAGCATGTTAAGACAGGTAAGCTTCATCAAGAATATCTAATTCAAGTCTAATTTTGTAAAAAAGGTCTTTTGCCAAGGGCTTAGTGAAAATGTCTGCAAGTTGGTTATGAGTATCAACAAATTCTACGGATACATCTTTCTTTTGAACATGGTCCCTTAGGAAGTGATGCCTTATACCTATGTATTTGGTTCTAGAATGCATAATAGGATTCTTTGTAAGGTTTATAGCACTAGTATTATCACATTTCAGCGGAGTGCAACCTAAGTCTAAGCCATAATCTCGTAATTGTTGCTTAAGCCACAACACTTGGGCACGACAACTACCTACTGCTACATATTCAGCCTCAGCAGTGCTTAGCACAACACATGCTTGTTTCTTGCAAGACCAAGAGACTAAAGCATTGCCTAAAATGTGACAAGTACCACTTGTACTTTTCCTTTCAGATTTACATCCGGCAAAATCTGAATCTGAATAACCAACCAATTCACATATACTTCCTTTTGGATACCATAGTCCAACTTCAGTTGTACATTTAAGATATTTCATAATTATCTTAACAGCAACTAAGTGTGATTCTTTTGGTTTAGACTGATAACGTGTACACATACATACACTAAACATAATATCAGGTCTACTGACAGTTAAATATAGAAGAGATCCGATCATACCTCGATACTTTGATATTTCAATATTTTTTCCACTCTCATCAGTACCAATGTATGTGCTTGATCCCATAGGAGTAGCTATTGGCTTGCAGTCATCCATATAAAACATTTTCAGAAAATCCCTGCAATACTTGGTTTGACTCACAAAAATGCTATTGTCAAGCTATTTGATTTGTAGTCCAAGGAAGTAGTTCAACTTTTCCATCATAGACATTTCAAATTCTCCTTGCATCATTTTGCCAAAGTCACTAAACAAACTTTCATTAGTAGAACCAAAAATAATATCATCTACATAAATTTGAACTAATAAAGTATGATGATTTATTTTCTTTATAAGAGAGTAGTGTCGACCTTCCCTTTGGTAAAACATTTTTCTATCAGAAAAGTTATTAGACGATCGTACCACGCTCGTGGAGCTTGCTTTAGACCATAGAGGGACTTTTTTAACTTGTAGACATGAGAAGGATGTTTGTAATCTTGAAAACCAGGAGGTTGTTCTACAAACACTTCTTCTTGAATGTAGCCGTTGAGAAAAGCACTCTTGACATCCATCGGATATAACTGAAAATTAAGAGAACAAACATATGCAAGTAATAGCCTAATAGCTTCAAGTCTAGCAACTGGAGCGAATGTTTCATCAAAGTCTACACCTTCTTCCTAATTGTATCCTTCGGCTACTAGTCTAGCTTTATTTCTAACAATAACACCATTTTCATCAGATTTATTTCTAAAGACCCAACGAGTTCCAATGACATGCCTATTTTTCGGTCTAGGAATAAGTTCCCAAACTTCATTTCTCTCAAACTGGTTTAATTCTTCTTGCATAGAAAGAATCCAGTGTTCATCCTCGATTGCATCAACAATTTTGGAGGGTTCTATCTGAGAGACGAAGGCCATGTTTAGACAAACATCAAGCATTCTACGAGTAGTTATACATTTACTTATATCACTTATGATGTTGTCAATATGATGATTTCAATGAGTTCTCCATTCTTTTGGTAGATCTGAGTGAATATGTTCTTCTTGAGAAGATAGATTACTATCCATTCTCAATTCTTCAGGTTCAGTTGTAATATCAACAATAGAATTATCTTTAGCAGGGGAACTTGGCAAGTCGTCTTCATCACAAGATATCACATCTTTTAAAACATGATTGGTTTCATCAAAAGTTACATGAACAGATTCTTCTTCCATGGCTAGAGTTCTTTTATTAAAGACTCTATAAGCTTTACTCGTGAGAGAATAGCCAAGGAAAATTCTTTCATCATCTTTTGCATTAAACTTGCCCAAGTTATCCTTACCGTTGTTCAGAACAAAACATTTACAACCAAAAATATGTAGATGACATATGTTAGGTTTTCTACCTTTGAAGAGTTCATAGGGGGTTTTCTGAAGAATAGGTCTTATAAGAACTCGATTCGAAACATAACATGCAGTGTTAACTACATCAGCCCAGAAGTATTTTGGGAGGTTAGTTTCATTTAACATGGTTCGAGCTAGTTCTTCTAAGGACCGATTCTTTCTCTCCACAACACCATTTTGTTGACGTGTTCTAGGAGTAGAAAAATTGTGGTTGATGCCAAGATCATCACAAAATTCCTCAAAAGAGGAGTTTTGAAATTCTCCCCCATGATCACTTCGTATAGCAGCGATTTTTAGAGATTTTTCATTCTGAACTCTTTTAGCATAAATGCTAAAGGCTTTGAACGCCTCATTCTTATGAACTAAGAATAGAGTTCAAGTATATCTAGAAAAATTGTCCACTATAACAAGAGCATAATAATTTTCACCAAAATTTTTGTCCTTGAGGGACCAAATAAATCCATATGAAATAATTGTAATGGTCTATCGGAAGAAACAATGTGCTTTGATTTGAAAAAAGTTTTTGTTTGTTTACCCATTTGACAAGCACTACATAGTTTGTCTTTAACAAACTTCATTTTGGGTAAACCGACAACTAAATCTTTCTTAATAAGTTTATTCAAATGTTCCATGTGTATGTGAGCAATTCTTCTATGCCAAAGCCATGCATCATGATTATCATTTGCTACTAAACATGTTATAGGTAAAGCAGAATTCATGTCAATCATATAAATAAAATCATATATATATATATATTATTTATCCTCTTACCAATAAGTTTAGAATTATTAGAATCCTTACTTTCAATGATGCATTTATCTGGTTAGAACGCCACATGAAATCCTTTGTCGCATAATTGACTTATGCTTAGCAGGTTGTGCTTGAGTCCTTCAATATATAGTACGCCTTCTATAGTTCTTGATGGTGGCTTTCCAATTCTACCAACTCCAAGAATTCTTCCCTTGTTGTTGTCACCATATGTGACATATCCTTTGTCCCATGGAGTGAGGACAGAGAATTTAATTTTATCCCCCGTCATGTGTTTTGAGCAGTCGCTATCTAAGTACCATAAATTGCAGGCAGCTCTCAAATTTTCCTACAAAACAAATTAAGTTTTGTTAGGTATCCAATATTCTTTGGATCCTAGATGGTTAGTACTAGGGGTAGCAAAATTATCCATAATCCAAAATCCATCCAAATCTATCCAAATTAAATCCATCCAAATCCATCCGTTAGAATTAATGGATTTAAATGGATATAATCCAATGGATAGTGTTGATAATGGATGGATTCAAATCCATCCATTATATCCAATGGATATCCATGGGTATATCCATTTGGATGGATACCCAATCCATCCAAAAAAAATAAAAATAAAAACAAATTATTTTCCAATTAATCCAATATTAATATAAAAAATATCTCTCACCTTTCTAAGCACAATTCCACACATTTTACAAAAGTTGAAAATTGCAATTTTAAAAGTGCTTATCAAAAAGTATAAACGATTTTGGCCTTAGTGCTTTACCCCAACATCTTAATGCACAGTATAAATGTATCATTTTTGTTATTGACTAATGTGATAATATAATAACAAAATGAAATATTTCACAATGATGGACTGTTGCATATAACTTATGGAAGTCCCAATTATTAGGAGCATAAGTGGCTCCGGTTTAAACCTGAAACTGATGAAACCGAACCGAACCATAAAATGATGTTGGGTTCCGTGGTACGGTTCAGTTTTTTACTTAGAACCATTTATGTTTGGTTTGGTTCACGATTTTATAAATTTTGGAACCGTTAGAACCGAACCGCATATTAAAAAGTAATTTTATTTTGTATTTGAATGGTTAAGCTTTAAAGTTAGGAGATAAAATATGCTTAAGAATTTAGAATTATTAATACATATAGGCTATAAATAAGACGCAAATAGAAAAAATTAATTAGTAAACAAACCTAAATATCTATTATCTCTATTATCCATTGAGAAGATAGAAAAAAAACTAAAAAATTAGTATACATTTTATCAATATGTAGATATGAAATTAATTAAATAAAGAAATTAACGAACTAAAAGAAAATAAAGGAAGAACTTGAGGACATTACTAATGATATGGAGTATTAGGTGTTACTTTTGGACTAAAATATTGGTACCAAGTTTGTCATTCTTAAATTTTGTTGGACATTGTCGAAGATTTTGTGGACTAAAATTTCATGTTTGTAGTGCGTTAAGATGTTGAATTATTATTGTTTTACTAGAAAGAGTATTAAATACTTTAATATTGATGTGTTTAGTATTCATTTAGTTGACTATATACCTTGTAAATTTTGTTCATCTATTTCTTAAAGGATTTTCTTTAAATACGTTAAAAAAATGAACCGTTAATGAATGGTTCAGTTTGGTGCCTAAATAAAATTTGCAGTTGATCGAGTAGAATCAAACTGTATATTTGTGTTAGGTTCGATCACTAAATTGCGTCAAAAACCAAACCGAAATTTTACACTACTGTCAATTATGTTGCACCAGAGATTCTTGTCAATAAGAGCAGTTATAAAAAAACTTCGCAAATACTTTTAAAAAAAGTTTAAAATAGATATTTAAAAATGATTTATTAAATAATAAATTTTAAAATAATTTTTTTCCCTTCAAATTGCTTTATTAAAATTGTTTTGTTCAAATTAAAAAAAAAGTGGGTTGGATATCTATCCATCCAATCCATTAAAATGGATACTTGGATAGAATGGATGGATTGGATAATTTAAAAATGTGATGGATTGGATAATTTAAAAATGTGATGTAATGGATTTATATGGATTGGTGGATAGTTTTCTGTACATCCATTAGGATCCAAATCCAAATCCATCCAAACCCATCTAATTGCCACCCCTAATTAGTACCTTTCTCAACCCATTTAAATTTTCCTAAGAGTACACCATATTTTCTAATCATGCATGTGTTTGGTGTATGCCCATGAATTTTACAGTATGTGCATATGGGTTGATGAATGTGTATTCTAGATTTTTCAAATGCATGGATACTTTTCTTTTGGACACTTGGTTTTTTGAAACCATGGCTTTTTGAATAGCCAATACCTCTTCGGTCTGTTGAGTGTCTTTGATCATTGATAATCTTTTCTAAGCTTTTACCATTATTGTTTAGTTTATTAAGTTCAAGACTTAATGTTGATACTATATTTTCAAGAGCGACGTTGTTTTGACAAGAGGATGAAGAAGGTTTGTTTCTAAATGCATCTATTTCAAACTTTTGTTTTAGAAACATTTTTGTTAATTTGACATATCATCATGTAAATCATTAAATGCAGATTGAAGTTCGGAAGAAGAAAATAGATTAGAGTCGTTTACATCAGAATGATGAGATGCCATAAGTGATAGATGCGCTTGCTCTTCATTTTATGTTTCAGATGCAGAACTGGTATCATTATCTTCCCAAGCAATGTATGCTCTTCGTCCAGTCTTTATATCATTCTTTCCTTTGAAAGAACCCTTTCTCAAATTTGGACAATCCATCTTCATGTGATCCGGTTTGCCACATTCAAAACATGTAAAGTTTTGACTTGAGGTGGAGGCATCATTGCTTTTGGTGAATTTCCTTGTTTGACGAGTCTTTGCGCCTTTGTTCCTTTTTAGGAACTTGCTAAATATCTTTACGAAGAGACTTATATCTTCCGTATCATCTTTTTCCGATTCATCTCCAGATGAGTCATATCTATCCACTTTTGCTTTTAGAGAAATATTTTTCTTCTTCTTTTCTTGCTCCTCGTGTTGATCAAGTTGGCTAAGTTCTAGTTCGTGTTCGTGCAATTTACCAAACAAAGCAGCCAAAGACATTTTGGATAAACTTTTCTTTTCAGAAATTGCAGTTACCTTTGGTTGCCATATTCTGGTGAGTGATCTTGATCTTAGAACCTTCAGGTTCAAATCACTGTTTGATAGAACTTTGCCAAGTTCAATAAGGTGATTGGTAAGATGAGTAAACCTCTTTTGTAAATCAAGAATCTTCTCTCCAGGCTTCATACGAAACATTTCATATTCTTGAGAAAGAGTGTTGAGTCTCGACCTTTTTACTTCCTTTGTTCCTTTGTGTGTGGTCTCTAGAGTATCCCACATTTCTTTTGCAGATTTACAATTTGATACTCTAAAGAATTCATCAATACCGAGTGCGGAGGTGAGGATGTTCTTTGCCTTTAAATCATATTGTACCTTCTTTTTGTCTTCATTGGTCCATGAAGATTTTGACTTTATTTCCCTTATACTCTTGATAACAATAAAGAGTATATATGGTCCTTCTTCAATGACATTCCATATGTCTAAGTCTTGAGATTCAATAAAGATCCTCATTCTAAGTTTCCAGAAATCATAGCACTCTCCGACAAAGCTTGGAGGGCGGTTGATGTTGGAACTTTCTCCTAGGAATGATCTTGAGGTCATCTTGATGTAGGATCAGACTTGAGAGTATCTTTCTCAAATATAGCTCTGGTGCCAATTGTAAGAACGAGGTTGCAACTAAGAGGGGGAGGGGTGAATTAGTTGACTTGAAAATTATGGCCACTTTTTCTGCAAAATCAAGCGTTAACGTGCAGCGGAAAATATATGCAGAAAATAAACAAAATAAATCAAATAAGGTAAGGGACAAGAAAGTACACAAGGATTTTATACTGGTTCACCTTCTTGTCCACTGAAGGTTACGTCCAGTACTCTTGTATCACAAGAGATTTCTTCACTAAGAATTATGAGTTGTAATTACAATATCTCACCCCAAGATTTCTATGTACCTTACACACTCCCTAATTCTTATTCACTCTTGGAAAACACCTTTCCAAGTGATTCTAATCCCCTTTCTTTTCACACCCCGTGAAAGAAAGTATTTTGCAACAATATTCAAGAATGTACAACAATGGCAGATTGCGTTTACAAGTATGAAAGTAGTATAACTTGCAATCCAATCAACTCTTTAAGTATACTAAATAATAATGCTCTTTTCGCAAGCTTTGAAACACTTCTAAGCAACTTCAGAAAAATAACTTTTGAAAGTTTGAGTGCTAGTTGCAAAAAGTGTAGAGAAATAACTTCAGAATAAGTTTAAGAGCTTTTGGATATTTTATAAGAGTTGTGTATTGTTGTGAGAGTTAGAGCCTTTATATAGACTTTTCAAACACCCATGGTGCCTTTCTGAAAGTGTAGGAGTTGTTTGAAGTGAAGAGATTTATTTCATTTTGAAATCTGAAATCTTATGCAACAGCTCTCAGTAATCGAATACTGATAGTGGGTAATCAATTACCCAAACTCTCTGTCCACTGTTCTTTTAAAAACGAATTAGAGTAATCGATTACACCATTTGGGTAATCGGTTACTCAACTTTTTCAAAACTGGTGTTCTATTACTCAAAGGCAGTAATGGATTACTCTGAACAGTTTTAAGTTGGATAACTCTTTTTCTTACACACATAACTTGTTACTTAGATGAAGTAACCCGTTACGCACTCTTTTTGAAAAAATGTTTTAAGTATTTTTAAAGTGTTTCATTTTTCTTTAATAATAGTTTGAGCATTACTACTTCGTATGTTTAAGAGTTTTATGATAGAAGTACCTATAGAGACTTAATCTAATTTTCTGGAAGCTTTAATCTTCTTTGTCTTCATAAGTATTCTTCATTTTCTTCTTTTTGGTGATGTTGGTGTCTTCATCACAATATTGCCAACGTTAGGAGCAAAGATCTTCACAGTGTGGTGATGAAGGAACATTATTGAGATAAGAACTCAGAGTATTTTATTAAATGATAAGGATTCAGAGCCATGAGTTTTGGGTCTACAGATAAAAGAAAAAGACTATAGAGGAGAGACAAAGAGGAACATAGATATAAGAAAAGTGTCTATGGAATTCAAGAATACAAAGGTATTTTATAAATGTGTAAGATAAGGAGGGTGAAAGAAGAAAAAAGATTTGATGTTGCGTTTGGGGATATGCACTTTAAAACCCTTGCATGTAAATTATATCTCGTGTGGTGTACAAATACAAAATAGTATTATGAAACAAATAAAAAAAACTATTGCAGTTATACCTCTCCACACTTTGGCACTAGGAATTGTGAAACCACTTTCCCTTTACCTTGCCATTTTCAACAGAACATGTGAAGCAATTCTAAACTACATTATGAGCTTATACAATTTGGAAACTAGGATTTTTTTTGTATATTTATATAACATGTAAAAACACAAGTAACAATAAAAGGCTAAAGCAAATATTATATATCCATAGAAAGTGTAACAACCTAAAGCATAAGTTGGAGATTACTATAGTTAATAAGATATAATAATTCATAATATAAGATAGTTACAATAATATACATGTATATAATAAGGGAAATGTTGTTTAGTTAGAGATAAAGATAAAATATAATGATGATATTATCTTAAATATTTTATGATAAAGATTAAGTAACTATAATTCATTTAATCAAAAATCAAAAAATATAATGTTATCATATAAAATAATACAAGAGGTATTATTTGGTAACTTAACCATAAAAAGATGAATACTCACAAATTTAATGCAATTTCACTAACATTCCAAAAGTATGTAAATATTTTAATAATATAATAAAATGTGATTTCTATCTTAAAATTATATTTTTAAAACCAACCTAACTGTTAGAAGATAAACTTCACTTCACTATAATATAACCAATGAAGTAACTTGTTTTTAAAATAAAACAAAATCATTATTATTGGATAATCATTTCAAGATGAACTACTCATCTACAAGTCATATTTTTATTGAGAAAAATCTACAAAACTAAGTCATGACTTTCAACTCACACATAACAAAATAGAAAATAGTAGGTGTTACAGATCTCGTCCAGTTTGATTGAATATTTCTCATACGTCATTGTTGTCGCCAAGTGTTCGTGAGAATTGGGTAAAGAACATAGCAAAATGATTATTTTATCCTCATCATCAACTTTCTTGTCAAGTTTATACAAATCATTGATTACTTGATTGGAACATTGAGGTGTTGACAAATCAATACTATTTGCATATTTAGGCCATAGAGTCATTGTTTTAAGTGCAACTTGTTTCTTAGAGACTTGGATATGAACTTCTTATTTGATGTCTCTAATATCTCTATTGGTAACGTCAAGTTCATAATTTGGTAAGTCAACTCATCTAATAGATGGATATGAGAATGGTTAATTCGAGTAGTATATATATCTGATTTTTATTTAGTAAGTAAATAGTTAGGGTTAAGCGTTGTGTATGAAAAAGAAGAAAAAGAAGGCCATTACAAGGAATTTGCCATATACATATGAACACTTATAATGACATGAAGTATAACTATAGGTACATATATAATATACATGTGGAGATAAAAAATTGTAGGCATATGTATAATATAGATACAAATGGCTAGATATGTAATTATATGTATTAGTGATATAATATATTCCGCACGTATAGATCCGTATGTATTTTATTTGTATATTTGTTTTTAGTTATAGAAGTGCTTTTTCTACCTTGCGTTAAGAAGACTTCTCTTTCTCATTTCTCTTTCAATCCTTCTCTTTCTCATTTCCGGATTTACTTCTCATTTTCTCCCTGTCATTCAACCCTTATCTTTCTCATTTTCAGGTGTACTTCTTAACCATTTTCTTTTATATTTCTAATTTTCTTTAGTTGAATTAGGGTTTTGCGATTACCCAGGAACTTCATAGTTAACTCAAGAATTTTCTATAGCCTGAATTAAGGTTTTTATGCAGTGAAATGTAATAACAGGGGAAGGACTCAGTTACCCATGAATGTCGGCTATTCGGTTACCCATGAATGCTAACGACGACGAGTCTGTGTTCTCTGCGATATCTGATGTGGCCATCGATTTCTTTACCTCCCTATGTGGGCTCCTTTATCGACTTTATCATGGAGAGAATGCCATAGAGGGTGTGTGACACTGTTTCCCCACTACATAGTGGACGCTATTGGACAGTCTGTCCAAGCTATACACTATTATGTCCGTCAAGCCACCTTTAGCCAAGGGGAGACACATTCGCAGCAAAAATGGGGCTTTGTTTGAAAGAAATTTTTATAGTCCCGATGAGGATATACATTCGTTCACATTGAGGAGATACCTTCGTCTATTAAACCTTATAGAGATTTCCAAAAGGAGAAGAAGTTTGAGGACAATGATTTCACTAGGGCTGTGTTTGAAGGGAAATTTTATTGTCCCAATGAGTTTAAAATGTAGCAAACTTTGCCCACTCGTGCTGAGATTTATTCTAATTTGTTGGATTCTTTGAAAATCCATGCTTCTGCTTTGGTGGGTACACTTTAGGCTCCAGCTAGAGAATTGGTTATGGTTCTTAAAGCCTATGTTAAAATCTTGAAGAAGAGGCTACTGCTGCTGAATAATAAATAGCTCATGAAAATGGTGGAATAGTTGGAGTCTATCTAAGTCTTTGCTGTTGTTTTCTTTTGAATTTGTGAAGAAGATCTTGCTCCTGACCTTGGCACGGTTTTGATGAAGACACCAACATAACCAAAAAGAAGAAAAGGAAGATGACTTATGAAGACAAATGAAGATAAAGCTTCAAGACATTAGATTAAGTCTTTGTAAGTACTTCTATCCTAAACTCTTAAGTATATACAAGTATAATTGCTCAAACTATTTTTTAGAAAATGTGAGACACTTTTAAAAGACTTAAAACATTTTTCAAAAATAGTGTGTAACAGGTTACTTCATTGAGTAACAGGTTACATGTGTGAAAAAAGAGTTATCCAACTGAAAAAACTGTTTTTTGAAAGCTGAGTAACCCATTACTCAAAATTAAATTTAAATATCTGTTGGACAGAGAGTTTGAGTAACCGATTACTCAAAGTGAGTAACCGATTACTCAAAATAACTTTTAAGTATCTGTTGGACAGAGAGTTTGAGTAACCGATTACTCAAAGTGAGTAACCGATTACTCAATGTAAAATTCGAATTTCAAGTGGACAGAAAGTTTGAGTAACCCATTACTGAGAGTTGTTGGAAGTGTTTTTCAGATTTCAAAGTGAAAGGTCTTCACTCCAAACGAAATCTCTTCACTCCAAAAAACTCATACACTTTCAGAAACCTTCAAAGAGTGTTTGTAAAC
>NC_032009.1:16601391-16604419 GCF_001865875.1 Lupinus angustifolius | reverse complement strand
TTAGTTGCACTCTGATACTTACAATTGGCACCAGAGCTATACTTGGGTAATTTACTCTCAAAGTTTGATCCTAACCAAGATGGTCGGAAGATCTTTCCTAGGAGAAGGCTCTAAAATCAACCGCCTTCCAAGCTTTGTTGGAGAGTGCTACGACTTCTGGAAGATCAGAATGAGGATTTTCATTGAATCCCAGGATTTGGATATTTGGAATGTTATTGAAGAAGGACCTTATGTTCCCTTCACTGTTATTAACAGTGTAAGAGAAATAAAGCTGAAAACCTCATGGAACGATGAAGATATAAAGAAGGTACAATATGATTTGAAAGCAAAGAACATACTAACCTCTGCACTTGGCATTGATGAGTTTTTCAGGGTATCTAATTGCAAATCTGCAAAGGAAATGTGGGACACCCTTGAAACAACTCATGAAGGAACCGAAGAGGTAAAAAGGTCAAGACTTAATACTCTCTCCCAAGAGTATGAAATGTTTCGCATGAAACCTGGAGAGAAGATCCTTGATCTACAAAAGAGATTCACTCATCTTACAAATCACCTTCTGGCACTCGGAAAAGTTCTATCAAACAGTGATCTAAATCTGAAAGTCTTGAGATCACTTACCAGGACTTGGCAACCAAAGGTAACTGCTATATCTGAAAAGAAAAGTCTTTCAAAAATGTCATTGGCTGCCTTGTTTGGAAAATTGCAGGAACATGAGTTAGAACTTAGCCAATTAGACCAACATGAGGAACAAGAGAAAAAGAAGAAGAACATTTCTCTGAAAGCAAAAGTTGACAAATATGATTCATCCAGTGACGAATCAGAAAATGATGATTCAGATGAGATGAGCATGTTCGTAAATAAATTCAGCAAGTTCCTTAAAAGGAACAAAGGTGCAAGAAGTGGTCAAATAAAGAAGTTCTCCAAGAACAATGATGCCTCCAACTCAAATCAAAATTTTACATGCTTTGAATGTGGCAAATCTGGCCACATGAAGATGGACTGTCCAAACTTAAAGAAAAGTTCCTTCAAAGGAAAGAACGACACTAAGACCGGACGAAGGGCATACATAGCTTGGGAAGATAACGACACCAGTTCTGCATCTGAGACAGGAAATGAAGAACAAGCTCACTTGTCACTTATGGCATCTCATCACTCAGATGATGAAGAGGTAAATGATTCTAACCTATTTTCTCCTTCCGAACTTCAAACTGCATTCAATGATTTGCATGATGAATACATTAAATTATCTAAAATATTTCTAAAATAGAAATCTGAATTAGATGCATTTAGAAATAGACCTTCATCATCCTCATGCCAAAATTGCATCACCCTTGAGACTAAAGTTTCAACATTGAGTCTTGAACTCAATAAACTTAACAAGAGTGGAAAGAGTTTAGAAAATATCATAAATGATCAAAGACACTTATCAGACCGTAGAGGTCTAGGCTATTCTAATAGCCATGGTTTTAAGAAACCAAGTGTCAAAAGAAAAATAATCTTCCAAAAGGAAAGTATCCATACTCATGAAAAATCTAGGATACATGCTCATCAACCCATATGTACATATTGTAAAATGCTTGGGCATACACCAAATACTTGTCAAATTAGAAGATATGGTGTACCCCTAGGAAAATATAAATGGGTTGAGAAAGGCACTAACCCCTTAGGATCCAAGGAATATTGGATACCTAATAAAACGTAATCTTTTTTGCAGGAAGATTTGAGAGCCGCCTGCAACTTATGGTATCTGGATAGCGGCTGCTCAAAACATATGACGGGCGATAAAAGCAAATTGTCTGTCCTGACTCCAAGGGACAAAGGATACGTCATATATGGTGACAATAACAAAGGAAGAATACTTGGAGTTGGTAGAATTGGAAAGCCACCCTCAACTACAATAAGCCACCCTCAACTACAATAGAAGGAGTATTATATGTTGAAGGACTCAAGCATAACCTTCTAAGCATAAGTCAATTATGCGACAAAGGATTTCAAGTGGCATTCTACCCAGACAAATGCATCATCAAAAGTAAGGATTCTAATAACTCTAAACTTGTCGGTAAGCGAATAAATAACATTTATATGATTGACATAAATTCTGCATTACCTGTAACATGTTTAGTTGCAAATGATAATAATGATGCATGGCTTTGGCATAGGAGAATAGCTCACATTCATATGGAACATTTGAATAAGCTAATTAAGAAAGACTTGGTTGTTGGCTTACCTAAAATGAAGTTTGTTAAAGACAAACTATGTAGTGCTTGTCAAATGGGTAAGCAAACAAAAACGTCTTTTAAACCAAAGAATATAGTTTCTTCTGATAGACCATTACAATTGCTTCACATGGATTTATTTGGTCCCTCAAGGACAAAAAGTTTTGGTGGAAATTATTATGCTCTAGTTATAGTAGATGATTTCTCTAGATACACTTGGACTCTATTCTTAGTCCATAAGAATGAGGCATTCAAAGCCTTTAGCATTTATGCTAAAAGAGTCCAAAATGAAAAATCTTTAAAAATCGCTGCTATAAGAAGTGATCATGGGGGAGAATTTCAAAACTCTTCTTTCGAAGAATTTTGTGATGATCTAGGGATCAATCACAACTTTTCTGCTCCTAGAATACCACAACAAAATGGTGTTGTAGAGAGAAAGAATAGGTCCTTAGAAGAACTAGCTCGAACAATGTTGAATGAAACTAACCTCCCAAAATATTTTTGGGCTGATGCAGTTAGCACTGCTTGTTACGTTTCGAATCGAGTTCTTATAAGGCCAATTCTTAAGAAAACCCCCTATGAACTCTTTAAAGGAAGAAAACCAAACATCTCTCATCTACATGTATTTGGCTGTAAGTGTTTTGTGTTAAACAATGGTAAGGACAACTTGGGTAAGTTTGATGCAAAAGCATATGAAGGAATCTTCCTTGGCTATTCTCTCACGAGTAAAGCCTATAGAGTCTTCAATAAAAGGACTCTAGCCATGGAAGAATCAGTTCATGTATCTTTTGATGAAACTAATCCTGTTGTAA
>NC_032009.1:16600963-16601291 GCF_001865875.1 Lupinus angustifolius | reverse complement strand
ATGATGATCTATCCTCTCAAGAAGAGCATAACCACTCAGACTTGCCTAAAGAATGGAAGACTCATCGAAACCATCCTATTGATAACATCATCAGCGATATGAGTAAAGGTATAACTACACGCAGAATGCTTGATGCATGTTTAAACATGGCTTTTGTTTCTCAAATTGAACCATCTAAGATTGATGATGCAATCGAAGATGAGCACTGGATTCTTGCTATGCAAGAAGAATTAATCCATTTTGAAAGAAATGAGGTATGGGAACTTGTTCTTAGACCTAAGAATAGACATGTTATAGGAACCCGTTGGGTTTTTAGAAACAAATCTGA
>NC_032009.1:16583892-16600863 GCF_001865875.1 Lupinus angustifolius | reverse complement strand
ACTTTCAGAAACCTTCAAAGGGTGTTTGTAAACTCTATATAAAGGCTCTAAACTCTCACACAAACAACACACAATATACAAGAGAATACATACAACTTTCATACTATTTTCTCAAAAGCTCTCACACTTTTCTTAGAACTTATCTTTGAACTCTTTGCAACTTGTTCTTAAACTTTCAAGTTAATTTTGCAAAGTTGCTTTAAGTGTTTCAAAGACTTTTACAAAAGAGCATTATATACTTCTATATATATTCAGAGCTTGGATTGCAAGTTACATAAGTTTCATACTTGTAAAGGCAATCTGCCACAGTTGAATATTCTTCATTGTTGTAAAAAATTCTTTCTTTCACGGGGTGTGAAGAGAAATGGAATTGATTCACTTGGAAAGGGGTTTTCCAAGAGTATAAGAATTAGGGAGTGTGTAAGGTACATAGAGATCTCGGGGTGAGATATTGTAATTACAACTCATAATTCTTAGTGGAAAAATCTCTTGTGCGGCCAGAGTACTGGATGTAACCTTCGGTGGACAAGAAGGTGAACCAGTATAAAAACTCCTTGTGTACTCTCTTCTCCTTATCTCTTTCATTTTTACTTCCTATTATTTTTCTGCATATTATTCCGCTGCACTTTAACTTTGATTCTGCAGAAAAATCGGCCATAATTTTAAGACAACTAATTCACGCCCCCTCTTAGTTGCACTCTGATACTTACAGAATTTTGGTTTATTTTATTTGAGATGTTACGTATTTTTGTTCCCCATTGATATGTTTTGCTATCTCATAAATTGAGAGAAGGAAAAAATAGTGAAAAGGGAAATGTAGAATGCCTGGTTTTCCATGTTAGGGTAGGGATGTTGGAAAACTTGTTCCAATTGAATGATGCCATTTTACATGCAATTGTAGATAATACCTTTTGTCGTCTTGTGTAGCCAGCCATCCTAGTCATGTTTTGCTGCGATTAACTTAGCCACAATTGCAAGCTTGTCGGGAATGCGCAAACTCCCAAAAGCTATTGTATTGATGGCTGCATTTGCCGCATAGCCCCATTGGAGAGACGCATCCTCATCTCTTGCTCTATATGTTGTCCCCTATATTATGTTGTGGCTGAATTTAAACGGTTGCCTTCATAGCCCCACTAGAGAGACGCATCCTCATCTCCCTCTTTAATGAATCAAAATTTGAATGTACCTCATAAGAATGCTTGAAAATAGATAAATAACATAATAATGGAAGGTTTTTTATATTTGTTTCTTCTAGTGATATTTTTTAATCCTTGAGCATTTTAAGTTCTTCACCAATCTTAAAGATATCATTGATGCCATTCACTATGCCAGATATCGCAATAAACCATGGTTGTTCAACTACACTTGCTAGAACAACACTATTAAAAATGAGGCGAAAAATCATCAACAACACTCATTAAGGTAAGCGTTGTTAATTTGTATATGGAGATATAACTTCAACATGCATGCGTGAATGAGTTATGTTTAACAATGCACCTTTAAGACAATACTGTTAATTTACATCTATTCAACATTGCTGGATTAAAGGAGTATTGTTGAATATTACATATCAACAACGCATTCTTCTACGAGCACTGTTGATATATTATGACAATGAAATGTCAAAATTTAAATTCACCTTTCAGCTGTTTAACAATGCTCCTTTAAGCAATCGCTATTAATTTACATTAATTCAATAATGCATGATTATAATGCATGATTGAGTGAGCATTGTTGAAGATGACATGCCAACAATGTTTTATTAAAGGAGCGTTGTTGAAGATGTCATATCAATAATAATTTCTTAAATGAGTATTGTTGATTTGTTACGGTGTTTAAATATCTAAAGTTGATTCACTTCGCTCCACACTCTCAAACTTGTAAGAACAAGATTGCAACTAAGAGGGGGTGCATTAGTTGACTTAAAATTATAGTAACTTTTTCTGCAAAAAGTAAGAGTTAAAGTCAAGCGGATAATATTGCAGAAAAATATACAAAAATAAATTAAATAGGTAAGGGAAAGGAGAGTACACAAGGATTTTATACTGGTTCACCTTCTTGTCCACCGAAGGCTACGTCCAGTACTCTTGCAACACAAGATATTTTCCACTAAATATTATGAGTAGTAATTACAAAGTCTCACCCCGAGATCTCTAAGTACCTTACCCACTCAGTAATATTTATACCCTTGGAAAACACCTTTCCAAGTAACTCTATCTCCTTTCTATTCACACCCTGTGAAAGAAAGTTTATTGCAATGAATAAAGAATTTCAATGTGGCTTTTGGATTGTCTTTACAAGTATGAAATATAATAACACTTGCAATCCAATCAACTCTCTTTGTATACTTAGTAATAAGGCTCAATAGATTTATAAAACTTTGAAACAATTACTTCAAGTAACTCAGAAAAATTCTCCTTTGAAAGTTTTAGAACTTAGCGCAAAAGTGCAGAAAAATAGTGAGAGAATTTTTCAAAGTCGTATGAGAGTTGTATAAAAGTTGTGTGTTTATGTTGTGAGAGTTAGAGTCTTTATATAGACTTTCAAAACACCCATGGTGTCTTTCTGAAAGTGTAGGAGTTGTTTGAAGTGAAGAGATTTCATTTGGAGTGAAAACATTTCGTTTTGAAATCTGAAATCTCATGCAACAGTCTTCAATAATCGATTACTGATAGTGGGTAATCGATTACCCAAACTCACTGTCCACTTTTTATTTAAAAACAAATTAGAGTAATCGATTACATCATTTGGGTAATCGGTTACTCAACTTTTGTAAAATTGGTAATTTGTTACTCAAAGACAGTAATAGATGTGGATTACTCTGAATAGTTTAAAGTTGGATAACTCTTTTTCTCTCACATGTAACTTGTTACTTGAATGAAGTAACACGTTACATATCATTTCAAAAAATGTTTCAAGTATTTTTAAAGTGTTTCATTATTCTTTAAAAATAGTTTGAGCATTACTACTTTGTATAACTAAGAGTTTTAGGATAGAAGTACCTATAGAGACTTAATCTAATTTTCTTGAAGCTTTAATCTTCTTTGTCTTCATAAGTATTCTTCCTTTTCTTCTTTTTGGTGATGTTGGTGTCTTCATCAAAACCTAGCCAAGGTCAGGAGCAAAGATCTTCTTCACAAAACTTGTTCGAACAGAAAACCTCATACACTTAGAAAGCCCTATATACTTAGAAAATAGATAACCAACTCAAAAATCTTCATCAATGGCTTCCCAAAGTGGTGATCACGATTCTTACAATGGCGACTATGATACACGTACTCCACAAGATAAGAAACTCATTATTCATAAACGAACTCTACATGTAATGACTTCCATGAATAAGGTCATTCATGTAAGAAGTAAGGACGTGAAGCTACCATTTGAATGGAATACAAAATACCAACCATTAATCTCGAAGGGTGGTAACATATTCGTTAGCTACATTAGAGTCATGGTTAGGCAGAATGTACCGATAACATTCAGCGCTTGGACTGATGTTAGGTTGAGTCATGTGAAGGGACATCTCTGGAATGAAATAACAATAAGTTTCCATTTTAGTGTTTGTGTTTATGTATTTTCATGCAATGTATATCTGCTTTCAACAATTTATATGTGTTCTCATGCAATGAATATGTATTTTTGTGTATTCATGCAATGTATGTGCTTTAATGCAAATTATATGTATTTTTGTATAATCATGCAATATATGTGCTTTCAAGCAATTTATACGTGATTTTGTATTTCCATACAATGCATTTATGTGTTTCAGTCAACTTTTGATGTTCGTGAGGAGCATAGGGATTACATCCTTAAATCTGCCGGTAAGGCTTTTGAATATTTCCGAACCGATGCCGACAAGTGTATCAGAGATGCTAATGGAAAAATCAACCTCAAACCTCAAACCTCCAACCATATATGCAAATATCATTGAAGAGGATGATTGGAAGACTTTTGTCACTACACGCATACAAGACGTGTCTTTCTTGGTAAAATCATATTCTTTGTATTGACTTTATTCTTATCATTTTGTATATACATATATATATATATATGATTGTTGATGTTAATGTTGTTTGTTTTTGCTGGAAGTAAGTAATGAAAACTGCAAGATGGCATCTAAACCTTTGTATCCATACCGAGCTTCTCGTGTGGGGCATAGAGAAATCGAGAAAAATTTGTAAGTATTGTTAATTCGTAAGTACATTATTGATTATATTTTATATCCATATCTAACTACATTATTATTGGTTAAGTTTTGGCAGTCGGAACGAAATGATACACTTTCGAGTGCACATGCAGTAGACCGTGATGTTCTATTATGTAAATTATGTTTTCTTAACTTGTCTCTTTTGCATTTAACCATTGGTATTTTAGTTAACTAACATTTGTGTTATATATTAGGTACTTGTATGACAATCTGATTTTGAAAGATAAAAAGAATGTGACATTCTTATCTCAAAATGTTACCACTTTGGTAACGAGCAATGATAATATAAACAACATGGAGCAGACACAACATGTTGCAGATATTCTCATAAAAAATAGAGAAGCTATAAATCTATTTTTTGCACCTTTTAATATCGGGTGAGCATTTTTTAATTGTCTTTTGTATGTTTGTCTTTAGTATGTTTGTGCTTAAAATTTCCTAACCGTATACAAATCTTGTTGGGTACCCAAGAGGTAAGAATACACCTAGAGGGGGGGGGGGGTGAAAAAGTATCACAGATCACTAATCCTGCTTTTTCGATAATTGTGCAGAAAACAAAGCTGCTATAGTTAATTGATTATCAACAGGGTTAGTCGATTAAGGATAGTTCTGTTAATCGATTATGGTCACTTCGTTAATCGATTATACTGGTTGTTTACTCAATGAAAACCAATTTTCTTGCTTTGAAAAATAGTGATGAATCTAGATCTTTACTATCTTAATATTGATTCGTGATTATCAACATACTAACAACAATTACCAATTAATCACAGAATGCAAACTAATTCAGAAAGCAAGTAAAGACAGAAACATAAAGACATAGGGAAAGAGAAAATGTGCTCGAGTATTTTTATCCTGGTTCATTTGTGATCCACTTGCAAACTACATCTAGGCCTCCCAATTGATCTGAGAGATTTTTTTCACTATCAGAAATGTAATTAAGTTACCAACACACTTCCAATAATCCTAGCAGAAACGTTTTTCTTGAAACTGTTGAGCCACCAAGCTCGATTTGATCTCTATCTACGACTACTTGGATACCACACCGTTCGCAAAATTTGGCCCTAGCTGAAACTTTTGCCCGAATCAAGTCTCTGTGCCTTGTGAAGACTACTGATTCTCAACTTGTGATGATACCACACACCACGAGAATTATCCTCAATTTACTGAATTTTGCCGAGTTACTTTGCACACAAGATTGTGTGGATAACAACACTGAAATTGGCTTTCTATAACCCTTGACAGAATGATCTCACAAACAGCCTTAAGAATTAGATGTAGAAATCATGTAAGATATTTCAAATTAATGAAAACATTGGCACATAGAAAAGACATTCTCTGTTTTCTCTCTCTTTTCACTCTTGAAAATGTATGCAAGAAAAACTTCAAATAATCAACAAGATAATTCTAAAACTTAAGCACAATGGATCTTTATTTTTCTTTTCTTTCAGTATTTTTCGATTGATTGATTGATGAAAGTGTGAAAAGCTTATTTTAAAAACTGATTTGATTCTGTTTCAAAATAACATATTTAGTTCATAATTGATTCAACTAATATTAATCGATTTCAATCCAAGTTAATCGATTAACGGGGTTCTTGAAAACAAATTTTTAATTATGGTTTAATCTATTAAAAACTTGCTTAATCGAATAATAAGCAGAAATCCTGGGAGAACTGCTTCACCAGGACTTAATCGATTACCAAATGGGTTAACCGATTAATATTATTTATTTTTTAAAATGGTTTTTCTAACTATATGGTAAACACCCTATATAATGAATGATCATGCAACATGATTTTAGAAATGATTAAAAACTTTTATTCACAAAATCATGTATGCTTAATGCAAATACATGAGTGTTACTTATCATATATATATATATATATATATATATGATTTTCATTCTAGACTTTTGTGAGTCACTTCCATTTTGGGTTTGCCTAACCTAAGACTCGATACTAGCAAATCATCTTTGGACTCTAGAATGTAAAACGCAATCCTAGATTCTATGATGTTGATCTTGAGTTGTTGGTATGTTGTTTGTTGATATGTCCAAGTCTTCAAGCTTCCATATAAGACCTTGTCTTCATCAAAACTTCGTAGGTCGGTTATAATGGCATCCTTTGACCATTTGTCATTTCATATGTTTTGTTAGGCAACATTAGCTTTTGATTGTCATTAACAGACCGAAGAACATATATACTATCTTGACTCATTTAAACATGGTTATCCGAACAAATACCCCACTATGGAAGAAACTTTTATTAGGTAAGTGAACTACTGATTTAAACTTTATGATTTTAGGTATACTATCACTTTCCTAGCTGTTTAGTAATTAAGTATGTTTTCTATGGTTTAGAGGGTGAAAATTAACAGAGCCGAGGTTCGTTCTAGATATACATCAAACAACGTCATATTGACTCATATAAAGGTATTGGCACCAATTATCTCAAACAATTATATATGTAGTGTATTCATATTTCAATTAAGGTTATACTTATATGTTTACTTGATTTAATTGTTGACCCCCTGTCTAACCAACAAGAAAGATTGTGGCTATTATGTGTTGAACTTCATGAAGGATATCATTCAACAGTGACTAGCTTCAATCAAGTTTAATGGAGATTCATACATAGATGACCAAGTCATCCAGTTTATGGAATATTGGTTAAATTATGTACGTACTATTAAAGATTAGTTTAGGGAATTCAATGTATAGATTATAGCATAGGTATAGATTGTAGCACATGTATAGATTGTAGCTTAGAGACTTCAATGTTCAATGTAATGTATGTTTTGGTGTATGTAATCAATAGTACACTGTAATGTTCAATATATATATATATATATATATATGTATATATACATGGATTGAAATTCAGTTATGTTCATTTAGTTGTTTTGTTCAATGTGTTTTGGTGTTTGTGTATGTCTTTTGTTGTTGTTCTGTTTCTAGTCATTCAAAGCATTTTCTCTATTTTGTGTTGTGATGTATACTTCTATTGTGTGTGCTTAACTGTGTAGAATTAAGAATTATGACCTCCAACAACGCTTATTTAAATGTGCGTTGTTAAATAGATGAATATCAAATATACAACATCGCTTCTTTATAAGTGCAATGTTGAATTGATAACTTCTACAATGTACCGTCTAATGGGCGCTGTTGAATACTTAATGCTCATTTAAATTCTTTGAATCTATTCAACAACGCGTCTTCAAACAAGTGTTGTTGTATTGCATACATAATAAAGCATATATAATACAACACAACCAGATGTTATAATTAATTCTTATATTGTATCTTTGAATTATTTCCTTTATGTCATTATTTTAATTAATTGTATTTTTTTTAATTTCATTAAAAATAGAATTAATTAATTTTTCTACATGTAATTAATTGTTCTATGTATATATATATATATATATATATATATATATTATTAATTGATATTATTTTTATGGGGTATCTTCAACAACACATATTTAACTAAGCGCAACTGATTATATATCTTCTATAGCGCACATTTAATTATGCGTTTTTGAATACTTCACGTCAAATTATTCGCATTAATTCAACAACTCATCTTTAAATATGCGTTGTTGAAGTACAAGGATTCTAAACAATTAAGCAAATACACTCTTAATCCAATCAAATTTTAATTAATTGTCATTATTTTCTTTATTATTAATTCTTACATTATTGTATATTTTATATTATTTGAATGTCATTACAATTATTTAATTGTATATACATATTTTGTTATTCGAATATCATTATTTTAATGTTATTAAAAACATAATTATTTAATTGTTCTATATATTTAATTAATTGTCATCATTCAAATATCATTAAAAACATAAATAATTAATTGTTATCATTTGAATGAAGAACATTTACAAATATATTCATCATCGTGCCCTACTTAAAGCATTGTTGATTTGATATCTTCTACATCACTCTTTTGAATCAACATTGTGGAATACTTACATTTTATCTTTACTATATTTAAATGAGATATCTTCCACGACACTTTTTGTAGGTTACACTATTGATGATATATATTTTACAACACATACCTTAATAAGCGTTATTGAATGCTTATTTCTCATCAATCCCAAGTATGATCAGACCCAAAAAAACTTCAAACTTTCTCGCATTCACACATATTCAGCAATCCCAAAACTCACGTACTCAACTGCAAAACTCATTTACTCTTACAATCAACCTCGAAATTAATCAACCTCAAAATCAATTCAACACCGAAAATTAACCTCGAAATCATTCATTCATTTAACGCAAAAGTCATTCACTCATTCAACATGAAAATCGATCACTCATTCAAAATGAAAATCATTCACTTATTCAACACGATAATCATTCACTCATTCAACCTCAAAATTATTCAACATTGAATTCGAAACTCATTCAACCTCAAAATCATTCAAAATTGAATTCGAAACTCATTCAAACTGAAAATCATCATTCATTCAACAGAGAAAGCTCACTCATTCAACACCGAATTCAAAGTGAGTTTTCCTTATAAATATTTGTCTTTTTTAATATCATGAATTGAAAGGGAGTTTACTGATTTAGCTTGTATTGAGTTAGGATTTCCCTTTTCACCTTATTACATTATGAGTTAGGCTTTCCCCTCATAATGTTTTTATTCTTCTTGATGAGCTTAACTCAAAGCTTTAGGGATTTATGCTCATTATTTTTTTGTCAATTCTATTCTAGAAAATGGAACGAAAATGGATGAGTGTCAATCGATTGACGAAGGAGTATGAGGATGGAGTGAAATCATTTGTTAGGTTTGCAATTGCGAATTCTGAAAATCCTAATAGATTTTATGTCCTTGTTTAAAATGTTGTTACTCAAATCGAGTTACACCAAATGATTTAAAAGTTTATTTAGTTTGTCACGATATTGATTAGAGTTACACATGTTTGATAAGACATGGTGAGAAAAGAGATTTTATGGATTGTGATGTGATGCATATAAAAGAAAACAACATAAATTCATATGAAGGCAACCATTTCGAGGAAATAGAAAAGTTGTCAAAGATGATCTTCAGGATTATCCTGATATGTTTTAGCGGTTGATAAGTGATGCTGAGAAACTATTATATGATGATTGTACTAAATTCACGATATTGGCAGTAGTGTCAAGGTTGTATAAGTTGAAATCTGTTAATGAATGTTGTGATAAGAGTTTCATAGAGCTGCTTGCACTCATGAGGAATAAGTTGTCGAAAGAAAGTGTGCTCCCTTCTCGAATCTATATGATGCTAAACAAATGTTATGCTCCATTGACATGGACTACAATAGGATATATGCTCGTTAAAGTGATTGACTCTTATTTTTTAATGAGTATGCTTCGTTAAAGTTTTGCCTAAATGTAATGTATCGTGATATAAGAAGGAATACTCAATACCCAAAAAGGTTGTATGGTTTTTCCATAAAATCAAGTTTTAAGTGTATGTTCATCATTGCGAAAGATAAAAAGAATTTGATATGGCATGATGATGAACGAAGTAAAGATGGCAAGCTTCAGAATCCTGCATATTTCGTCAATGGAGAAAAATTGATCATGATTATCCTGGTTTTTGTCAAGAATCAAGAAATATAAGTCTTGGATTGTCAATGGATGGAATTAACCCACATAGTGTTCAAATTTTCTCTCTCAGTACATGGTCAATGATGTTAGTGATATACAACCTACCTCCTTTTCTATGCATGAAGCATAAATATGTGAAATTATCTATGTTAATTTCTAGACCTAAACAACCTGGAAATGACATAGACATATATTTGGCTTCATTAATTGAAGACTTTAAGCAAATGTGTGAGACATGCATAGATGTATATGATGCATTTAGGGAAGAAAGATTCAACTTGGGGGCTTTGTTGTTCAACAGAATTAATGATTTCCCTTCCTATGGTAACATGTCAAGATATAGTATTAAATGATATTTTGCATGTCCTGTATGTGAAGACAATACTCATTCAACGAGGTTGGAATACTATAAGAGGAATATTTTCCTTGGTCGTCGTAGATTTTTGAATTTAGATCATCACTATCGACGATGGAGAAAAACATTTGATGGGAACAATGAAGGTCGTGCTCCTTTTCCAATGATGGGTGACCAATTATTTCAAAAGCTAAAAGATTGGTATAATAACTTTGGTAAACCTTTTGCAAGAGAAATGATCACAAATATATCAGGGAACTTCAGGGAAGAAGAAGAAGAGAGAACTTCAGGGAAGAAGAATATCAAGGCAAGATGATGTATGATATATTTTCCCCCGAATGAAATGCCTCCTATTTATAGAATTTTCCCTGGAGCCGTTGAGCTGCTTGTTTGCACCACTCAGCAGCTGACCAAACCCTTCAGCATGAGTTTGGTCACTCGGTCAAGCAGCTTTGTCACTTCCTTAAGCTTGACTCACCAAAGCTATTTGTGAGCTATGGAACCAACTATGGTGAGCTACTCTGAAAAGCCTATGGTGGGCTACTTGAAGTGACGTCATTGGTGACTTCATGGTTTTCTTGATCGTTACGTCAAGTCTGGGTGCGCACCGCTAAGCACACCTCTAACACCGCTAAGCTGCTTGTTGAGCAGCTTTGACCGTGCTGACTGAGATGTGGCTTGGTGCTTGCTGACGTGTCTGGTTCATCGTTGAGCACACATGTGTCACCGCTAAGTTGCTTGTTGAGCAGCTTGGGCGTGCGCCAAACTTGTGTCTGACTGTGCCAAGCTTGAGTTCTGACCGTGTCAGATTTTGTCTGGTACTAGGCTAAGCGGGCAAACAGGTCCGCTCAGCTGCTTGCTTGAGCAGCTTAGTCTATGCCAGGTTGGTGTCCAGGTTTGGCTGGTGTCCAGGTCAGCTTAGTGTGGCTTGGTCCACGCTCAGCTGCTTGCTTGAGCACCTTGAGTTTGACTTCTTTTTCTCTTTGGACCATGAGTCTTTATTCTCTTTTCTTCTTATTTCTAAATCCTACAAAACACATAAAAAAGAAATACAAACACAAATATACAAGATTGTGATATTTTATACAAAAAGTATTGTTTTAAGTTTGTTTTTCTCAATTATGCTTAAGATAAGTGCCATAAAAGTGTATGAAATTTAGGTATGTTTGGCACTTATCAAACTCCCCCCAACTTAAAACTTTGTTTGTCCTCAAACAAAAGGTGAAAATCATCCGAAATCAATTTGGCTAAAAAATAATAATGATCAACATGATTTCAAATGTATAAGCATGTCAAAAATAAATTTCAATGAGATTTTTAATGATTTGTGATTTTGACACATAATGCTTCAAACAAGAAATCAATGCTTTTGTTTATAAAAAATGTGCAACAATTTACCTAAGCATATATTTTTCTAACCAAAAAGTGTTTCTTTGCACACAAGTTCAAAGTTGGAACTTTTGAAGGGTACGTGTTTCACTCAAATTTTCAAGCATTTGTTTGTAGTAATTTGAACTTGTTCTTTGTCTCACCTATTCTCTTAAGTTACATAATTAATCAAAGATCACTAAGGTCTTCATTTTGGTTGTAATGAGGCTTGGTTTGGATAATGGTTTTTCTAGATTTTTCAAGGCTATGTTTAAAAAGAGAGCATTTTTGAAAAAAATTCAATGGAATACTTTTACTCTTCTTTTTTTCCATTATTTTTCCCCACCTCTTTAACTTTTTGAACCTTGGCTTCTATTTTTCTCAATCTCTTTTTGTTTCTCTTTTCATTTGTAAAGATTGAGTTTTTCTTTTCTTTTGAGAAGCAAAGTCCACCAATTTTCCCCCCAACTTAATCCTTTCAAACTACTCTTTAAAATTTAATGTTCTCTTAGAATATATTTTTTCAATTCGGTTTTATGGGATAGTTTGAAAAAACAAATTTATTTCATTTGTTTGGCTCAAAGGGGCTTATCAAAGGATGATCCTAATTTGGTTTGGACTTTTTGGCATTTTTGGTTCAACTAATCAAAGAACATGCCTTGATCATTTCTTATCATTTTTATACAATCAAGAGATTTAAAGACTCAAACAAGTTTAATTAGACAAATCAAATGTTGATTCTCACTTTGATTATCTCATGTGTTTGGCTCATTCCCTCACTTGGTTTGGATTCACACTTTTTAAAAAAAATGTTTGCAAAGATCTTGTTACATAAAATTGAATTTTCAATTTGCAAAAATTTCAAGTTATGACATTTTATGTTTTTTTCACAAAAGTTTAGCATATATCTCAATTTTCTCAATCAAAGATTAATTTAAAGTATGTTTAACATTTTCTAATCTTGTGATCATGTTTCAAAAAAAAATTGTTTAGCGATTTTGTTTTGAGTTTTTGAATTTTTTTTGAGTTTTTGAACAAACAAATTTACTTTTTACATATTTACAGAAATCTAAACAAGAAATTATTTTAAATTACATCAAGTCTTTGTCCCCCCTTTTTAAATGAAGACTTGTCCTCAAGCCGTAAAAAATTTTGGGATTTACTTGATGTGATTTAAAATTTTTGTCTAGTTTTCTAAAAAATAATGGATTTACTTAATGTGATTTAAAAATTTGTTTAATTTTTTAAAAATAAGAATAAAATTACTAACAAAAGGACACTCTATTAATTTCAACTTGATAATAACATAAATTTAAAGCAGAATGGAAAATGACATAAATAAATGCAACAGAATATGAAAATTGAATTTTTTAGGGGAAAGAGAAAACCGGAAAAGCTTTTTCTTATTCTTCATCATCTTCCTTCTCTTCTTCTTCACTTGTGTCTTGGGACCTCCCCTCGGGTCACTTAGTCATCGCCACAAATTCTTCATAGGATCACCCGTTGAAATTGCGTTTCTTCCCAAAAATACTATGCAAAGTTTTATAGATGCCCTTAAGCCCACGGTAGCATGCCTTTTGTTGCAAATTTTGCATTTGTTGTTCCTTCATTATGGAATCTACCTTAGAACTCATGGTCCTCCCATATCCACTTGGTTGCTATAAGCTTAAGTCGCCAAACTTCTTTCTAAGCTCAGTTTGAGCTTGGGAAAGGGATTTCTCTTTGCAATAATTGGTGACATAAACATTGTTGATTTCGGATTTGAGAGCCATCATTTCTTTGTAGGGTCCAGGCACATTTTGAAATTTGCATAGGTCAGTGATAAAAGATGGAAGAATAATTGAAGGATACCTTTGTTAATGCAATCCCAAATAACATATGAGATTACTGCAGCAATATATATGGAGTCTTCATCATAAATGGAGCTAATCTGTTTTGCTTTAGGAAGGGGAATATCTGAAACATGTGAGGAAGTCCATATGTTGTAGAGTATGAAGCTTGCCCATATTTGGGTTTGTTGAGTTATGCAAAATTTGAAAATGGGGCCATACATGTTGAGCTCCAAATCTTCCAAACATAAACTTTTCCTCACATATTCTTCTTCATGACTTTCTTCTTCACCCATGTAGGATGCGTTGAGCTTCATTTGGTAGTCACATAAGTCATGCTCTTCACTTGGTGGATTCCATGGGTTACCCAAGTACTCATTGATTATATGCTTGTTGTAGAAAACTTGAGTGCCATTCACCCAAGTGTAACGATTTCTCCTTGCCTCACTTGATGTGATTGAGTTGGCAAAAAAATGTTTGACAATATCCAAAGAAAATATTTTCTTTGGTTGAGCAATTTTTTCCCAACCGTATTTTTCCACCACAAAAAGAAAACCTCGAAAGTCATCCTCACTCAAGTTGATAATTATTTCTAAAGTGATGGCATTCTTGAGTGTGATTTCTTTGAATTTCTCCTTAGCAATCATTGGAGACAAATTTGGAGTTTTTGTCCTCCCTTGCAACTTCCTTTTCTCTCCTTGATGAACTCCTGAAATTCATAAGAAAAGTCCACAACACAAAATGAAAAACTCCAAAAAAGTTAGAACATAAAAACGTGCAAGAGTATATAGGTATTTCATGAATTAAGCCTCTTACACATTTTATTTGAAGAAGATTAAATAAAAGCAAAGGAGATTTACAAAAGAAAATAACTAAGAAGAAAAACTTACATGATGAAGGAAAAAAAGAAACTTTGAATTTTGTGAGTAAATTTTTTTTGTGTTTAAGATGATTTTGCAAAATTTGCCTTGATGCTTTGCGATTCAAGAATGGGTGTTTATATAGGGGTTGGGAGTCCCTGGTCAAGGTCTTTGGTCAAGGAATTTCGGTCAAAAAATTAAGAAAAACTCCTCTTTTGAGGAATTTTTGGTTCCAAGGCGCATGGCCTGGCAGACCTGCGCTGAGCGCATGGTCCCCCACGCTGAGCGGTGGGTCAGTGGTCCATGCTTGACCGAGTTATGAGCCTTGACCAAGACTTTGACTATGTTTTGGGCCCTTTTTTTTATTTTTTAGTTTTGTGTATTTGGGCCATTAACCCATTTTTTGAAGAAAAATAATTCTCTTTTTCTAAAAAATTATTTTCCGAGTTTTGATCCCTATAAACAAATTTCCTTTTTTAAAAAATAGAAAGAAAAAAGTTAATACTTACAAACAAAAAATAGGATAAAGATAAAATGTAGAAAAAGGAAATAGCATATTATATATCAAAAGATATTGGGTTGCCTCCCAACAAGCGCTTCTTTCATGTCATTAGCTTGACATCGGTTACCAATTTTTTTTGTTTATTCCTTCTATTGTCCCGATGGGCCGGATCCACCCCTTAGGATTGCATTGCCATGTTCTCTAGGATTCACATCTGTATTAGTTGAAAATGTTGATTTCTAATTTTCAGCTAATTGTTTGGCCAACTTCCCAATTTGTATCTCCATATTTCTTAGAGAAGCATCAGTATTTTTTAGATTCGACATGGTCATTTGCATAAACTGGTTCAAAGTATCTTCCAGATTGATGTTTTTATCCTGAGTGGGTACTGAAATTGATTATTCCGGGGGTAGAAGGGTTATTTCTAAGGAAGATCTTGCCTCCAAGGTTAATTTCATTGAAATTGATTATTACCCCCTTGAGGTTAATTATTTTGAAAATTCTGCCTTGGAGGATTCCCAACAAAATGCACTTCCTCATTTTGGCAGGTATTAGAATCATGATCCTCATTACAATTGTGAAATCGATAAATTTGCTTCTTTGAGGTTTCCCGTAACTGCTTTGGCAAATCATTGAGTTTCTGGGTCACCTCTTCTAGTTGTTGTTGAAGCAATTTATGTTGGGCCAATACTGTATCAGATGAGTTCAGTTCAAGTATTCCACCTTGCCTAGGTGGGTGGCCTTCTTTGGTGTTGACTTTTCTGATCATTTAATGCCATGGATTTGATAATGTCAATTTCTTCTTGCGGAGGTTTAGCCATTAGTTGTCCGCCTGCAGTTGCATTTAAAATCCATTTATGTTGCTGCTGAAGTCCATTTATGTTGCTGCTAAAATCCATTTATGGATTTGGGTTTGAACATCGAACCCATGGTTAGGGCATTTTCTGAGCATGGATTTGAATCTGTCCGATGCCTCATATAGACTTTCCCGAGAAGGTTGGATGAAGGTGGAGATCGAGGAACCAATCTTTGACTTTTCCGATAAGTGTTAACGGAAATAGCCTTAGAAAAAGGGTTTCCTCCTCAGACTCGGAGATCCCAGCAGTACCAACCAACTCATAAAATTTTGTGAGAAGGTTGTATGTATATTCATGATCTAATCCAGCAAAAGGGTTGGCGTACATGAGTTGTACTAACCCTTTTTTCATTTCTGTTGGCCTTTGAGAGCCTGAGGGTCTACCGATTCTTATCATATTCCTGGGGTTGAAGCTTACAAATCCTCCTATGTTGTTCTGATTTTCTGCCCTACATTCATGATTTTCTATCATTTCTGTTCTGTTTTCTTTGATAATAGTTCTTGATTTACGTGCCATCTTTTGTTCTTTTTTCTGTTTCTTGAGTGTTTTCTCTATTTCAGGATCAAGAGAAAATTCAAGTTGTTTATTCCTGTTCATGCACAAGAAAGGTTCTTTTGTCTATTTTCTAAGAAGAGTTAGTGGATAAATAATATACATATTTAATAATTCACATTTTTGTACAAAGTTAAAAATAATTTGTACAAAAGCAAAAATAAATTTATGCACAATTATTTGATGAATGACATATAAATATGAAAAGTTCTATTGTTTAATAAATTCCCCGCTACGGCGCCAATTCCCCAGCAACGGCGCCAATTTGTTGAAAGGTTTTTTCGAGGAGTTAGTTTTTCCCATCTCAACACATCGTAGCTGACAGTAGTGCCAATTTGTTGAAAGCGGAAAGTCCCTCATTTTCGGTATGTTTTCATTTTTATTTGGTTAAGTAAGTGAACTCGGTTTTATTCTTTGTTCGCCATCTCAGCTTTGTTGAAATAAATTCCAACGCCGATATAATGGTATCGAAGCAATCCCCTATTACATAATTATTAAGTACCTTTGAATATCATCTCGGTTTTGTGGATTAAATTCCAACACCGATTTAATGGTATTCTAATGTATACAAGTGATGAATAGTTAGTTTTTAGAAACAAATAAATAAATAAAGAACAAAAGAATAATACATTTAAGTGACCTCTATTTATTTAATCCCTTTCGGGTTCCTTTTATTAACAAACCAAACATCTTCCTTAAGTAAGGTTGGTATTAAAGAATAAATAAATGGTGGAATGTAAACAACAATAAATAAAAGTTAGTAAGTTAGCTTCATCACTTTTGTATATTAAAAGGTGTTTTCAACAAATAAATTTATTGATA
>NC_032009.1:16583086-16583792 GCF_001865875.1 Lupinus angustifolius | reverse complement strand
CAAGATTCAATTGTATTATAGTATAGGGTTATGTCGAACCACAAGGAATTGCCTAATAGAATGAATCATATGAATATGTCAAAGCACAAATAATGAGTAAACATATTTTGATGGTTTTTTGTTGTTTTTCACATAAACAATTTAACAAGAAAAATAAACTACATATTAAAAAATTATTGAGGATACAAAAATATTTTGAATAAGGAAAATATTTCTCTACTTCTTATGAATTTGAACTACTTAGAGAAGTACTTATGTTTTACTTTGATTAACTCCAAACACCAAGTTCTAAAATCCTCCTTTTAGTGTATGTTCTAAAATGGTAGAATATTAATAACTTACATTTATTACTAAACAGTATTACGTCCACAAAGAGACTATGTTGTCACACCCTAATCTTGGCTACTCTAATATTGAAGTAGTAATGAATATAAGATCTTAAGAAAAGTATGTTTAACTTGGCAAATAAACTAAGTAGTACAACTAATTCTTAGTTTATTTGTTAAATATTTGAGACAAGTAATTTTATGACTTGAAATCAATTTTTCGATGATCAATCTAAAAAGAGCATTGAGAATTTCTCAAACAAGTAAAATTAATCAAAGCACCAACTTGAATGATTAAAATTCAAATCTTTTAGAATATAAGAAGAAGTAGAAATACATAACCATATTCAAAAGAAATTGTTAGGAGCATGAGCCATCCA
>NC_032009.1:16576942-16582986 GCF_001865875.1 Lupinus angustifolius | reverse complement strand
AACAAGAAGAGAGAACTTCAGAGAAGAATTTCTAGGAAAAATGTGAGTGAAGTGTGAGAGATATATCTTTGTTCGAATGGAATGTGCCCTATTTATAGAAATTCTTCAAGTGCCGCTGAGCTGCTTGTCAGCCCAGCTAAGTAGTTGACCAAACCTTCAGCATGGGTTTGGTCCCTTGATCAAGCATCTTTTTCACCTCCTTATGCTTGACTCATCAAAGTTAATTGTGAGCTATGAAACCAGTTATGGTGAGATGCTCTGGAAATCCTATGGTGGGCTACTTTAGGTGAGGTCATTGGTGACTTCATGGTTTGCTTGACGGCTAAGTCAAGTCTGGGTGCACACCGCTTAGCACACTTGTTGCACCGCTAAGCTGCTTGTTCAGCAGCTTTGATCGTGCTCATTGGGACGTGGCCTGGTGCTTGCTGATTTGGGCAGGAGTCTGGTTCTCCGCTGAGCTACTTGGTTGCACTGCTAAGCTGCTTGTTGAGCAACATGGGCATGTGCCAAGCTCATGTCTAACAGTGTCAAGCTTGAGTTCTGACCATGTCAGGACTAGTCTAGTGCTAGGCTGAGCGGCCAAGCAGGTCCGCTCAACTGCTTGCTTGAGCAGCTTGGTCCAGGTCAGGCTGGTGTCCGGGTCAGCTTAGTGTGACCTTTTATTTATTTACTCCCTTTTAGGTTCATTTTATTAACAAACCAAACTTCTTCCTTAAGGAAGGTTGGTATTAAAGAATAAATAAAATGCGGAAAGTAAATAACAATAAATAAAAGTTAGTAAGTTAGTTTCATCACTTTCGTATATTAAAATACAAAAAGTGTTGTTTTAAGTTGGTTTTTCTCAATTATGCTTAAGATGTGTGCCATAAAAGTGTCTGAAATTGAGGTATGTTTCGCACTTATCAAATGGGCAAAGTTGACACAACACTCTTTATATTAAAATGAGAAAATAATGTCTTGTTAGTACAAATTTATGTTGATGATATAATATTTGGTGCTACTAACGATTTACTTTGTCAAGAGTTTTCTGATCTAATGAAAGGCGAGTTTGAAATGTTGATGGTGGGAGAGCTGACATTCTTCCTATGATTACAAATATAGCAGATGAACAACAGGATATTCATTCACCAAACGAAATATTGCAAGGAACTACTCCAAAAGTTCGAGATGCATAAGTGAAAAGAAGCAACAACACCTATGGCATCATCCTGCTATCTCGACAAGGATGATAAAGGTAAAGCTATAGAGGTAACAAAATATCGAGGCATAATTGGTCCATTGCTTTCTCTAACTGCTAGTCGCCCCGACATCATGTTTCGTGTATGTATGTACGCGAGATACCAAGCTTCACCTAAGGAATCTCACTTTCGTGCTGTAAAACATATTATGAAGTATCTTAAAGAAACATTGTCTATGAGATTATGGTATCCTTGGGATGCCTCATTGTCCTTGGTAGAATATTCGAACTCCGACTTCGTGGGATGTAAGTTGGACCGGAAAAGTACTAGTGGAACTTGTCATCTTTTGGGCAGCTCCTTAGTATCTTGGCATAGTAATAAGCAAGCATGTGTTACTTTGTCTATTGTGGAAGCAGTATATATTGCCGCTGGCGTGTGTTGTGCTCTGATATTATGGATAAAGCGGCAACTATTAGACTTTGGTTTAAAACTTGTAAAAATACCGATAATATGCATAAGTCTATCAAAGAATCCCATTATGCATTCTAGAACTAAGCATATTGAGACTAGACATCACGTTTTAAGAGATCATGTTAAAAATGTGATTGTATACTTGAATTTATTGAAACCTCGAAGCAATTGGCAGATATTTTCACCAAGCCTCTTCCATGGGATACATTCTTTGTATTACATAGAGAACTTGACATACTTGATAAAAAATATCTTAACTAATTTGCTTTACGATGTTAGTTGCCTTTTTCTTGATCATTAATATATGCTTATATGTAATGTATGTTATGAATGCATGTTTCCTATGCTTAACTTGATTTCATAATTGGTTTTGTGCTTCTTTAGTGTGTCTAGTACCTAGGTATAGTATCTTGGCATACTCTAGAAATCTCGAAAATGCACTAAAATATGTGTTAGCTCTGTCAATAATCGATTATTATTTATTTTAATAGATTAATTTAAGTTCCAATAGCCTGAAAATAAATGTTCATATAGATTTATTCAATTAACAAGTTGCTTAATCCATTGCCTGGGCTCAAATTTATGAAAATTTGAAAATTCTAAATGGATTAATCGATTAACCAGTACTATTAATCGACTAATGGCAGTAGTATATCAGATTCAAGTGTTATTTTGGGTCATTTCAACTAAGAACCCTAACTCCTCTAAGTTTCCCATTTTTGAATCTTTTCTTAAATTTAGTGTTCCTAACCTAATCAATAGCTAATCTGAATCCTATTACATATTTTCATCTTCCTACAATCCCCAATTTCTACTAAATCTGAACCTCTAACCTTTTCCCCAATTTTGGAAACCCTAAATCCCAAAACTCATGAAATCCGTTATTCAATCGATTAATCATCATTATACCTGAGAAACATGAGTGAACCATGTTTACGGAGAGTGAAAACCACTGCTAAGCGTCCTTGAATTATGGAAACAAATTCCTCTTCCGTTCTAGGTGAAAGAAAGGACTATGGTGATCCCTACTACTCTCTAATATTCCAAAAAGCTCGTCTAGCCAAGTTCCAAGGACAAAAACAAACATACATTCGATTTGTGGATGTTGTGTGGCTAGTCGAACAAGGATTTGAGTTCCACGTGGATTAGAAACCCAAGGAGTAAATAAAATTTTGGAATAAGAGGTAAAATTTATCCATCCCTTGTTAGGGAATTCTATGGTAATTTTAGGTGTAAGGATGGGATTTATGCATCTATGGTAATGGGAAAGATGATAGTTTTGGATGAAGAATTATTTCTGGATGTTGGAGGACTATCCAATGAGGGATTCATGCTAGGAGATTGCAACAATGAGTTATGGGACTCATTTGATATTATTGAAATGTATAAGTCATGTTTAAGAGGACCTCAGTTGTATGTACAAGGAGAATTGACCAAAGTTGGGTCATTATCCGTTGAAAATTGACTCTTGCATTAATCAATTGCGTATATTTTAGTTTAAAGAAACACCAATCACTTTCTACCGATAATCAATGATCTTAAGCTAATGTTTGCTATAAGGGAAGGTATTGTGGTGAATTGGCCTACAAAAATCTCAAAGGTTATGAATGGAATAGCTTCTTCTTAATCAAGGTTGCTTGCCTATTGGATTTTTATCTCTCGTGTCATTGATTCCTATGAAATCGACACGTCAGATGTAGATACAATGACTACAAATTCCCTAGAGCACCTTGTCGGTGACAAGGTTATTCACAAGATGGGCATATACAAGCTTGGAAATGTATGGAAATATTAAGAGGATCATAATGCCAATGTGAATGAAGACTTTGCTGCAAATCCCAGTGAGCCAAACCTCGAGCAACCACAAACCGAGGCAAATGTTGTGCCTTAGGAACCACCTTTTAGGCTTGCACACATGGATGCTATGGAACAACGCCTAAATGCGCAAATTGATGACCATTTTCAGTCTTTGAGAGACTCTATGGCAGTGGAGTTCTAGTAGTAGCAAGAAAGGTTAACCATGTATTCAGACCGCATCATCATCATTGTGCATGCCACATATGGCTACTCATCACCACCACCACCACCACCACCTCAGGAATATCCTAGATAGGAGTTTCTAGAGTCTAGGGTGTGTGTATGTATTAAGATTGTATTTTTTTTGTTGTAATATGTTTCGAACTTCTTATGTACTTGATGCACTTGCTCTATAATTTCTCATAATTTTGTTGTTAACTTTAGTTATGTATGAATTATTGTGTGATCTTTTAACTATATCAATCTTGTATACCCTTTTAATTGAATGGTTACTATGTGCTTTATCTTATATACAATTAATAATTATTTGCTATATTGGCTAATTACACAAATGGATATATCTCACAATTCATTTATGCCATAATATGATTTTGTTCTGAATAATCGATCAACTCCATGCAAATAATCGATTAATGATATAAACTATGAACCTGTTTAATTCTTTTTGAGACTGCCTAATCGATTATCCTTGATTATTTAATCAATTAAGACCAGTAAATTTTTGAAAATATTTCCTTGCTTTTGGCTGTTATAATCATATAATATCATAGCTTTTTGTTCATGCCAAAAGGGGGGGGGGAATGTTGTTTGAGCTGTTTTGTAGGTTGTATAGAGCTTCCACAAATAATCGTGAAGTGCTACCCTAGTATCACCTCTTACATAAACTGAGGGGGAGAACAAAGTGAGGGGGAGCAGTGCATTCTTATTCAACCATTGCAAACACATTTTGTCCAGCATCAAGCCAATCAAACAAGATTTATTTTGTAGTTGGTCATCATCAAAAAGGAGGAGATTGAAATGGCAAATAGTCAATGATGCCATCATGATTGACCTACTTAGTTTTGATGAAGACAAGGAGCTAAATGAAATCTTGAAGATGTGGACGTCCGAACAAACAACATGCCAAAGACTCAAAGGTCAACGTCGTAGACTTAAGATTATTTTTTTATTATAGAACTCCTAAGATGTTTGCCTAGTGTTGAGTCTAGGTTAGGTAAACCAAGATGGAAGTCTCACAAAAGTCTAAAATTAAATTCATGTAGCTTGAGGCATTACATCTAAATATAAATATATGATAAGTAAGATTCATGCATTTTTATTAGGCATACATGATTTTTGTACATACAAGAATCATCTATTTCAAAATCATGTGTTAGATGTTTTTTCATCGTATAGAATGTTTACCATGCAATAGGGAAAACCATTTTCATATATATTAATTGATTAACATAATTGATAATCAATTATATCTTGTTGAAATTCGTTAGTCGATTAAGGATTGATGTAATCAATTAAAAGGTGTTACAGTAGCTAACCTCTCATGATTTCTGCCTTATTAATCAGTTAAAGATATTGATAATCGATTAAGCTTTAACTGAAAAGCAATTTTTCATTAGCACATTAATCGACTAAGTATGTTCATAATCGATTAACATCAGTTAAAATTTTTTTGATATAAAAGCTATTAGTTTAACTCATGTGCATAACTCACAAACTTTCATTTCTTTACATTGAGAGAAAACGAAAACCCAAGATTCTGATAGCTGAATTTTCAAAGCATTATCTTTGAAAGATTTCTTGCATAGTTTTCTAAGAGAGAAAAGAGAGAAATTATTTTCATAGTGCTATCTTTTTTTCATTCATTTGAAAAACCCTACATAATCTTCACATTTAGTTTAAGGTTGTTTTGAGATTTATCTAGAGGGTTGTAGAGCCGATTTTAGAGTTCCATCTGTGTATTTAGTGTGCAAATAACTCGACTAATTTTGTGAATCATAAGGATTGTTCTCGTGGTATGTTAGCACAATCACATTAGAGAATTGGTTATCTTCATGGAGCAGGAAGTCTTAGATCGAGCAATACTTCGGTTCGAGCCAAATTCGCGAATGGTTGGTATCCTAGTAGGCGTATAGAATGGTCAAACTGAGTGTGTAGGCTCAACAACTCGGGTTCAAGAATGGAGTTCTTTCTAGGTATATTGAAAGAGTGCTTATAATAAAACATCTATTTCCAATAGTGAAGAAAAATCTCCCAAGATCAGAAGGGGAGACCTAGATGTAGTTTGCAAGTGAACCCACAAACGAACTAGGATAAAAATCCTTGAGCACTTTCTCTTTCCCTATCTCTTTTATGATTCTGTATTTATTGATTTTTGTTTTAATTATATTATGTGATTTGAGCTAAGTGTTAATAATCACAGTGTAATCAAGAATCAATTTATGGATGTAAAGACTTGGTGTTGGGAGTTAATCAAAGTAAAACATAAGAACTTGTCTAAGTAGTTAATCAAAGTAAAACATAAGAACTTGGTGTTGGGAGTTAATCAAAGTAAAACATAAGAACTTGTCTAAGTAGTTC
>NC_032009.1:16571399-16576842 GCF_001865875.1 Lupinus angustifolius | reverse complement strand
CTAACTATTCATCACTTTTGTACATTAGAATACCATTAAACCGGTGTTGGAATTTATTCCTTAAAACCGAGATAGTATTCAAAGGTACTTAATAATTATGTAATAGGGGATTGTTTCGATACCATTGTACCGGCGTTAGAATTTATTCTAACAAAGCCAAGACGGGACAAAGAAGGAATAAATTATTCATATGATTATTACAAGTAAGTTGTAACTGTAATATTCTTGAAACCATTATACCGGCGTTGGAATTTATTTCAAAAAAGTCGAGATGACAAACAAAGAATAAAACCGAGTTCACTTACTTAATCAAATAAAAGAAAACCCACCGAGAAAAGAGAAAAAATCTTCTTTCAACAAATTGGCACCGCTGCCAGGGAATTGCTTTAATAATAGAACATTTCACATTTATATGTCATTCATCAAATAATTGTGCATAAATTTATTTTTGTTTTTGTACAAATTGTTTGAAGTTGTACGAAGATGTAAATTATGTTTTCTTTACCTACTAATCTCTTTTCTTTTGGAAATAGACAAAACGGTTCCTTTTGATTTCATATTTCAGAAATGGAACAACTTGTTGATTTACAACTAGAAATTGAGCAATTCATCAATGAATTCCAACTTAAGCTCAATTCGGTCCATCAAAAACTTCGAGATCTACCTAAACAAATGGAACAAACCAACAAAGCAAGTTTGTGGTGTGATGATTGTAAAAACAACCAGAATGTCTATGCCTTCCAAACAACTCACACTTATCATGACGAACTGGCAATAATTCTCAACCAGTTCATACAAACTACTATCAACCATCAGCAAAACACAAGTGACGATGTCACTAAAATTGAAGAACAAATCAACAACTTGACAAGAACTCATTTGGTCAAGTCAGAATTTTGTGAAAGTATTACGACTCGAAGTGGGAAGATAGTAGAAGGTGGAGTTGAAAAACCAAAAGAGAGATTGGAAGAAAAAAATAAAAAAGAAGAAAAAGAAAAAAAATGAAAAATAAGAAGAGAAAGAGGAAACTAGTGGGGTAAGAAAAGAAGAAAAACAATACCCACTAGTACAAAAAAAGATACCCTAACCGATAGCTCCATTAAAAACCAAGAAATAAGAAGAGTTCGCAAGGTTCTTGGAGATATTCAAAACTCTGCAAATCAATATTCCATTTGCAGAAGCCTTGGAGAAAATGCCAATTTACTCTAAGTTCATGAAAGAACTATTGCCCAAACAACGGAGTTATCGGGAAAAGGAAGTTGTTTCACTCAATGCCAACTGTAGTGTTGTTCTTCAAGCAAACATTCTCATAAATCAAAAGGCCCAGACAGTGTGACCATTCCTATCACTATTGGAAATGCGTCCGTGGGAAAAGCACTTGTTGATCTTGGAGCCAGTGTGAGTTTGATGCCACTATCAATTATGAAAAGAATTGGAGGAATACAATTAAAGCCTATAAGAATGTCCTTACAAGTAGCAGATAGATCAATCAAATATCCTGAAGGGGTTGCAGAGGATGTTTTGGTCAAAGTGGACAAATTGTTTATCCAGGTGGATTTTGTTGTCATTGACATTACCGAAGATACGGAGATCCCACTCATATTAGGGAGATCTTTTATGAGGACAGCAAAAATGGGGATTGAGATGGAAAATGGTAAATTACTAGTTCGAGTTGCAGATGATGAAATTGAGTTTGACATTTTCCATGCAATGCATCATCCGAAGGACAAAGGGCAATGTTTGCAATTAGATATTGTTGCAGAAATTTGCGCAGAACACCCTCAACCTGACAAATCTTTGGAGATGCAAGAAAACAAAGTGGAGGAAGAAATCATCAAACACTTTTCTCATGAATTATTTCTTCACCAAAATCCAAGTGGACTAGAAGAGAATGAATCATAACTGGAGTTGAAGGAATTACCGTCTCATTTAAAGTATGCTTTCTTAGATGGAGAGGCCAACAATCTAGTAATCATCAACGGTAAGCTGTCCAATTTGGAGGAAGAAAAACTAATACAAGTCTTGAAGAAGCATCAAGTAGCACTTGGATGGACATTAAAAGATCTCAAAGGCATTAGTCCATCATATTGTATACATAAAATTATGATGGAGGATGATTATAAACCTTGTGCTCAACCGCAAAGGAGACTTAATCTGACAATGAAGGAAGTTGTGAGGAAAGAAATTTTGAAAATGTTAGAAGCTGGTATGATCTACCCCATTTCGAATAGTAAATGGGTAAGTCCAATTCAAGTGGTGCCAAAAAGAGGAGGGATGACGGTAATTCGAAATGAGAACAATGAACTGATTCCAAGCAGAGCTGTTACTGGTTGGAGAGTTTGTATCGACTACTGCAAACTTAATGCCGCCACAAGAAAGGATCATTTTCCCTCGCCCTTCATGGATCAAATGCTGGAAATATTAGCCGGAAGAGCCTTCTATTGTTTCCTAGATGGGTACTCTGGATACAATGAAATTGTTGTGGATCCATTGGACCAAGAAAAGACAGCATTTACATGTCCATTTGGTGTTTACACATACAGAAAAATGCCATTCGGACTATGTAATGCTCCTGCAACTTTCCAAAGATGCATGCTGGCTATCTTTGCTGATTTGGTGGAAAAATGCATCGAGGTCTTCATGGATGATTTTTCTGTGTTCGGAGAATCCTTTGAAACTTGCTTGACAAACTTGGAAACAGTTTTGGAAAGATGCGAACAGACTAACTTGGTTCTAAATTGGGAAACATGTCACTTCATGGTCACTGAAGGAATTGTACTCGGGCATAAAATTTTAGCCAAAGGATTAGAAGTTGATAAAGCTAAGATAAAAGTGATTGAAAAGTTGCCCCCTCCAACAAATGTTAAAGGAATCAGAAGCTTTCTCGGACATGTTGGATTCTATCATAAATTCATTAAAGACTTCTCAAAAACAACTAAGCCCTTGTGCAATTTACTCTTAAAAGATTCTGGTTTTAACTTTGATAATTATTGTTTAGAAGCATTCAATGATTTAAAATTATGCTTGGTAATTGCTCCTATCTTTTATGCACCAAACTGGAAATCACCTTTTGAACTAATGTGTGATGCAAGTGATTATGCAATTGGTGCAGTTCTGGGACAAAGAAAGGAACGGGTTTTTCATGCAATACATTATGCTAGCAAATTTCTAAACGAAGTACAAATCAATTATTCTACAACCGAAAAAGAATTGAAAGAAATAGTGTTTGCCTTGGAAAAATTTAGAAGTTATTTGATTGGGGTAAAATCAATTATTTATACTGACCATGCCGCAATCAAATATCTTCTAAAAAAACCCGACTCCAAGCCATGGTTGATTAGATGGGTTTTGCTTTTGCAGGAATTTGACTTAGAAATTCGCGACAAGAGTGGCAAAGAAAACCAAGTGGCAGATCACTTGTCAAGATTGGTAAATAAAGAAGTCGCGTTAAGAGAACAAGAAATAGCAGAAACATTTCCTGATGAAAAGCTATTTCAACTTCAAAAAAGACCATGGTTTGCTGATATGGCCAACTATAAAGCCTCACGTATATTTCCTGAACATTTTAATTATCAGCAAAAGAAATTTTTTCTCAAAAGAGTGAATCAATACGTCTGGGATGAATCATACCTTTTCAAAGAAGGCACCGATAATATCATTAGACAATGTGTTGATGAGAATGAGGCCCATAAAATATTATGGCATTATCTAAATTCGGCCTATGGGGGACATTACAATGGGAACAGAACCGTGGCCAAAGTACTCCAATCTGGATTCTTTTAGCCAACCATTTATAAAGATGCCCAAATGTATGTCCAAAAGTGTGATGCATGCCAAATGTCTAGGGAACTTGGGAAACAAAGTGAAATGCCTTTACAAAATATCATAGAAATAGAAATTTTTTATTGTTGGGGCATTGACTTTATGGGACCCTTCTCATCATCATTTTCAAATGAATATATCTTGGTGGTTGTTGACTATGTTTCCAGATGGGTGGAAACATTGGCAACATCCAAAGCCGATGCGAAAACTGTGGTAAAATTTTTGAAAAAGAATATTTTTACTCGTTTCGGCACACCAAGAGTACTGATAAGTGATGGGGGATCTCATTTCCTAAATTCCCAATTAAAAAGAACCTTAGAATTTTTTAATGTTAAACACAAGGTAGCATCACCTTATCACCCACAAACAAACGGCCAAGCAGAGGTATCAAACAGAGAGTTAGAAAGAATTTTGGAAAAAATAGTCTCTGCTTCAAGAAAAGACTGGTCACAAAAACTGGATGATACTCTCTGGGCCTATAGAACTGGCCTATAGAACTGCATTTAAATCACCAATAGGCAAAACTCCATATCAACTTGTTTACGGAAAAGCTTATCATCTACTAGTTGAGTTGGTGCCTAATGCCTATTAAGCTCTCAAATTTCCAAACTTTGATTTGAAGGATGCAGATATTAAAAGACGGGATCAATTACATCAACTAGAAGAAATGAGATTCCAAGCATACGAATCTTCAAGACTATATAAGGAAAAAACGAAGAAGCACCATGATTCCAGAAGCAGTAAGAAAAATTTTTATCAAGGAAAAAAAGTACTTCTACTCAACTCAAGGCTCAAAATACTTCCAGGAAAATTTAAAACCAGATAGATAGGACCATTTGTCATCAAAAAAGTCAAAGAATATGGAGCAATTGAGTTGAAAGATCCTGAGACGAAAGCAACTTGGGTAGTAAATGGACAGAGATTAAAACCTTATTTGGGTGATGAGTCAGGCTCCATCATCAATGAGCAATCAGAATAATCTCGTTCAAAATCAGACATCAAGCTAATGACATTAAAAGAGCACTGATTGGGAGGCAACCCAGTGTTTGGTAAATATTTACTTCCTTTATCATTGTTTTTTGTTAGCATTTTTATTTTGAAAACAAAGAAATTTTTAAATCACATCAAGTAAGTCCCAAAAATATTTTAAGGCGTGAGGACAAGCCCTCATTTAAAAAGGGGGAACAAGAACTTGACGTAATTTAAAAACAAATTTGTTTAGATTGTGTAAATATGTAAAAAGTAAATTTGTTTGTTCAAAAAACTCAAATAATTTCAAAACCGAAATCAAAATGGCTAAACAAAATTCTTGAAACATGATCACATGATTAGAAAATGCTAAGCATACTTTGAATTAAGCTTTGAGTGAGCAAAATGATATATATGCTAAACTTATGTGAAAACATCATCTAATGTCATAACTTGAAATTTTTGCAAATTGATAATTCAATTTTGTGTAACAAGATCTTTGCAAACATCTTTTAAATCAAAAAGGCGTAAAACCAAACCAAGTGAGGGAGTAAGCCAAACACACATGAGAATCAAAGTGAGAATCAACATTTGATTTGTCTAATTAAACTTGTTTGAGTCTTTAAATCTCTTAATTGCATAAAAATGATAA
>NC_032009.1:16537905-16571392 GCF_001865875.1 Lupinus angustifolius | reverse complement strand
ATAAGAAATGATGAAGACATGTTCCTTCATTAGTTGAACCAAAGGCCAAAAAGTCCAAACCCAATTAGGATCATCCTTTGATAAGCCTCTTTGAGCCAAATAAGTTAAATAATTTTTCAAACTATCCCATGAAACCGAATTTGAAAAAAACAATGTTCTAAAGAGAGCATTAAATTTTAAAGAATAGTTTGAAAGAATTAAGTTGTGAAGAAAATTGGTGGACTTTGCTTCTTAAAAAGAAAGAAAGAAAAACTCAATCTCTTTACAAATGAAAAAGAAAACAAAAAGAGATTGAGAAAAATAGAAGCCAAGGTTCAAAAGTTAAAGAGGTTGGGAAAAGAAACAATGGAGCAAAGAAGAGTGAAGTGCTTCATTGAGAAAAATTTCAAAAATGTTCTTTCTTTTTAACTTAGCATTGAATATCTAGAAAAACCATTATCCAAACCAAGCCTCATTACAACCAAAATAAAGACCTTAGTGATCTTTGATTATACATATGTGAGACAAAGAACAAGTTCAAATTACTACAAACAAATGATTGAAAATTGAGTGAAACACTTACCCTCTAAAAAGTTCCAATTTTGAACTTGTGTGCAAAAAACACTTTCTGGTTAGAAAAATATTTGCTTTGGTAAATTGTTACACATTTTTTATAAACAAAAGCATTTATTCCTTGTTTGAAGCATTATGTGTCAAAATTCACAAATCATGAAAAATCTCATTGTCATTGAAATCAATTTTTGACATGCTTATGAACATTTGAAATCATATTGATCATCTTTAAACTTAGTCCAATATGAATTCGGATAAGCTTTACCTTTTTTTGAGGATAAACAAAGTTTTAAGTTGGGGGGAGTTTGTTGGAGTTAATCAAAGTTAAACCTAAGAACTTGTCTAAGTAGTTCAAATACATAAGAAGTTGAGAAATACTTTCATCATTCAAACTTATCTTGTCTTCTCAAGAATTTGTTAATACTTAGTTTATATTTCTTGTTAAGTGTTTATGTGCATAAAAAATCAAAAAAAAACAACCAAAATATGTTTACTCATTATTTGTGCATTGACATATTCATATGTTTCATTTTATTAGGCAATTCCTTGTAGTTCGACATAACCCTATACTATACTACAAATGAATCTTGAAAGATGTGTAAATTGTAAAATAGTAAAGTGTTATCAATAAATTTATTTGCTGAAACACCTTTTAATATACAAAAGTGATCAAACTAACTTACTAACTTTTATTCATTGTTATATACATTCCGCAATTTATTTATTCTTTAATATCAACTTTCCTTAAGGAAGAAATTTGATTTTTTAATAAAACGAACCCAAAAGGGAGTAAATAAATAAAGGTCACTTAATTTTATTATTTTTTTGTTGTTTATTTATTTATTTGTTTCTCAATCTTATCAAATATTGTTGCAAATATATAATGAGTGATGTGAGAGAGTAGAGAAGTTGGGAAAAACAAAGATCATCGTTTCATTTTCTTTGTTGTTACTCCCTTAACCCCCATCGCATCTGGAGTAATGATCTTCTCTATTAATGGAGAGATAAGTACCATATAATAACACAAAAAACAACATGTGATAACACTTTTATCCATTTGTTTATCATGAAATCACACTTTTGTCATTGATAATATGTGTAAAAACAATCACTTGCTTCTCCATTAATGGAGATGATCCTTGTTCCCGCCTCTGACTATTTCTTTTTCCATTTTTGGGAAGGGGATCCTCTCCGATACTGGAAAGTCTAGTGCTAGATTGGACTATGACACGTGTCCAATTTTTTTCTAACAAACATAATTTCATATTATTTTTGAATAAAAATAAATAATAAATAAAGTTTAGAAAATTTCAGCCACATATTTTAGTAATGGCTTCTCCATTACTGGGGAGGAGTTAAACTCTCATTTTTAACCCCCTTCTACGTAATGAGTTAGGATCCTCTCCATTAATGGAGAGACAAATACATCAAAAAGCAAAGAAAAACACAATCTCCGATGACACATTTACCCTTCTAATTATAATGAAATGACATTATTATCATTAAAAGCAAAAAAAATGTATGTACTTACCTCTCCATTGATTCTTGTTCTCTACGTAACTCTCACTTGTTCTTTTTATATTTGCCATGACCTTTTACTTTCCCTCTTATTTATCAGATGTAACTCTTTTCTCTCTAAACTCCATCTTAATGAGTCTAATAGATATTCACCTTCATCATTTTGTAACTTACCAATCTAATTATCTAATTAGAAGAAGCACGTAAATATAAACCTTAGAATTTACTTCTTCTCTTTATCATTAGTCACAATTCATATTTTAAGCTTTATCAAGAAAAAATAAAAAAAATAAACTCAATCAATTAAAACAAAATGTTGGTAACAAACTTTTATTAATGTTAATTCAACACCAAAAGTAGTTAAAAGGGATAAATTGGTTCCCATACATAAAAAATGCACTTCTCAATTTTACTATTTTTTTGGTTTTGAATTTTTTTATATTTTTTATAAAAGCAGGACAAAATTGAGTATTCACGTAGCAGTAGATTCAATTTAATTAAGTAATGTTGTTTACATGCATTGAATTTTAATCTTCAATTTTATATAATTGATAACATTTTTGCATGCATGTAGAAACAAATTCAAGAGACTTTAACTCAAACCAACATTGATGAATTTGAAGTCATGATTCAGTTGGTAGAGTGATGAGACTAGATCACTCTACGAGAGTGCTAACCATGGGTATGGAAGTAGTTCCTACGAATACATATAGGAATACTAGATTTTGAGTTTCTGATTTGAGCCACTCTTCATCATTTGTTGCTGCATCTTCATCTTCTAACAATTGGAATCAGCATTTAAGTCCTACATCATAATGAAAGAAGGAGGAATCCCTGAAGGATTGACTAACTTCTTTATGTATGTATATGCAAGTACCATTATTATATTCAGTATTGTGTTTGATTCATGCAATCTTGCATTATATTATTTTTGTACACCTATAGTCTGGTTTTGATAGTCAGATATGTGAGGCGCATATTCAATAGTGATGTCTGAGTAGGGTTATTTGGGCCATAAATATGCCACCAAATATATGACTTTTAGAGTTACATGTATTAATAATACATAAATTGCACTTGCGAGCTGAAATACTATATGATTGCATTTATCTTTTTCAAACATTAAATATTACATATATTTACCAATGGTTAGTGGATTTATATGGAAAATAGAAAAAAGATTTAGGATACATCCTAAATCTTTTAGTCATTGGCTTAGCAGAGAATTGTATTTTTATGTGATAGTTGGTCTTTTTCTTTTAATGTAGAAGGATGTATATAGTTTTAGTATGAAGGTGGTGGTCTTTGTAAGAACCTAAAGTATTGGCGTGTGTACTGAATCTGATTGCTTTACAAGATTTGTTTGATAAATATGGTGACATTTGTTATTGATGGAAGTAAAATAACCAGTTTAAGGTTTTACTTTCTCTGAGACTTCTTATATGCTATATCAATCTGTTTTTGTCTTTCAAAACATTTTGTAGATTCGTTACTCACAAAATTTACACCCAAAATGCTCCCTTTATTGGGTACAACACAAAAGTAATAATTGAGTTGTAGTTGTTATATATAGATAGTTATGAATCATTGCCTGTGTTGCTTTGTGGATGTTACATAGTAACATAGTATAAATGACGAAAAGTAAATGTTAGTTGTGGAAAGTAAAAGGCAGAAAGTAAATGTTAGGGGATAGATTATTAATTCATCACTCTTTTATTGTCAAGTAACAATTCATTGATTGAATTGCACTTTTTGTATGTTGTTTGTATTCACATAATTATAAATCATGAATTACTGTGCAATTTTGTGAATAGGTTATGTCCAACAAATAAAATTTATTGATAACACTTTACTATATTAAACTTGCATTTCTTTCAAGATTCAATTCTAGTATGGTTTAGTGTTATGTCGAACCAAAGGGAATTGTATAATAGAAGATAATCATATATGCATATTATAGCAAAGATAATGATTAACAACTTTTTAATGGTTTTATGTTGTTGCCTAAAAATAACAAAGAAATGTAACCTAATATTCACAAATTCATGAGAAGTTTTGGTTTGAAATAAGGAATTATTTCTAAACACAATTGATTTTGAAAGCATTATGCAAGTTATGTGTTATACTTTGGTTAATTCCAAACACCATGTCTTTAACTTTCCATCTAGTGTCCTAGTAAGGAGAAAATATGATTTTCAAACCTTGTATAATACACTAAATAATAGTTAATTGCCACTCGTCGGAGTAGGTTGTCACACCCTACTTCAGGCTCCGTTAACTTTATTTAGCCTTGAATATATGTTTCTTAATATGGATGCTTTGATATGGTAATTGAACTAAGGTCTAGGTTATACTTTTTAGTTCACTTGTCAATACCTTAAGAATAAGCATTTTGGATCTTTAAATCAAGTTTTAGGTGATCAAGCTAAAACCACATTAAGAACTTCTAAAAGAATAAAAAATAACAAAAAGTAATAACTTGAATAAATTGAATTCAAAATATGATACAAATGAAGAAAAGAAATAGCATTACACCATAATCCAAATCAATGTATAGGAGCATGAGCCCTCTATCCAAGGTTGAGATGCTTTTGGAACTAAATGAGATTACAAAATCAACTTTTGTATCCCATTTTCCAACTCTTTTCTCCTCTTGAAATATAAGAGAAATTTACAAAAATTTACCTACCTAAATAGCTTGGAACCGTGGCCCCAAGATGAGAGAATTTTATAGAGAAGTTTTGTGGAGAGAAGAAGTGAAGAATAGAATGAGATTGAATATATGAAAGTGTGGCAGAAGGCCTCCTATTTATAGGCATTCTAGACACCGGTAGGCCCTCTTAGTCCCCTGCTAGGTGCCTGATCAACCTTCAGCATGAGTTTGGTCCCTTGTCTATGCAGCTTGGTCAGCTGCTTCTTATTAACTCACCCAAGCTATTTGTTAGCTACTAGGCCAGCTATTGTGAGCTACTTCAGAAAAGTATGCAGAGGCCATGTCAAGTAACGTCATGCATGAGGTAAGCCTTGCTTGGTGGCTAAGTCAAGTTGGCCACTTTTTGGGTGCAAACCGCCAGGCTCCTATGTGGCACCACAGAGCTGTTTGCTTGAGTAGGTTGGCCATGCCAGGTAGGTGCTTAGTGAGAAAGTTGTCCTGTCTGGCCAGGCCATGTCTGATTCTGGTGCATGCTGAACTGCCTGCTTGAGCAGGTCGGATTGTGCCAAGCTTGATTCTAACCGTGTCATGCTTGTGCCTGACCAAGCCAAGTTGGTGCCATATCATGTTAGGCGGCCCTTTGGTCCACGCCAGGCTACTTGGTGAGCAGCTTCATGCTTTTGGTCCATGCTTAGGCTAAGCACTTAGCTTGCCATGTGTGCATCATTTTTGGCTTATGTTGACACCTCTTGACTTGACTATTCTTTTGATTTCTATTCTCTTGATTTCTCCTAAAAACTTTACACAAAGACATGGAAAAGAGGTGGACAAAATATATAATCTAAATATGTCAATTTATCTAAAAAGTGTTGAATTAAGTTGGTTTTCTATGATTTCAATGTGATAAGTGCCATGAAAAATATATGAAAATTAGGTACTTTTGGCACTTACCAACTCCCCCAACTTAAGACTCTCTTTGTCCTCAAACAAATGGTAAAGCATATCTGAATTGGCTTTGACTAGTTTTCAAAATTTGATTACTATGATTTCAAATTTTTTAAGTATGATCAAAATTTTCAATGAGATATTTCAAGATTTGTGAATTTTTGCACATAACGCTTTAAAAATCAAATATACGCTCATGTTCATAAAAAAAATGTGTAACAAAACCTAAGTAAATAATTTTCAGTCAAAAAGTGTTGTTGTGCATACAAGTTCGAAGATAGAACTTTTTAAGGGATGTAAGTGTTCCACTCAATCTTTCAACCAGTTGAATATACTAATTTCAACTTGTTCTTTGTCTCACCTATTCTCTTAAAATTGCATTTTCAATCAAGGATCACTAAGGTCTTGTTTTCTATTGCAATGAGGCTAGGCTTGAAAAAATCATGGTTTTTCTAGATAAGCAAAATTTATTCAAGAGAGCAAAAATTTCAAACTTTTCTCAATGAAGCACTTCACTCTACTTTTTCCATAATTTCTTTTTCCAACATCTTAGCTTTTGAACCTTGACTCTTTTTTACTTTTTCTTTGTATTTTTCAATCTCTTTTTGTTTTTCACTTTATTTTACAACTTTTGTTGTTTTTGTAAAGAGATGGAAAATTTATCACTTTTGTTTTTCAAGAAGCCAAGTCCACCAACTTCTCCCAACTTACTATTTTTGAAACACTTTTTAAAAAAAAAAAATCATGCTCTCTTAATTAGAACCTTGTGTTTTAATTTTGTTCACTTGTTTGGCTCAAAGGGGCTTATCAAAGGATGATCCTATTTTTGGTTAAACTTTTTGGCCATTTTGGTTCAACTAAAGAATAAACATGCCTTGATCATTTCCTATCAATCTTATGCAATTAAGGAACTAAAGACTCAAACAAGTTTCATTAGACAAAAAAGTGGTGATTTCACTTTTATTCTTACATGTTTGGCTCACTCCCTCACTTAGTTTCGATTTACACTTTTGTTTTGAAAAAATGTTCGCAAAAATCATGTTACACTATTTAAAATTCCATTGGCACAATATTTTATTGTTTTATGACATTATGTGATGTTTTCACAAAAACGTTTTAAAACTATATCTCATTTTGCTCAATAAAAGAATTAAAATATGCTTAGCAATTTTTCAATCATGCAATCATTACCACTTTATTAGGTTTTGAATTATTTTTTAGTTTTTATAGACAAACAAATTATAGATGCATCAAACCATGTTCCCCTTATTTAAATGATTGTTTTTCCTCAAGCCAATTAAAAATGGTTTTTTAAAGGATATGTTTGATGAATATGGGACATTATGAAGGCTTCAACTAAAATGCAAAAAAGTTTAAACACACAACATAATACAAACTAAAATTAAAAACAAGAAATAAATAAACAAGGTTCAAGTACGAACATAAGGAAATAAGTGTTAAAAAAAGTATTAAATTTAAAGCATGCAAGAAAATAAAGTAAAGAGAAAATCAAATATTCACTATACTCAATCTTCATCCTCTTTATCAAGCCCCTGTGTCCGTCCCCTGGCCATTGAGTTTGGGCAACAAACTCCTCATAAGTCCCTCTTTTGAAGTTAGGATGTGAACCATAGATGCTATGAAAGCTTCTACACAAGCTTGTGGTCCCATGATAGCAAGCAATGTGTTGTTGATTTTGAAAGTGTTCTTCTTGGACAATTGCTTCTAAGGTGGGGTTGTTTGTTCCTCCAAGAGATGGTTGGGAAGATGAGCCCAAGTTACCAAACTTCCCCCTCAAGTTGGCCCTAGCTTGTGCCAAGCTTCTTTCTTTGCAATGTGAATAGACATAGGAGGTGTTAATCACGGTTTTTAGTGCGATGACTTCCCCCTATGGTCCAAGTACTTCTTGATACCTACACATATCATTAACAAGTGATGGTAAAATCATAGAAACTATACCCCTAGTAATGCATTCAAAGATTACATCTAAGTTGATGGCCACAATGTCTATGGAATCATCCTCATAGACTGAATTCATGAGCTTTGCCTTTGTCAAAGGTAGATCTGAGACATGTGCGGCTGGCCAAATGTTGGATGACGCAAAGATGGTCCATAATTATGATGCTTGAGTCATGCAAAATCTAAACACGGGGCCACTTTGGTTGACCTTCGACCCTTGCAAGCACAATAGAACCATCATATTACGATATTTAGTTACCTCATTAGATTTGTCTTCCTCATCTTTATCAAGATAGCATGAAGTTGTCATTCGTGTTGAAGCTTATTTAGCCTTTTCCATATCAAATATTTTTAAAAGGTCTTTGCAATACTTTGTTTGATGAAAAAATATGTCATTGTTCATTTGTTTGATAGCCCAAGAAATAATGTAAGCTCTCCCCATAGACATTTCAAATTCACCTATCATCAACTCAAAGCGTTCATACATAAAACATCATTAGTAGCAACAAATATGATATCATCAGCATATATTTGCACTAATGTAATATTTTTCTGATTTTAGTATGAAAAGTGTGGTATCAACCTTTCCCCTTGAAAAATCCTTTTCCAAAAGGAAGGAACTTAGCTTATCATACGAAGCTCTAGGAGCTTGCTTTAATTCATATAAAATCTTTTTCAATTTGAAAACATGATTAGGAAATTGGTAGTTTCAAAACTAGGACGTTGATCCACATACACTTCTTCTTGAATAAAACCATTCAAGAGTACACTTTTTACATCCATTTCAAATAATTTGAAATGAATGATTGAGGCAAAGGCTAAAAGTATTCGTATAGCCTCAAATCTTGCTATGGGAACATATTCTCCTCATTGTCAATATCTTCTTCTTGATTGTATCATTTAGCTACTAATCTATCTTTGTTTCTAATAACCAAATCAGACTCATCAAGTTTATTTATAAACACCCGTTCAGTACCTATTATAGGATAATCACTTGGCCTAGAGACTAAATCATAAACTTCGTTTATTTCAAATTGGTTAAGCCCTTATTTCAAAGCTAAAGACTAATGTTCATCCTCAATAGCCTCTTCAATAGTCTTAGGCTCAATCTGAGAAACAAATACAATGAAATTACAAATATTAAGCAAGGAACTATCTTGCTTAATATTGATTAGGTGGTCCATCTTTATCTTCCATGCTTGTGGCATTCTATCAAGTTCATGATTTTTATCTTGTTCTTCTTGCATACATTTTTCTGATTCTTGATCCTTCAAGTATGCATCCTCAAGAGTACCTACAAGATCATCACACATATCTTTCCTCTCCTCTTTTAGAGAAGACTCATAAAAAACAACATGTATATATTCTTCAACAACCATTGTTCTTTTATTAAAGATTTTATAAGCTTTGCTGTGATTAGAATAACCAAGAAATATTCTTATATCCACTTTTCAATCAAATTTACTTAAAAATTCTTTTCCATTATTCAAAATGAAACACTTGAATCCAAAAGCATGAAAATGAGAAATATTTGGTTTTCGGTCCTTATAAAGCTCATAGGGGTTTTCTTAAGAATATGCCTTAAAATAATTCTATTCATAACATAGAGGACGATATGAACCACATCTGCCCAAAAGTACTTGAGCAGTTTGCTCTCATTAAACATGGTTCTTTCTAACTCCTCTAGAACTCTATTCATTGTTTTAACAACTCCATTTTGTTTTGGAGTTCTAGGAGCGGAGTATTGATGTTTAGTACCATGTTTTTCACAAAACTTATCAAACTTGTGGTTTTAAAATTCACCACCATGGTCTAGAAGTGACCATTGAGTTTCTTTAATCATGACTCATTAAACTTACTCTTATTAACCTTCATGTGCCTAGAACACTTATTGTACAAGTTCCATTAATGTCCATATGTCCTAAGGTGCACCTACATTACAACATTTACTAGCATATTTTGGGTGCCCAAATAGTCTTGGGTCCTTAGAGTTAGTTTTCTTGGGATCTTGTCCCTTTTCAATCCAGACTTTGAGATTACATGTGTGAATATGGTGTAGTTTTGATGAAGACAAGCATACAAAGGCAAGCTTGAAGACAAAGGCAACTTAAACAAAACAACGAAGCCAAGACTCAAAGTTTCAACATCAAGGAAGACTTAGGTTAAGTGTTTTATTTCTTTAGAGTCTTAAGATGTTTGCTTAGAAGGAATCTAGGCTCGGTGAACCAGAATGGAAGTCTCACAAAATTAAAATTCAACAACTTAGAATAAGAGACTTGCATTCATATAAACATGATCATGCATCTACATATAGATTTTATTGCATCAAAATCTGATATCTTTTGAAAATCATATATCATGCATTCATATATCATTTAGAAGGTTCGCCATACATAAAAGAAACTATATTTTAACACAGTTAATCAATTAGACCATGTATTAATCGATTAAATACTAATGAGAACCCGATAATCGATTAAGTATGGGTTTAATCGATTAACAGAGTTATAGTAGCTAAAGATTTTAATTTATGGGTATTGTTAATCGATTAAGAGATGCTTTAATTGATTAATTCATGCAGAATTTAGTTTCATATCAATACTATTTTTTTCTCATTTGTTCATAATCAATCAAGGCTAGAATAAATTTAGAGATTAATTTTCAGATATATTTTGAGTGAAATTAGTGTTGTGTGAAAAGTCTTTTAACTTTCTTGAAACATGAAAGAAAGATAGGATAGTTTCAATTGGGAATTATCATCTTGTGCTATAATTGTCAAAACCAATTTTCAAAATCCTAGATAAGTCACACAATTTTCTATTCAGTCTTTTGTGAGATTTTCATTGAGATTTTTAGTGTTATTTCAAATTGTTAGATTAGCACAATTAAGGTGCAATAACAACTTGTAAACTTATGAAATTATTCTTGAGTTCTCTTGGTACATTAGTGTTACCGTGCAATAGTGAATTGAGTTGTAAATCCAAGCTGAGGTTAGGTTGAGTATTCACTGGCACAAGGGTCTTGGAAGTGAGTTGAGATTGGTTGGGGCCAGAACCATAGGGGTGAGCATTATCCATAGAGGATTGAGGGTCAAACCGATCAGGGTTCTCCATAGTACATAAATGATTCTTGTATTGATTGGAAGTGTGTTTTGTAAAACATTTGACTATCATTAGTGAAGAAAATCTTCCAAGATCAGAAGAGGGTCTAGATGCAGTTTACAAGTGGACCCGCAAAGGAACCAGAATAAAATCAATGTCTCGAGTTTTCTTTCCCTTATCTTTTAATTTTTGTCAATTTATGATTTGTTTAGATAGAATTAATTTGCATACCGATTTTACTGCTTGCTCTTATTATGTGATATTAATTAGGCGTAAATTCATTAAATCTTGCATATAAATTGATTGGAATTTCGAATAACTTTATGTTCAACAAATCCTATTTTCAAGAAGAGCTATCTTTTGTTCATGTACGAAAAAGCCAAAGTGGTGAGGTATAAACAAAGAAAAAAAGTAGTGACCCACTTAGGATAAATATAACATATGAGGTAGATGGAAGCTCTGAGAAGACAAAATTTTATACTTATCTGAAGAAGCATCTAGAAAGCAATGGAGTTAATTTTGTACTTCTAATGTCAATTCTTGATGAATAGCACCAAAGAATTCATCAACATTTTTGAAGTGAAAGAAATATATGAGCACAAATGGATAAATTCGTCTATTATATGCATATATATGAGTTACTTTATGTTTTTATTAATTTTTCAATTTTTCATTCCATCGGTATTATATGCTTATATATGAGCTAATATTGGTGTTAGGTACTTTTATGATAATTTTGTGAAATATCAAAAGAAGGTGATGTTCTTGTCCTGATAAAGGACTTCTTAGGTAATGAATAACCCTAGTGTAAAAAAATAAGAAAGGAGGAGACAACCACAATATATAGTTGATATGCTTATAAAGCATAAAAATAAAGATGTATTTCTCACACCATTTATATTCAGTGAACTTTTTTTCGTAAACATAATTTATGTATCTATAGTATGTGTTGTGCTTAACATTTGCTAAATGTATGCATATGTTTTGTTGGGCTCAATGGGTTTTAATCATAATGAATTATGTTGAAGAACAAATATACTATTTGGATTCATTGATACATGGTAATGAGAACAAATACCCTATTGTGAAGGAAATTTTTGCTAGGTAAGTGGACTCACATACTTTCTTAGTTCACTATCATTTGGGTTACAACTAGTTAAGTACTTCAATTATTTTAGGGATCTGCAAATTTACAGATCTTACATTCGTTCTAAATCTACATCAAACAACATCAAATCAAGTAAAGGTGTTTGCACAAATCTCAAACAATTATGGATGGTAGTCATATTTAAATTAAAGCTAATTATATGTTAATTTATTGTCCCTTCCAAAATAACACGGATGATTATGGTTATAATGTGATATATTTCATGAAGGAAATCATTTAACAATAATGACTCGCTTTATGAGAATTTGATGTAGAGATGTACACAGAAGACCAAATTACACAACATAGGGGAAAATGGTATAACATTGTACTAAATATTGGTAATTAGTTTTCCACTTCAATGTATAAATTACATAGCTTAGGAAATACAATGTATATATTATACAGCTTAGTTAACACAATGCAATTAATGGATTTTTTGTTCAATGTATATACTTACATGATTTTTTTGTCCAATCAATAAATATAATTTATGTTCTCCTAGGTTTATATATGTATTTTCTATTTTGTGTTTATTTTTTGTTTTGGTTTGGTTTGATGGATGTGCTCAAACAACGAATATAATTAAGTGTTCAATGTTTTGATTTGCAAGATATGTTAAAGTGTTGTGAATGTGTTTGGTAACTTTGTACTAATAGTTATGACATTCAACAACACGGGGAGCATTGTTGAATCTATGCAAATAACATATTCAATAGCACTCACTTATATGAGCACTGTTGAATATATGTATATTGCATATTTAACAATGCTCACTTAAGTCATCTCTGTTAAATATCATAGATTAAATAACACTCACTTAAATGAGTGTTTTTGAATATCATAGATTCAAATTTAAACGCAATCACACTCATTCAGACTCTCATTCATTAGTATATGATAAATGATTAAATTTATATATCTTAAATGATTAAAATAATTTTAAATGTGATTAAATTTTAAAATAAATTTATATATTTTATTTAAAATAATTTAGTTACTTCTCAGATAGATAATTTTTATAAAATATTTTGATTTAATGGTTCAATTGCACTCATTTAAATGAGCATTGTTGAAGGTCATATATTAAACAATGCTCACTTAAATGAACATTAAAATTTATACATCATAAATGATAAAAACAAATTTAAATATGAATAAATTTCAAAATAAATTTATATATTTATTTAAAATAATCCAATTACTTCTAAGATGGTCAATTTATAATAAAATATATTGATTTAATTATTCAACAAACTCATTTCAGTGAGTGTTGTTGCATGTCATAGATTAAATGATGTTCACTTAAGTGAGCCCTATTGAATATGTTATAATTCATAGACTCAACAGTACTCACTTAAATAAGCGTTTTTGAATCTTTAGTTCCCAATTTTAAGTCACACACAAGTTCATTTAGACCCTAAAACACTTAAAACATTCTCTCATCTTATGACTCATCAAAAACCTTCCATCATCATCAACCTTTCTCATAAAAACATTCACTTATTCAACAACAATAATGATTCACTTATTCAACACCAAAACTCATCCACTCATTCAATACTAAAAATTATTCACTCATTCAATATTGAAAAATCATTGACTCATTCAACACTGAAAGTTCATTCGCCCATTCAACACTAAAATATTCCCACTGAAAGTGAGTTTACCATCTATATTTGCCATTTTAAAATTACTTAGCTAGTATTGAGTTGGGATTTTCTCCTTCACCTCATTACATGCTCACTTATTTCTATTATGATGAGTTATGACTTGGAATAAGATCTTTACTAAGCTTGGTGAGCTCAACTCCAAGCTTTTAGAGATTTATGCTCACAATATTTTTTCTCAATTCGTTTTTAGAAAATGGACCAAGATATATTTGGTCTAGAAAGTATTGAACAAAATTAGTGAGTGTCAATTATTATGTGAAATCTCAATTCGTTTTAAGTGAAATCATTTATTATGTTTTTGACCGATAATGTCAAAAACCTTAATATAATTATATGTCATTGTTTAAAATGTTGTTATACAAGGGTAGTTACTTCAACTGAGTTAAATTTCATTTATTTTTTCATAGTATGGATTAGAGTTTAACATGTTGGACAAAGTATAGTGAGATAAGAGATGGGAAGACAAAAGGTGGTTACACTAATAAGATCTTTATAAAAATATCACCATAGATGTATATGAGGGTGATCATTTTGAAGAAATGACAAATGTTATCGAAGAGATATTTCAAGATTATGCTGATATGTTTGATCGGTTGATACGTGATGCTCAAAAACCATTATATGATAGTTGTACTAAATTTACAAGATTGGCAGTGATGTCAAGGTTGTATAAGTTGAAATCTATTAATCGGTTCGTTGATAAGAGATTCATAAACTTACACTTTTGAAGGATATGGGGCTCATTATATGTAAGGCATTTTATCGATATTATGAATATTTAGTACCTTACTCAATGTTTCTCATAAGACCAAAGATGGATTGAATGAAATTGGCGCCAAAAAAGAAGGGAAAATATATATTTCTACACCCGACAGCTAATATTTGTCTAATAAAGAGAAAATAAGATTTTGTAAGTTTATTCAAGGTGTTAAAATTCCATAGTGGTAATCTCTAAACATTCAAAACCCCATATCAATGAAAGACCTCAAATTAAAAGGTCTTAAGTCTCATGATTTTGTTGTACTCATGGAGCATTTCTTGCCTATTGGCATACGGTCCATTTTACCTAAAAAAGTGTGAGGCACCATAACTAAATTATTCTTCTTCTTAAATGCAATTTTTAGAAAAGTGATTGACCTAGGGAAATTACTTGTAATGCCAATACAAATTATTTTGACTTTGTGAGCTTGATATGTATTTCTCACCTTCATTCATTGATATAATGATCCATCTAAGCATTCATCTTCTTCAAGAGACACAACTATGTAGCCCTTCCTATATGAGATAGATGTACTCGTTGAACATTATATGAAGACATTAAAAGGGTATGTGAAAAACTAATCAAGATCATACGGTTGTTATTATTAAGTGATTTATTATTGAAGAAGTTCTTGAATTTTGTACTAGATATGTTGTTGATGTTGATTTCTTAGGCATTCCAAAGCCTCGTTATGCTAAAAGAACATTTGGTTAAGGGATTGCTAGAAAATAAATATTGTCTATATCAAGAACAGAATTGGAGGAAACACACTTATATGTTATACATAATACCGACAAGGTTGAGTCCACTACGCTAGAGTTGAAGTTCAAAAATGCACATTTTAGATATATAACAGCGCTTATGAGCGCTTTCTATGTGAGCATAGTAGTATATAGGCATGATTAAGACTTAAGAGCACTTTTACGGACGATGTTGTATGTCATATATACAACATCACATCATCCAAAGAGCAATGTTATATATTTCATACATATAACAACATTGAATTAATGGAGCACAATTTTATTATTCCTAAATATTCTCAACAGCACAAACTTACAACAACGCCTTCTATAAAGAGTGATGTTGTATGAATCATATACAACAACATCGTCTGTAACGAGCGTTGTTGTATTAATCATATACAACAACATTGTCTATAATGAGTTTTGTTGTATTGTACCCATACAACAACGTGGTCTATAATGAGCGATGTAGTTTTGATTACATACAACAGCGCTTGCAAGAGTTTCCCCTAGTATACGCTGATGATTTGTACACATTAATATATGCATATACATTCACTAACAACACATACATTCTCAACAATACGGGCATATATATATTCTTAACAGCACAAACACATTAATATCGGCCATAAGTTTGTATTATTAACATCAATATAATAAAAATTATAAACAATGAATATCATGTCAATTACGTTTTGGCGGAGTACATAAAATTACAAGAAAATTAAATAATATAAGTACAATATATGGAAATTACAAGCAAACATCACGCTATAATTATACAAAGACAGACATCTACTTTTTCATTTTCTTTGATTATTTTTGGCTTGAAATATCATCAATGTTTGGAAGAACATATTGATTCGCCGAAATCCCCTCATCATGATCATCACTTCTATATAAATCATAATCCATAGTTGGTCCGCTCTCATGCGATTGTGATGTCCCAAAAAAAGGACTATCTTCAGCATCAATATCTTCATATTCTTGGTCATCAATATTATTGATGATTAATATGTTAGTTAAATGAATAATGGATCATTTCGTATCAGTTGGTTCACTAATATAGAATACTTGTTGAGCATGTGATCCTAGAATAAATGGATCATCTTTATATCATGTCTATTAAGATCCACCTACATGAACCCTAACCCATCAACTCGAAAGCCATTATTATTATCAACCCACATACAACAAAAAATCGGCACCCAAAACATTGTGTAATATAATTCCCATATTTTTTCAATCATCCCAAAGTATGACTTTTTCGCATATATTTGGTTTCTATCTTTTGCACTTGGCATGTGTAAAGTTCGAGCAATAAGTGTAACACCACTATTTTGCATTTTACTTTGATCATCTTGTTTTTTGTATAAAATATGAACCCATTAATTAGGTAACAGTGTAGGATAAAACATGAATACTTGGACTATTGGCTAACCATTTTAATCTTTAGGAAACCGAATGTGCATTTATTTTCAACTCCTCAACAATGTGATTTTTTAGCCACTTTATGACACACCAATTATGTATTTTGGAAATCCAATTTTCATTCTTACTTAGGTTAGTCTTTCTAAGCATCTCCTTGTGTCTTTCAACATATGGCTCAACCTTGTCGACATTATCTAAAACATATAAGTGCGCTTTCTTTAATCCAGTTCTTGTTATAGTCAATATTTGAATCCCAGTAATCCCTTCACCAAATGTTCTTTTTGCATACTGAGGCTTTGGAATGTCTATGAAATCACCATCGGTAAGGTATATGGTACAAAAATCAAGAGTTTCTTCAATAATATATCACTCAACAATACAACCCTCTGGTCTTGATCGGTTCTTCACATACCTTTTTAATGTCTTCATATAATGCTCAAAGGAGTACATCCATCTCATATAGGAAGGGTCACATAGTTGTCTCTCAAACAAGACGAATGCTAAGATGAACCATTATGTCAAAAAAGAATGTGGGCAATACATTTCAAGCTCACACAAAGTCGAAATAGTTAATCATTGCAATACATGTAATTTCTTAGGGTCAATCACTTTGCTACAAATTGCCTTGAAGAAGAAGCATAATTCAGTTATGGTACCTCAAACTATTTTAGTTAGAATAGATCGTATTCCAATAAGCAAGAAATGCCTCATAAGTATATGACAATCATGAGACTTAAGACCTTTTAACTTGAGGTCTTTCATTGAAACTAGCTTCCGAATGTTGGAAGACTACCCCTCTGGAACTTTAACACCATGAAGAAATTTACAAAATTCCATTTTCTCTTTCCTCGATAAAGTATAAGCTGATAGAGGTCGATATGTATATTTTCCCTTCATTATCGGTCCAAATTCTCTTCTTATTCTCATACTAACCAAGTCCAATCTTGCATTCGAGCCATCTTCATTCTAACCGGGGACATTGAGTAACATACCAAGGAGACTTTCAAATACATTTTTTTCAATATGCATAACATCGAGGAAATGTCTTACATATAATGAACTCCAATATGTAAATTCAAAGAAGACTCACCTTTTAATCCACCCATTTGTGACCATTTATCTTCCAAAAGGTCTACCAATTGGGATGGCAACGGGCACGGGCGGGCACGGGTAGTGTTTTACTGTTCCCAAACCCATAATATTTACGCATACCCGTGCGAGTAACAAGTACTTATGTGTATCGAACGAGTTTGTAATTTTAATTATATATTTATATACTTTGAAATAATCAATATGTAAAAGTAATTATTACTTTAATAACATGATATTTAAATGATAAGTTTATGATCATAGTCAAATATACGCAATTTATTATGCAATAACAATAAAGTATATGATACGTAATCTTAAAATAATAATAAAAACAATAGTATATATAAAAATTTAATTAAAAACTAAATTTATAAATTTGACGGTACCCATGGGCATGTATTATAAAACTCGTTACCACCCACACGCTATTATTGCGGGTACCCATTACGGGTATTTTTACGGGTAACCATGGGTCGGGTTTTTTTTCATCCCTATTTACCAAAGTTATTATTCAAACCCTTTAGCTTTTGAAATAATTGGGCACTCGTCAACAGCAAAGGAGCACGACCTTCTTCATTGTTCTCATCAAATGCTTTTGTCCATTCTCGATAGTGATGATATAAGGCAAAAAATCTATGATGGCCAAGGAAAACATTCTTCTTATAGTGTTCCAACCTCGTTGAATGAGTATTGTCTTCACATACAGGACATGCAAAATGTTTTTTTGTACTATATCCTGATAGAATACCATTGGTAGGGAAATTACTGATTGTACTGAATAACAAAGCCCTCAAGTTGAATCTTTCTTCCCTATATACATCATATACATCTATGTGTGTCTCCCACATTTGCTTCAAGTCTTCAATTAATGGAGTCAAATATATGTCTATGTCATTTGTTGGTTGTTTAGAGCCAAAAATAAACATAGATAACATCACATATTTGTGCTTCAAGCATAGAGAATAAGGCAGGTTGCATATCACCAATATCACTAGTCATGTATTATGGGAGCAACGTTTAGCACTATGTGGGTTAATTCTATTCGTTGACAATACAAGGAGTAGATTTCTTGATTCTTGACCAAAACTATGATAGTCATAATCATTTTTTCTCCATTGAGGAGAATTTGCAGGCCAACGCTTGCCATCTTTAATTCTTTCTTCATCATTCCATGTCCAATTCTTTGCATCTTTTGCATTGGTGAATATACGCTTAAATCTTGATTTGACGAGAAAATACCGTACAACCTTTTTTGGGAATTGAATCTTCCTTCTTTATCGTGATACATTACATTTAGGACAAAACTTTAATGAAACATGCTCATTAAAAATAAGATGGAATTATATTCAGAAGCATGTATCCATGCCAATAGAGTGTAACATTAGTTTAGCATCATAGGTTCGAGAATGGGTCACATTATCTTCCAGCAACATATCCTTCAAAAGTGCAAGCATGTTTGTGAAACTCTTATCACTCCATCTATTAACAGATTTCAACTTATACAACCTTGACCTTGTTGCCAATCTTATGAATTTAATACAACCATCGTATAATGGTTTCTCGACATCACTTATCAACCGTTGAAACATCTCAGAATAATCGTGACGATCCTCTTCGACAACGTTTGTCATTTCCTCGAAACAGTCGTCTTCATATGCATTTGTGTAGTTTTCTTTCATATGCATCTCATCACAATCCATAACATCTCTCTTCTCACCATGTTTGTCCAACATGTCTAACTTTGATCATTATTGTGACACACTAAATGAACTTTTAACTGATTTGGAGTAATTCAGTTTGAGAAACAATATTTTAAGCAAGGGCATACAATTCTATTAGGGTTTTTAGTATTCTCAATTTCAAACCTAACAAATTATTTCACTTCATCCTCATACTCCTTCGTCAATCGATTGTCACTCATCCATTTTGATCCATTTTCTAGTAAGGAATTGACAAAAAAAAAATTATAATTAGCATAAATCTCTAAAGCTTGGAGTTAAGCTCACCAAGCAGAGCAAATACATTATGTAATTAAAAATGGGGGAAACCCTAACTCGTAATGTAATAACGTGAAAGGAGAAACTCTAACCCAATACAAGCTAAATGAGTAAAGTCACTTTCAATTCACGTAATTAAAAAAACAAATATTTATAAGGAAAACTCATTTTGAATTTGGTGTTGAATGAGTGAACTTTCGGTGTTGAATGAGTGAACTTTCGGTGTTGAATGAGTGAATGATGATTTTGAGGTTGAATGAGTGAATGATTTTCGAATTCAATGTTGAATGATTTTCGTGTTGAATGAGTGAATGATTTTGAGGTTCATTTTCGGTGTTGAATTGATTTTGAGGTTGATTTTGAGAGTAAATGAGTTTCGCTGCTGAATAAATGAGTTTTGCTGCCGAGTAAATGAGTTTTAGGATTGCTGAATGTGTGAGAATACGATAAAGTTTTAATTTTTTAGGGTGTGATCAATAGCACTTATTAAAGCGAGCATTGTAAATGAGATATAATCAACAGTGTCACCTACAACAAGTATTGTTAAATATATCTCATTCAAATACTAAAGATAAAATGTAAGTATCTCACAACGCATATTAAAGAGTACGTTGTAGAAGATATCAAATCAACAACACCGCTTGTGGGGCACGTTGTTGAAGATATATGCAAAATATTCAAATTAATAATGACAATTAATTAATTGTTTTTAATGACATTTAAATTAATAATGACATTATGACATTCGATTAATGACAATTAATTAAATATATAAAAAAATTAATAATGACAATTAATGACATTCAAATAATACAAAACATAAAATGTAAGAATTAATAATAAAGGAAATAATGACAATTAATTAAAATGTGATGATGTTGTGTGCATGTGCTTAATTGTTAAAAATCTTACATTTCAACGCCGCTTTTTTGCATAAGCATTATGGAAAAGATTCCATGAAATAATATGAGAGTTATGTATTCAATAGTGCACATATAGGGTGCGATGTAGAAATTATCACATCAACAACACTTCTATAAATGTGTGTTGTTGTATATGTTCAATTCAACAGCGCACTTGTAAAAGTGCATCGTTGTATATTCGATATTTATATGTACAATGATGTTTATTTAAATAAGTGTTATTGATTGTCAAAATTCCTAACTCTACACAATTAAGTACACACAACATATAATCAACCTGAATGCATATAGAACAGCTAGAAACAGAACAACAACAACAATAACAATAACAGAAAATCAACATGAATGCATATTAGACATCTAGAAACAAAGCAAAACAACTATGTGAACACAATTGTTTGAACATAAACCAAAATAGGACTATATATATATTGAACTTACAATGTACTGTTTGAACATATATACACCAAAACATACATTACATACACTAAAATATACATTACATTAAAAATTAAATTCCCTAAGCTACAATCTACGCTAACATCACTGGTGTTCAACAACACTTTTTCATGTTTTCACTATTAAAGTTATATTTGTCTATCCAAAATGGACAACGTTTGCTTGAATGTGCGATATTAATATCTTTCGGTCTCGTTTTTAACAACGTCATTTTAGCAATCGTGATTAATGACCGCAGTGTATTGCGATATTTGGCATAATAGGGGAATGTATCCTAGGGATGTCAATTCTCTTTTTTTTTTACTTCATCCTTTTTTTTTCTTTTTTTCCTATTTTATATATTGTAGTGTTATTTGTTTTGGCAAATGGAATGATATGGATGTTAATTAGTATATTTAATATTTTATTTTTTTACTAACTATTAAACAATGATTTTATATTTTAACCTATAAAGAAATGATTGTATACTTTACCCTTTAAAGAAAATAAAGCCATGTATCCTTTAAAATAAAAAAGGAATAATTTATATCATCTTTAAATAAAATTTAATAGTTCGGTCTATGACCAGTGTTGTCTTTATGCTATTAATTTCACCTACATTAAAATAAATTATTCCTAAAAATTATTTAAAAATAAACTTAAATATTTTAAAATAGATTTTCATTACCCGGTCTACAGTCAGAGTTGTTTCTTCATTTCCTCCCTAAAGTGGAAAATCAGTATATGATCGGTATTATTTCTTTACTATTAATCTCATCTTTCTAAAAAATAAATTATTTTTAATCATCTTTTAAAAACTTAAATATTTTTTAAATGAAAATTGATTGTCAAGTCTATGGCCTATGTCATTTCTTCCTTTCCACCTTAAAGTGAAAAGTTTGTCTACGATTAGTGATATTTTTTGCTATTAATGTCACCTTTCTAAATTAAATTATTTCTAATCATCTTTATAAAAAAACTTTAATAAATTTAAACAGAATATAATAGTTCAATTAACAACTGGTCTCTTCCATTCTACCTAAAGCGGAAAGATAGTTTATAACCAATGTCGATTTTATGCTATAAATTCATATTCCATAAAAATGTTACAAATATTTCTATAATCAGGGTCAAAATTTTAAATCAGACAACTTAATCAATTAATCAATCTTTAATCGAGAACTCTGTAGTCTTGATTTTTCTATTGCATTAAGGGATACGTATGAGCAATATGAACTTTTGTCACACGCAAATATAAAAAATAAAATATTTCATTTTGGTAATTAAATTTTTAATTAAATGATTTTTAAGGATATAAAGGTACGTCCACATGATTAGTGAGGGTGTCATTTTATTATGGGCGAACGAGATGTTAATACCTTTCCCGACCCGTAATCGACTCTTGAACTTAGAACTCGGGTTCAGTGACCATATTATCCAAATTGAGTATATAAGAGTGTTTTCTACCTTTTAACCATACAAAACATAGTGGCGGCTCCAAATCATCTAGAAGAAGACAATATCGAGTTTATCTCTTCCTACGTTGCAACATTGATCTTCCAACCTAAAATCAGGTCGCAACACAAACTATATATATTAGTAATTTTAAATATGATTTATCCCTCAAATATCAAAATTAACAAATAAGATTTAATCTGAAGTTATTTTGAGTTAATCATATAAAACCTTGTACTCATAATTTATATAAAAATAAATAAATAAACACATAAAACCTTTAATTGATTGCAATTAGTCAACTTTGAGATTTGTAGTCAATCGCTGAAGATAAGAATGAAGTTCCAAGAAACTTCCTTGTGCCATCACATTTCTGAGTCTAAAACCAGTTCATCCAAAGAGGATTTGCAATACTGAACATATTCTGCTTCTGTGCTTTGCACTTGTCCTTCAAGTTATGGCAGCATCTTTGGTAGGAGAAGCTGTTGTAGGAGCTGTGTTCGGAGAATTACTGAAGGCAGTTTTGGAATTAAAAGACAAGGCCATTATGTTCAAACAAACCTTGATCTATCTCCAATCCACTCTAGTGGCAATAGCTCCAGTCATCAAAGAGATAGAACAATACAACAACGACTTGGGTCGTCCAAAGGAAGAATTAGAGTCCTTCATCAGAGAAATGGAAGAGGGAACAAAGCTTATCCTGAAGTGTTCAAAAATTCACAGGTTAAATTATGTTGCAAGGATTCGTTACCAAGAACAATTGGTGGGTCTGGTGAATTCACTTGCGAAATTCTGCATTATTAATATGCAAGCTCAGACAGCTAGAGATCAGAAAGAAACCTTGCTTAAGGTTACAAGAATACTTAGCAAGGTTGATAAAATTCCCTTGCTTAACACAGAAGACACAACAATGGCTTCATCTTCTGAATTATCAGAGATCCTTGACTCCAGTGTAATGCACCCTAATGAAAATTCAATGGAGATCAATTCTGTTGAGGGAGCCATGGAACATAGTAACCAAGTAACAAGAAGTTCTACATCAGAGTTAACAGCAATACAGCCAGAAGTTGATTCTACAAAGCATGTAATGGAATTGGAACATGTCGCTGGTCAAGTAAGTCCATATATATTCTTGTGCGGTTTATCACTGATATTTATTTACTTTGAAGCTCAATTAATTAACTTTAATAAATGAGAATATTTGTCCATTAATGTATCATAAATTTTTCACTATGATTGTATCAATATGTTTTAAATGTTGTTTGTATAACTAAGGATATCTCCTCACCTAATTTACAAAGAACTAATCACTTTTATGGTGTGTGATTATCCCCTCCAAGAAGTGTTGCTCTAAGAAATCGAATATTTGACCTATCTAGAAGTCAATGAAGCCTTACAATATTAGACCAACAAGGGTATATGTAGTGTTATATATATTTATATGTATATAAATATAAATAAGGGTATTTTGAAAAGGTTCTTCGACGATCAAGTCAGTATAAGACTTGAGAGATAATGTCCGGGAGCAATAAATGAGAGTAAAGAGTAATAATGAAAAGTTATGAGTTAAGATATACTTCATGTTGGGGAACCCCTATTTATAGCGGTTGAGATGGATGACGTGGCTCTGAAGGGTATTGTTGGCATGGCAGACCATCCTGGTCTGATGGGGGCTGCTTTTCCCGTGTCAGGAGAAATTGGCAAGTCCGTATTCTGTGCCTAGTTGACTTATAGCCTATGGCAGGTCTGGTGGCCATATTACAGTTTGTCCTTGTTGTGTGGCAAGGGGTAGATGGAAACTGCAGGGTGTGGCAATGCATTGTTGGCAGCATATCGGACGGGAATGGTTCCCAACCCGACCTAGCATGTCTGGTCAACAGTGACGAGATTCTTAAACTCTTCAACTGACCATGCCCAAGTCTTGGTTGGATAAGGGGAGATGACCACCCGAACAATCTGGATGACCAGGGTGGAACAATGTGATTTGTGAGTTGGTGGTGCCTTCAAATCCATACTAACTGTATTGCTTTATTTTATTTGGGATCTTCACTGTTTTGGATATTAATAGTAACTTTATTTTCTTATAAAAAATTGAACTGTCTTAGAACTAATGTGTTTCATTTTTGAAAAATCAAATCCATGGAAAAGCAGCATGCTGAGAATGCAATACAAATAGATTCTCCAGAACTAGTCATGGAAACTATTAGCCCAATTACATATTTAATAAATAAACTAATTCCTAGTTCAATTTGTAATAATGGAGCTAATTATATTCAGTTCAGTTTTATTAGGTTAGTTAGCTAGTTATCTTAAATTTATGTACAAATACTTTAGTCTTGTATTTTTGGAAATCCAATTATCAATAAAATTCCATTACACTTTCTTCCTGATTAATTACATTTTTTAGGTACTGAATCATATATATGATGGAAAGAAGAATGAAAATGACAATGAACTTAAGAAGATGGTAATCAAGTCTTTCATGAATTTCTCAGCCACCACAGAAGATGATGATACATCTGTTTGGTCCATACAAGTCAATGCAAGTACTCATGGTGAAGATTATGAAGATGACAATATGGAAGAAATAGCTGAGAATGGTGAACTAGATTATATTGACATTAGTAGTTGCGATGAAGAAGAAGAAGGTGATGTTGAATATGGAGGATTGTTGCTTGATGAACTGTGTGAAAGGGGTAAACAACAGAGGGTAAAAGTGAACCTTAATCCTTCACCATGCATCAATCATGTATCCAATAGTGAGGATAATATTCCTCACTCAGGTATATCTTCTTCCCAAACTTATTAGATAATTGATACTCGAGGAACAGATCATGTGACAAACGATTCTTTAAACTTTATTACCTATTAAAATATTAAGCTTATTCTCATCAAATTGTCTAATGGATCTTCCCTGTATGCTAAGCATTTAGGAAATGTGATTTTAGATGATAAACTATCACTTACTAATGTCCTTTATATACCTACATTCACATATAATTTGATTTCCATACATAAACTTATTAGTTCCCTACACTACACCATTACCTTTAACAAATATTGTTCTGTCATCCAAGATACAATTATCTTGAAGATGATTGGACATGTTAAAGTTGGCAATTATCTCTAAATACTCAAAATATCCCAACACAAAAAAACCTACATCTCACAAAGTTAACTCTTACACTATACCTTCATTTGACCTTTGGTATTTTCATTTAGGACATCCTCTTCATGTCATGTACTTCATCACATATGCAAGTCATTTCCCTAAAGTGAAATTTGAACCAAATAAAGTGTGTGATTCTTGTCATTTTGCTATGCAAGCCAAACTATTTTTTTCCTAATAGTTTTTTTGTTATCACTAATCCTTTTAACTTGTAGACATGGATATTTGGGGACCAACCAGTATTGTCTTTATACATGGTCACAAATATTTCTTAACTATTATTGATGATTATACTACACACCTGGTTATTTCTTATGCTTTCTAAAGCTAATGCAAGAGAACTTGTTAAGGACTTTGTGACTTTAGTTTCTGTCCAATTTGATAAGAGAATTAAAATCATTAGAACAGATAATGGAGTAGAATTCCTAATGGCTAATTTTTATGCTAGTGTTGGAATCATCCATCAAACCTCATGTGTTGAAATTCCAGCAAAACTCTATAGTTGAGAGAAAGCATAGACACATCTTAAATATGACTAGATCTCTTTTGTTTTACTCACACTTGCCAAAGTCTTTATGGAACTATGATGTTAAGCATGTAGTTTACCCAATTAATAGACTCTTAACCCATATTCTTAACCTTAATTAAGTCCCCATCAGAAATCTTACTTGGCATCACTCGCTCATTCATGGACTTAAGGGTTTTTGGTAGCCTATTCTATGGAAGCACACTCACTCAAAATCCAATAAAGCTAGATGTGGGAGCTAGAAAGTGCATTTTTCTTGGATACAAATATGGCACTAAGGGCTATAATCTTTTTTATTTAGCATCTAGATAAATTTTGTACCTACAAATACTCAAATTTACGAGCATATCTTTTCTTACTCCACTCAAAATATCCCTATATAGAACGCACAATATGACATTCCTACACAAAACCCAACTGAGACATCTTTCCTCCCATATGACACTCCTTTCACCTTTCCAACATCTAATAAAACTCCTATACCTACTAACATTCCATTAACTGATAACCTACTAGACCATAATTTACCTCCACCACAAACATCTTCTCCATCCAACAATAACACACACCTAAACCTGAAAAGGTCTCAAAGATCACATGTCTTACCCACTTATCTCTAAGACTTCCACTACAATTTACTTACCTCCTCTTCAATTTTCAATCCTTCTAATATTAAGCATCCTTTAAATTATATATTATCTTACCAAGCCTAACCAACATATCTTCACTACACATTATCTATCACCGCACATATAGAGCCTAAGACTTTTAACCAAGCTATCAAGTCCAAAGAGTGGGTCCAAGCTATTCAAAATGAATTAGCAGCCTTAGAATAGAATAATACATGGACCCTTATATCCTTCCCTCAAGGAAAGCAAGCTATTGATTCTAAATTGCTCTATAAACTTAAATTCAATTCTGATTGTACAATTGAAAGACATAATAAGGCCAGACTTATGGCTAAAGGATACATCTAAATTGAAGGTTTGAACTATTTTGATATTTTTGCACCTGTTGTGAAGCTCACCACAATGAGACTTCTATTAGCACTTGCCTCATCTCATAATTGGCATATCCAATTAGATGCGAATAATGCTTTTTTGGATGGTGGTATAGAGGAAAAAGTCTACATGACACTTCCCCAAGGTGTTACTTGTTCTGTCCCTAACCAAGCATGTAAGTTGAATAAGTTTTTGAACGGATTAAAGCAAGACATTCATCAATGGTTTGCTAAGTTGTCCACTACTTTGATCTCTTTGGGATATCACCCGTCCCATCATGACAATTCTTTTTTCACTAAGCATGGAGATTCCAGCTTCATAGTTCTGGTCATCTATGTGGATGACGTGATACTGGTAGACAATGATATTGATGTAATTAAATTTGTAAAGACTCATCCTAATACAAAGTTCCAAATTAAGGACCTTGGGTCCCTTAGGTATTTTCTTAGCCTTGAAGTGGCTCGTTCACATAAAGGTATCACACTAAATCAAAGAAAATACGTCCTGGATCTACTTGCTGATATAGGGTTCCTATCCTCCAAACCTATGCATAACCCCATGGTTAAAGGTAATTCTTTACACGTTGATATCAGTCCTAAATTTTATGATCATTACTTATATAGACAACTGGTAGGTAGATTACTCCACCTAACCAACACACGACCTATTAATACTTATGTTGTTCAATAACTTAGCCAATTTATGGTTTCACCTACAACTGATTATTACAAGGTTTTGACAAGAATCCTTATATATCTTAAAGGCAGTCCTACTCAAGGATTATTCTACCTTAATCATTCCAGTATCCAAGTAAAGGGATTCAATGATTCTGATTGTGCAACATCTTCGGATACCAAACGATCTATTTCTAGTTTTTGTATATTTTTAGGAGATTCCCTAGTTCATTGGAAATCCAAAAAAAAAAGGCAGTCTCAAGATCTTCATCTATAGCCGAATATAGGACATTGACTTTTGCCTATTGCAAATAATTCAGATTTTCATGAGCATACAAAGTATATTGGCATTGATTGTCTTGTCACTCGAGATCGCCTTCGGAACAAACATTTCACTTGCTTCCTATATTTATAACTAAACAAGTTGATGATCTCTTCACAAAGGCATTGGAACCATCCACTTTTTCGTATTTGTTATCCAAGCTAGAATTTTATAATATCCCCTCTCCAGCTTAAGGGGGTATTACAGTTTAATTAATAAATTAACTGGTAATTCGGTTTCTAATAATAATGGGAGTTAATTATATTCAGTTTAGTTTTGTTAGATTAGTTAGCTAGTCATCTTCAAATTATGTATGAATACTTCAGCTTTGTATTTTTGGATTCAATTATCAATAAAATTTAATTACACTTTTTATTTATTTATGTTTTGTAAATCTAATATTACAAGAAGCTCATTTTCTGATATTGTGCCAGTGGATGTGAGTGATTCAGAATCCTTTTATTCGACGGTAACACGGCTCAGTAGGACAAATTCTTTTGAACAATTCATGAATGACACTTCTAGACTCATGCTCGAGCATGAGGAAAGCCAAGTAAGTTCATATATTGTTTTTAAATAAGTGAGGATTTTCATTTGTAAGCTATAACTAAATCTCATAAGATATTAGTATTCAGTATAAAAGCATTATATGTGTAAAGAGAATCATTTTTTGTGCTACAATGTATTGTGCGACTTTATAATGGTTGTTATATATATTATTTTTGATCTAATGTGTATGGGTATCCTTTCACTCAAATCTTGTTTAGTAAATTTGTAAAGTCCAAAACCCTTGACGCTTTGGACAAATGTAACGAATACTACCACAATTGTGGTTGTTATACAGTTTTAATGACTTCCAAAACCTTAACATTATTTTACAATGCTATATATGGTTTTTGCTTATTTTCTTGCCATACTCACAATTCCTTTTCCTGTTGTTTATACAGAACCAATCAGAAGTAGGGAATAATCAAGCAATGGAGCATTTGATGAGAGATAAACTCTATGCTAAGTTAGTTTCATGTATCCAACTACCTAAGATAATTAGAATTAGTAGTGGAGTTAAGAAGGCTGCCTCTAAACCATCCCATGAAATATTTGTTGCTTTCAAAGGTTGTCCTAATTTTGATCCTAGGAATATATTGGGAGCTTCGGTTGAAGTGTGTGAGAATATAAATTATGGAACAACTTATAAAGCAACCATGGAGGATGGGAAAATCATGCTTGTGAATAAGTTGAAAGATGTGATGCTAGAGAAAAAAGAACTTAAACAGTTAGTGGACTCTTCCCAAAGAATTCCTCAACACCCAAATGTTATGCCTCTTCTTGCTTACTACTATTCCGAGGGTTATATGCTACAAATTTATGACAACATGAATGGTAACAGCATTTCTAGTTTATTACACGGTAATTACATTTACTGTAATCTTAAATATTTCTCAGGTTCAAAGAGGTTTAAGGGGTTTGGATTGTCATAGCTTTCTTTTCTTATCATTCATGCAATAAGCATATGTCACGTTCATGATAATAGCTCATTTTTAACTTCATATTCTACCATATTGAACTACTTAAACTCATATGGGAGAGTTATATATGGACATGTAGTGAGTGTGATCAAGTTCAAACTCATACAAAAATGCACTTGAACCTTTGAAGATGCGTTTTCTCCTCCATCCCCAATAGGAAGAAAAATTGCTCATAAAAAATCTCATTTCATGTTTAGGTGGCAAAATTTTGTTATACAGATAAATATAGATAGTGTTGTGCATGTTGATTGCAAAACAGGCAATAAACATGATTTAGGTGAAAAGATTAGGAAAATTTTATAGATTAATATTTTATCAATAAATATAATTTATAATAAAATATTATATCGTTGTCCGATTTTCATATATATGACTATATCTGGTAGGACTAAGACTTGGTTCTCATTAATATATATTGTTTTACTATTTTGTTTTTACTTTACCTTGTGAACATGATATCAGGAACAACAGGCTCTGGAGGACGTCACCTAAGTTGGGATTCAAGACTGAAGATCTCACTTGGTGTTGCTAGGGGTATTGCACATATCCATTATAACTCTCCTAAGGGAAGGAAAATTGTCCATGGTAATATAACATCATCTAATGTGCTTGTTGGACGACATCTTCAAACTTGCATATTACATCCCCTCTTAACTCCTCTAGCCAATCTCTCCAAAAATAAAGGCTACCAAGCACCAGAGGTTATTGAAACCGGAAAAATCACCGGAAAATCAGATGTTTACAGCTTTGGTATTCTCCTTCTCGAGATGTTGACCGGAAAATCAGCACTCGAATATGGTAATCTTCCAGGATATGTAGAAGATGATAAGTGGGACAGACTCGACGGAATTCCATTTCATGGATTTTTTGATGCCACAATTGTCCGTGGCATGAGTGACAAGGGTTACTACTATATGATGACATTAGCAATGGATTGTGTGGAAAGGGTACCTACGAGTAGACCATTGATGGATGCAGTAGTTAGTCGTATTGAAGACATGATAACATCCAATTAATGCAATTGATGATGGCATATCTTGCAACTAGTTGTACTCCTTTATGACATTTGTACTTAACATCTACCTATGTCATCGCTCCAAAATTTAATCACAGCGCCAATAGAAGTTAGTAGTTTTAAATATAGTCATATCTAATATGCTGTGATTTTCTTTGGTATGGGTACAAGAATATAGTATGTACTATGTTATCCAATCAAATATTGATACCTTAAGGGTATAGTCAATAGGATTTCTATAGTCATCGATGTTTCTAGTGCTACTTCTTATAGGTTTGAATGACTTTACCATAGAAGAAATATCCTATGATAAAATTATTTCTTGTTTATTGTAACTCATTCATGTACGTGAATACATATCATCAATTACTCATTTTTCAATGTTCTTTCTTTAACTTCAGCTGTATGTGAAAATTTGGTTCGTTCCTTCTACAGAACCAATTCACAAAAGACAAATTGGTAATAAGAACCAATTTATAGATCCCTACCAAACTAAGAGAATTGTATTCGAATGGTTTTACACTTTTACCTATAAGTTAGACCACTAGTACACTACCAAGATAAAGAAGTGATTTTTACCTCTACGGCAAAAACATGGCCCCCTGAATTGAAAATTAAAACCAGCAAGCAATTTGACAACAGTACCTTAAGCTTATTTACTCCAATAATCAACAAAACAAGATAAAAGATATGAGCCGGTTTCCTGTACTCCTTTGCAGCACTAACATTACTTATGAACAAGAATATGATGTCCTAAATCATGTCTCACACTAATGACATTAAAGTAAAACATAAAAAAATAAATGTTTAAAACATAGTTTAAGACATAGTGTTTTCATTGATGCGGTTTATAGTTTAAGACATAGTGTTGAAAGGTCAAGAACATGATAAACTGAAAAGTTTAATATCTATACTTTGACAATGTAAATATTTATATACAGTCAATACATTATTTAACATTCATTTGTATTACTTTTGTTTAAGAATAAATGATAATTGAAAATAAAATGAATGATGCAGATACAATAACAATATAAAAAAACTCTTATATAACCGGTACTATATATTTTTCTCATATAAGAATCGAGAAGTTACCTAATTACGTGGAAAACTATAGAGAAAATAACAACAAAATTATATGAAAGAAAAGGAAATTATAAATTGGAAAACTATATAAATCAATAACATAAAGTTACGTTGTCTCTATACTCGGAAATTCAAGACTCGGTAAATCTACTTCACCTTGAAATATCATATACCTCGAGACTTGCACACATATATTGTGTCTATGTACCAAAAAATATTTATTGTGTACATACTAGTGCTCAACCCATTTATACACACATTTAACTAATTCAATTCTTGAATCATAGTCCAACCCCTAAACACAAGAGTCTTTATGGGAAAATTATATTATATTATATACATATATCAGAAATTTATAATAATTATCAATTAATGTTTCGGCGTAATATATTCAATGTAACTATATCAGCTATTTATTTGAAAATAAAAAAATTAGTGGTCTAATTGTGACAACTCATAGGATCCATAAAACTTTGATATGAGCTTGGTGAGTAGATACTCAAGTTAACTCATACGGGATAATAAGAATTTTATATATTAACGCATCAGGAATAGTTATGGTCTCCAAACATACCAAATCCCAAACCAGGTTTCACCTCTCCATATAAAAGACAAAATGAAATGTTCATTGAGGAATTCAGGATTTGGTTGAGTAAGATCATCATATCACCAATACTCTAAAGGTGTACAAAAAGAAAAGATATAAGAACATGTTGTGTTTATATTCATGTTCAATTGTATGAGAATCAAGATTCCTAGAGATTAGTAATTCACTGATGGTAAGGAAATTCTAACAACATATGATATTTCTTTTTCTTATGTCCCAAATATGGATTTTTCTTAAGGCTTTGTTTGAGAGTGTGATTTTGGAGAGGAAGGGAAGGGAAAGGATGACTTTAAAAAGTCTTCTCTTTGTTTAGGAGTTGGATGAAGGAGAGAGGAAGTTTTTGGAGGGTTTCTCAAACCCTCCATATGTATATTTTTATAGTTCCCCCAAATTGGGGTTTTTCTAGAGACAAAATGTTAGGGATGTTTGAAATATATTAGTATATGAAGTCCCACACTGCCTAGAATTAGAATAGAGTAGAATATCAATGTTATATATTGGACTCAAGTCCCTTGTTATAATGTGCACCAGATATAAGCACCTAATAGAAACACCCCATGGGTAGGTGGGTCCATGGGTGTGCTAGGGTTTGTAATCCTTATTCTCTAATTATATCTTGGTAGCCGCTCAATGCTCCCGGGGACGTAGGCACAATTGGCCGAACCCCGTTAACAAATTCTCTTATTTCTTCTCTTATATTTATTCTATGCCTTTATTTGATTGCTTGTGGCCAACGCTGCACAACGATCGCTTCCGCTGCACCAACAATTGGTATCAGAGCCAATTGGTAGATGGCTCTTAACCCAGACGTCGGATAATGGAGGGTGAAGGCGTGATGGCAAGACAAGGTGCATCAAAGGTAATGGCAAAGATAGAGTAGATGAGTTGAAGGAGAAGGAAACATGGCGGAATTGTGGTGTGTGCGTTGTATATGTTGATCCAGAATCCCAGAAATTCATGTACTGGATTAGGATCAAGGTGGAGATAGGGACTCATGTGTCAGAGATGTCATAGTGAAGGATGTTAATTGTTAGCAGATGCACAAAAGCACAGAGGCTCTAACTGACTTTGATGTAGGGTGTAACATGGGCATTGGCTTTGATGCAAGTTGTAACACGAGCATTGGTAGAGATGCAGGGGTGTAATATGGGCATTGGCTTGGATGCAA
>NC_032009.1:16527780-16537805 GCF_001865875.1 Lupinus angustifolius | reverse complement strand
CCTGTAGGGGAGCAATTAAAGAGAATTAGACATTGAACAAGGTGGGGTCATATATTTGTTAAGGTGGATATTCTTGTGTAGATTTCCTAAGAAGCGAGATATTCGTCTATTTCAATCAAGATGGAGATTGTTGGGGATGTTTGAAATATATTAGTATATGAAGTCCCACATTGCCTAGAATTAGAATAGAGTAGAATATCAATGTTATATATTGGACTCAAGTCCCTTGTTATAATGTGCACCAGATATAAGCACCTAATAGAAACATCCCATGGGTAGGTGGGCCCATGGGTGTGCTAGGGTTTGTAATTTATTCTCTAATAATATCTTGGTAGCCGCTCAACGCTCCCGGGGAAGTAGGCACAATTGGCCGAACCCTGTTAACAAATTCTCTTGTTTCTTCTCTTATATTTATTCTATGCCTTTATTTGATTGCTTGTGGCCAACGCTGCGCAACGATCGCTTCCGCTGCACCAACACAAAATGTTTAAAAACCTAAATATTTTTGGTAAAATTCTATAATTATATATTATTGTTAATTATATTTTTATAAGATAAATAAAAAAATATTCTAACATTATAATTAGTTTATCCTCCCCATCTAACTTTTATACTCCCAAATAATAGAGAGGATTGCCTTCATTTCCTCTTCCCTTTCTCCTGATTTCTAGTCTTTTGATACCTCTCCTTCCTTTTCCCTCATAATTCCCAAACATAGCCTAAGGGTATTTGAGAGTTATGAGGGGAAGGGAAGGAGATGGATCAAAGGGCTAGGAATGAGAGGAGAAAGGAAGACAAATATGTCCCTTGTTTGGAAGTATGAAATTTAGATGGGAGAAGAGTAAAATGATGATAATGTAATAATATATTTTATCTTTAAAAATGTAGTTAAGAATGATAAATGAACAATAGTATAATTATATAATTTTATTGAAAGTATTTAGGTATTTTGACATTTTGTCTCTAGAAAAACCCCAAATTGGTGGAACTATGAAAATTGAGGATTTTAGAGGGCTTAACTTTTCAAAATCTTCCTATCTCCTTCATCCAACTCCCAAACAAGGGAGAAGTTTTTGAAAATCATTCATTCTCCTCCCCTACAAAACCACACTCCCAAAATTGCCTAAATCAATTCTTAAAAAATAACCAATCAAAGAATTCATACTTCCTTTATTAGGAACGAAAGCTTCTTTTGTAGAAGAACTTATTTTGTTTTATAAAGTAAGTCAAGTGAAAATAATTATTATTGTGGGAAGCAAAAAAATTCATTTCTAATAATAATAATTGTTGTGACTTAAGTCATTTCCTATATATATATATATATATATATATATATAGAGGCACACATTAATTTTCTCAAAGTTTATTCAGATAAAGAAGTTAACAAGTGTCATACCTAAATGTGAACAAATAAAGCTTCGTCATTGTTCCATCCTGGTCATCTGGGTATTCCAGCTGTCCGGGATGGCCTCTTTACCAACCAACCAAGAACCGAGCATAACCAGTTGAAGGGCTTAAATATGCCCATCACCTTTGACCGGACGTACTAGATCGGAGTTGGGACTTCTCGCCTTTGACCTCGCCTGACACGCCGCTAATCGTACACTGTCACGCCACCTACAAATCTTATCTATCCTCCTGCCAACACAACAACGACATGCCTAAATGCGGTTACCAGACCTGCCACAAGCTGTAAGTCAAATATGCACAGAGTACGAACCTGTCAAATCCACCTGACATGGGAAAACCAGCCCCTGACAAGCCAGAATGATCCAACCATGCCAACAGTATCCACCAGAACCACGTCATTCATATCAACCATTATAAATAGGAGAGTTCCCCAATATGAAGTATCACTTGTCATTATTATTCTCTACTTTCTTCTTGCATATTGCTCTCGAGCTCTACCCCTCTAGTCTCTTACCGATTTGATTGTCGGAGAACCTTTTCAGGTACCTCCACCGACCGGCCCAAATCAACCTTAACTCAAATACTAGTAAAGAAGCCTCACCCGGACCTCAAGTCTGACCATTCTGATCAACCACAAAAGAACATTGACACTAGTCAAATAGAACCAAGCACCCACAAACATGCCTCCCAACCACCACACACCTTCCATCAACCCTTCATCATAAATATAACCTTCACACCAAGCTAGCCGAAGTCACAACACCGCCCTAGAACAACCACCACCGACCACCCAACAACTCCTCCAAATTCTGGAAAGACAGGAAAGCGTAATCCAGCAACAGACCAAACTATTGAAAGAACTCTGCTAGTCTAAAACAAAGTCTAGTTATAGACCATCATGGTTAGCCGTCGAACTACATACCACCGAGTCCACCGGAGAATCCTACCCTACCCACAAAAATCCCATACACACAAAGACCACAAGCAATACCCGCCCATCCGACCATAACGTGTGTGGAGCTAAACACCCCTTCATAGAAGCCATAATGTCATTCCCTTTACCCAAACACTTAGCCCACCCAACCAATATTGACCGATACGATGGAACTTCCGACCCTCAAGACCACCTTGATGCTTTTGAAGCATTCAGGCTCTTCCATGGAGCAACATACTCAATCAAGTGTCGAGCCTTCCTACTCACATTGAAACACATTACTCTGCAGTGGTTCACATGGATGACACCAAACAGCATCGACTAATGGTCCACCTTGGCTAATAAAATCAATATCCAGTTCACGGCTAGCGACAAACAGTCTAGCTCATCCTTAAACTTGTTCATAATTCGGCAAGGCTAGCACGAATCCATCCGTGCGTATCTAGACAGATTTAATTCTGAGGCAATGAAGGACCGCACCTTGAGTTCCGATGTGGCTACACATGTGCTGATCATGGGTCTACAATAGGGCCTCTTTAGAATAGAATTGGCCAAATACACTAACCTCACTATGGAAGAACTCCACTCCAAAGCCGAGCAGTTTCTTAACTTGGAAGAAACCCCCAATATGCAATCATTCACCGAGCACCATACACACAACCCCTCACGGGAAGCCAAAAGGCCAAAGTTCCACGACCACCCAAGAAATAAGCCCCTATGCCCACCAATAAAATCCAAATACACAACATACACGCTCCTTAATACCAACCGCTTCAGAATTTTACAAGATGTCATGGCCACCCACCTAGTCTAGCTTCCCAAGCTTAATCCGAACAAGAAGGTGGGGCCACAAGACCGATCTAAATACTATGAGTTTCACAGCATGTTTAGCCATATGACAGATGATTGCACCTAGTTGTAAGACACAATTGGAGATCTCATACAGGCTGGTCACCTACAACACTTCATAGTTGTGATAGTGTAAAGAAGATCTTGCTCCTAACCTTGGCACAGTTTTGATGAAGACACCAACATCACAAAAAGAAGAAAAAGGAAGAAGACTATGAAGACATAAAAGATTCAAGCTTCAAGGAAATTATAGATTAAGTCTTCAATATGTACTTCTATCCTTAGGCTCAATTTACAATTAGCAGCAATGCTCAAAGAAATTCAAAGAAATCACAACTATTTTCAAAATAATTGGATAAGTCTTGATACAATGTCGAAAATTCTAAGTAACAAGTTACTTGACCTGAGTAACAGGTTCTTATTTTTGGGTAACAGGTTACCTGAACTGTGTGGCAGTTGGTAACAGGTTACTAGAACTATATAACATGTTATCTGACTAAAAAAAGAGTTACAAAGCATAACTGACATAGAGTAACCGATTAATACCCTGTATTAATTGATTATTACTTTGGATAGAAACTTTTGATTCTAGAAACTTTTGACAATCGATTACATAGTCGCGACAATTGATTACCCATAGTTGTTGGAAAAAAGATTTTCAAATTTTAAATGAACATCTTTCATCCAAAGTTAATGGGTTTCATTCCAATCGTGTCCCCTCTTCATGGAAGTTTACTTTGGCTGATTGGAAGCCTATTTAAAGACGTTGAGACATTCAATTCATAACACAAGTTATACACGAAATTTTAATATCTAGGTAAAACAATTTCTGCACTCTTTTTGCAACTTTGTTTCCAAACTTTCAGATTTTCTAAAGTTGTTTTAAAGTGCTAAGTTCTAAAGTTTCAAACATATAAGAGCATTTTTTACTAAGTATATATTGAAAGCAAAAAGGATTGCAAGTTATAGCAAATTGTCAAACTTGTAAAGGCAATCCTTCCATTGATATATTCTTTATCTTATTGATAACTTTTCATCACAAGGGTGTGGTGAGAAGGGGAAAAGAGTTCACATTGAAAGTTTTCTTTCCAAGGGTATATATTTGTGAGTGTGTAGGGTACAAGGGTCTCGGGGAGAGAATTTGTTATTGCAACTCAAATTATCTAGTGGAAAAATCTTTTGTGTGGCAAGAGTATTGGATGTAACCTTCGATGGACAAGAAGGTGAACTAGTATAAAATTATCTGAGTACTCTTCTTCTACTCTCTTTGTGTGTTTACTTTTCGTCTTTAACTTGGTTGATTTCTGCATCAACATTTCGCTGCACAAACACTTTGATATCTTAGCATAAAAATTGGTCATTTCTCCCAACAACTAATTCACCCCCTCTTAGTTGTTATCTAATACTTACAATTGGCAACAAAGCTTATTTTGTGTAAATTATTCTTAAACCGACCCTACTTCACAAATGGCCTCAAGATCATTTTTGGGAGAAGGTTCCAACATCAACCGCCCTCCAAGCTTCGTTGGAGAATGCTATGATTTCTGGAAAATTAGGATGAGAATCTTTATAGAGTCTCAAGACCTGGACATATGGAATGTGATTGAGGAAGGACCGTATGAACCTTTCATTGTTGTTAATGGTGTAAGGGAAGTAAAGCCAAAATCCTCTTGGAATGATGAAGATAAGAAGAAAGTGCAATATGATCTCAAAGCCAAGAACATCCTCATTTCAGCCCTTGGCATTGATGAGTTCTTTAGAGTATCAAACTGCAAATCCCCTAAGGAAATGTGGGATACTCTAGAGACCACTCATGAAGGAACTGAGGAGGTAAAAAGGTCTAGTCTTAATACTCTCTCCGAGGAATATGAAATGTTTCGCAGGAAGCCTAGAAAGAAAATACTAGATCTCCAAAAGAGATTTACTCACCTTACAAATCATCTAAATGCACTTGGTAAGGTAGTGTCAAATAGTGACTTGAACATAAAATTTCTAAGATCACTTACAAGACAATGACAATCGAAGGTGACAACCATCTCAGAAAAGAAAAGTCTAGCAAAGATGTTGTTGGCTGCTCTTTTTGGAAAGTTGCAAGAACATTAGTTAGAATTAAGTCAACTTGAAAAACATGAAGAACAAGAGAAGAATAGAAAGAATATTTATCTTAAAGAAAAATATGAGGTGTATGAATCATTGGTATATAATTTCAGAAAAGAAGGACATGAAAGATATGAGCATGTTGGTGAAGAAGTTCATCAAGTTCCTAAAAAGAAACAAAGGTGGTAAGGCTGGAAAACCAAGAAGGTTCACCAAGAGAAATGAAGTTTCCACTTCAAATCAGAACTTCAATTGTTTTGAATGTGGGAAACCCGATCACATGAAGATGGACTAGCCTACACTAAATAAGAACCCTTTCAAGACAAAAAACTGAAAAGAAGACTGATAGACAGGCTTACATTGCATGAGATGATAATGACTCAAGAAGGTTCACCAAGAGCATTGAAGTTTCCACTTCAAATTAGAACTTCAATTGTTTTGAATGTGGGAAACCCGATCACATGAAGATGGACTATCCTATACTAAATAAGAACCCTTTCAAGACAAAAAACTGAAAAGAAGACCGATAGACAGGCTTACATTGCATAAGAGGATAATGACTCAAGTTCCACTTCAGAACCAGAAAATGAAGAGCAAGTTCATCTCTCTCTAATGGTGTCTCATCATTATGGTAAGGAGGAGGTAAGTGAAACTGAAACCTTTAGAAAAGCCATCATTTTCTGAATTACAAAATGCTTTTAATGAATTGCATAATGAATATGTCAAACTCACCAAAATATGTTTTAAACAAAAAAATGAGATTGAAATAAACCTTCTTCTTCTTCTTATCCATTGTATTGGTCTTGAAAATAAAGTTTCTACTTTGAGTCTTGAAGTCAACAGTCTAAACAATAGTAGTATAAAATTGGATAACATGCTAAAAATGTAAAAACACTCCATCAACCGTAGAGGTCTAGGTTTTTCTAAACCTTCTTTATATAAGAAAAAGGAAGTATCTACAAAAATAAATTTTCAAAAACAAAGTATCCATACTCATCATATTTCTAAATCTAGAACTTGGATACAAAAGCATCAACCCATCTTCACTTACTATCAAAAATATGGGCATACACATAATACTTGCATGATTAGAAAATATGGTGTACCCCTAGGTTGTTTTAAATGGGTAGATAAAGGTGCTAACCCTGTAGGACCCAAACTGAATTGGATACCTAATATTACTTAACCTATTTTGTTGGAGTATTTGGGAGCCACCAGCATTTTATGGTATTTGGATAGCGGCTGCTCAAAACATATGACAGGCGACAAAGGAAAGTTCTTTGTCCTTACTCTAAGGGACAAACGCTACGTCACATATGGTGACAACAATAAAGGAAGAATTCTTGGAGTTGATAGAGTCGGGAAGCCATCCTCTACTACAATAGAATGAGTTCTATACGTTGTGAGACTCAAACACAACTTACTCAGTATAAGTCAACTTTGTGACAAAGGGCTCCTTGTGGGTTTCTATCCCGACAAGTGCATCATTGATAGTAAGGTATCCAAAAACTCTAAACTTATTGGTAAGAGAATAAACAATATTTATATGATTGTTGTACATAATTCTTCTCTTCCAATTAAATGTTTAGCTATTAATGATCATGATGCATGGTTATGGCATAGGAGAATTGCTCATATACATGTGGATCATTTGAACAAACTGATCAAGAAAGATTTAGTTGTTGGTTTACCCAATATGAAGTTTGTTAAAGACAAACTATGTAGTACTTGTAAAAAGGGTAAACAAAGAAAAATTTCTTTTACACCAAAGCATATGGTTTCTTCTGATAAACCGTTGTAGTTACTACACATGGACTTATTTGGCCCCTCTCGGACCAAATGTTTTGGTGGTAACTACTATACTCTTGTGATAGTAGACGACTTTTCAAGATACACTTGGACTCTATTCTTGGTACACAATAATGAAGCGTTTAATGCTTTTAGTAAATACGCTAAGAGAGTTCAAAATGAAAAATCCTTCAAAATATCTACTATAAGAAGTGATCATGGGGGAGAATTTCAAAATGCTTCTTTTGAGGAATTTTGTGATGATAATGGTATCACTCACAATTTCTCTGCTCCAGGAACACCACAAAAAAATGGGGTTGTAAAGAGAAAGAATAGATCTTTGGAAGAACTAGCACATACAATGTTGAATGAAAGTAATCTCCCAAAATACTTTTGGGCTGATGCAGTTTGTACAACATGCTATGTTTCCAACCGAGTTTTAATAAGACCTATTCTAAAGAAAAACCCCTATGAAATCTTCAAAGGTAGAAAACCAAATATTTCTCACTTGCATGTGTTTGGCTGCAAATTTTATTTGCTAAATAACGGTGAGGAAAACTTAGGAAAGTTTGATGCAAAATTTGATGAAGAAATTTTTCCTTGGCTATTCTCTTACAAGCAAAGCTTTTAGAATTTTTAATAAGATAACCATGGCCATGGAAGAATCCATTCATGTATCTTTTGATGAATCTAATCCAACCTTGGAAGAAAAACCATGGTTGATGATGATGACTTTCCTAGTTCTTCCTTGGAAAAGCCCATTAGCGATGTTACAGCTAACATATAACATTTGAAAATAGATTATAATTGATCATCACAAGAATAGCATATTCATTCTGATTTATCTAAAGAATGGAGAACACATTGATATAATCCTATTGACAACATCATTAGTGATATAAGTAAGGGAGTTACTACTCGTCTAAAATTGAATGATGCTTGTCTAAACATGGCCATTGTTTCTCAAGTGAAACCATCCAAGATTGATGATGAAATCGAGGATGAACATTGGATTCTTGTTATGCAAGATGAACTTAACTAGTTTGAGAGAAACGAAGTTTGGGAACTTGTTCCTAGACCTAAGGATAGGCATGTTATAGGAACACGTTGGGTCTTTCAGAATAAATCAGATGAAAATGGTATTATTATAAGAAATAAAGCAAGACTTATAGCACACAGATACAACTAGGAAGAAGGTATCGACTTTGATGAAACATTTGCTCCAATTGCTAGACTTGAATATATTAGGTTATTGCTTGCATATGCATGTTCTGTGGATTTTCAGCTATATCAAATGGATGTAAAGAGTGCATTTCTAAATGATTATATTCAAGAGGTGTATGTCGAACAACCTCCTGGTTTTGAAGACTACAAGCATTCCTCTCATGTCTATAAACTTAAGAAAGTTATCTATGGCTTAAATCAAGATCCTCGTGTGTGGTATGATCATCTAATAAGCTTTTTACTTGATAAAGGATTTAAAAAAGAAAAGGTCGACACTACATTATTCATTAATAAAATATATCATCATACTTTACTTGTTCAAATCTATATTGATGATATCATTTTCGGTTCTACTAATGATCTTTTGTGTAGTGAACCTAGATTTTCTTCTTTTTAATGAAATCAAAAAGGGAAAACAAGTTGGAGTTGTGTATTTTTCTGTCAAAATTTTCAGGCACATAGAATAAAACAAAGGGAGAGCATACAAGAGAGGGGGAGCATACTAAAAGTCAAACAAAGCCATATCATATGAAGTATGTTGAATCTCAAAAAATTCAAATCCCAAATTTCAAAGGATGTTGGTTTGTCATCATCAAGGATGACATCTTTGTTTGTCAGTCTAAATATTGCGAGGATCTGCTGAAACGCTTTGAAATGGATGACTTCAAACCTATCGCCATTGCTATGGGTTCTGGAACATACATAGATGTTGATGAGACTGGAAAATGCATTGACATCTCTAAGTATCAAGGTATGATTGCTTTTTACTACCGTGAAAAGGATATTAAAATATTTTAAGGCACACTTGATGTAGGACTATGGTATCCGAAAGGAAGTCTAAAAGAAGAAAAAGGAAGAAGACTATGAAGACAAAACAGATTCAAGCTTCAAGGAAATTATAGATTAAGTCTTCAATAGGTACTTGGGATATTCGAATTCAGACTTTGCTGGATGCAAAACTAAGAGGAAAAGTACAAGTGGTACTTGTCACATTCTCGGAAATGCTCTAGTCTGATGGTCTTGTAAAAAGCAAGCTTGTGTTGCTCTAAGTACTGCTGAGGCGGAATACATAGCAGTAGGTAGTTGTTGTGCCCAAATGATGTGGCTCAAGCAACAATTGTGAGATTATGGATTAGACTGAGGATGCATTCCCTTAAGATGTGATAACACTAGTGCAATAAACCTTACAAAGAATATGATTATGCATTCCTGAACCAAACATATATATATAAGGCATCACTTTCTTAGGGACCATGTCCAAAAGAAAGATGTTCTCTTGGAATTTATTGATACACATGATCAATTAGCAGATATCTTTACTGAACCTTTAGCTAAAGAACCTTTTTATAAATTTAGATGAGACTTAGCATTCTTGATGAAGCATATTTTCCCTGAACATGTTTATATATTTGAATTTATGTGCTTCATTATATATATCTCATGCCTACTTGTGCTTCTATGTGCTTTAAATTGCTTAAATTTTATTGTTTTGGGGTGTGTAATATGTTATTACAATAGGGTAATCGATTACAAGGCATCATTAGCCTAAATATTCAAAAACTGATCAGTGCAATTGATTACACCATTCAATTAATCGATTAATTTCCTAGACAATAGGAATGAGCAACCGATTGCTCAATCGTGGTAACCGATTACACTCTGTACAATTTAAGGCAAAATCTCAAAATTTTCAAACTTCATCTTCTCCATTTTCACTCTCTCA
>NC_032009.1:16460939-16527680 GCF_001865875.1 Lupinus angustifolius | reverse complement strand
CCAATTTTGAAAAACCACTATTCTCAACCGTTTCGAGTGATTTTTGAGTTGATTCATACTAAATTTTCTATTCTAAACACATTCCGAACCTCAAAAGCCTAAGTTTTCAAAAACTCAAATTCATGGCTTCATCCTCCAAAACCAAGAAACAATGCACTAATGTGATTCAAGGAAGGCAACAAACCTCTGATGAGATCAACATATTGGATTTGGCGTGACTTCTTGCTAATGAGGAGCAACGCAAAGTCTTCAAGGTGCACTTCATGCAAAGATCCATTTTTACTCCTAAGTATGGTATGTTAAGTTATTTTGAGAATAATGATTTCATTTTCCCTATCATGTTTATGCAACAAAGATTCTTTGAGTTGTGTGAAATGCATTGTGCTTATTATCCTGAACTTATAAGAGTATTTTACTGCAATTTAACCTTCAAGAAGAATAAAATCTTCTCTTTTGTCAAAGGCAAAGAAATTGCCATAGACTTCATAACTTTAAGTTCTATTTGTGGTAATATGCCATATATATGGATGATAGTAGAATCAGGCATTCAAAGTGACTTAGAAGAGTATAATAAAATGGATTTCTACCGATGATTCTATTAAAAACCGAAACATTTTACTTTTGAAATTTAAACCTAGAGGATTGTTTGCATCATTACTTTTTGAGTTACATTGTGGTTCCAAAGATTTCAAATCATACGCAATTAAATGCTATGGAACTACAATTGATGTATGCTATTAAATATAATGTGTCAATCAATTGGACATTAATTGTAATGAAACAAATGTGGGCCTTTAGAGGTGATTTTGGACCTTTGCCTTATGTTATTCTCATAACTGCTATACTTGAGTATTCTGACGTATCTTTTGTTGGAAAGTCTAAGATCCCACTCGATGCTCGGGATAACAAATTTGATGTGGATGTGATCCATAGGATGAGATTCTTTCGAGATACCACCAACATGATTTATAAGCATCATGGTGATCAACAGGCTGCAAACCCAGAAAATCTTTCTACTGACCCTCCTACTCGACCCTCATTTCATGTTGAATCTTCCTCCTCCGACTCCACTCCTTCCAATCAAATGAATGCTATGTTATGTCATGTTTATTCCATTATCTTATAGCATTTGATATTAATCACAAATTCATACTGCTGTTTCAAAAGATTTTCTGACCTTGGCTTTTGAAGCAAGTCAAACTATATATCTTGTTACCCTTTGCTATATATATATATATATATACAAACAAAGCCATATCATATGAAGTATGTTGAATCTCAAAAAATTCAAATCCCAAATTTCAAAGGATGTTGGTTTGTCATCATCAAAAAGGGAGAGATTGTGAAGAAGATCTTGCTCCTAACCTTGGCACGATTTTGATGAAGACACCAACATCACAAAAAGAAGAAAAAGGAAGAAGACTATGAAGACAAAACAGATTCAAGCTTCAAGGAAATTATAGATTAAGTCTTCAATAGGTACTTCTATCCTTATGCTCAATTTATAATTTGTAGCAATGCTCAAAGAAGTTCAAAGAAATCAAAACTATTTTCAAAAGAATTGGACAAGTCTTCATACAATATCAAATATGCTAAGTAACAAGTTACTTGACCCGAGTAAAAGGTTATTAGATATGTGTAACAAGTTACCTGAACTGTAAGATAGTTGTAACAGGTTACTAGAGCTATGTAACAGGTTACCTGACTAAGAAAACAATTAAATAACCGATCAATGCCCTATATTAATCAATTATTACTTTGGATAGACACTTTTGGCAATTGATTACACAATCGTGACAATTGATTACCAATAGGTGTTGGAAACCAGATTTTCAAATTTAAATCAACATCTTTCATCCAAAGTGAATGGGTTTCATTCCTATCGTGTCTCCTCTTCATGGAAGGTTACTTTGGTTGATTGGAAGCATATTTAAAGGCATTGAGACATTCAATTCATAACACAAGTGATACACGGAATTTTCATATCTTAGTAAAACAATTTTTGCACTCTTTTTGCAACTTTGTTTCCAAACTTTCAGATTTTCTGAAGTTGCTTTAAAGTGCTAAGTTCTAAAGTTTCAAATATATAAGAGAATTTTTTACTAAGTATATAATGAAAGAAAAAAGGATTGCAAGTTATAGCGAATTGTCAAACTTGTAAAGGAAATCTTGTCATTGATATATTCTTCATTTTGTTGTTAACTTTTCATCACAATGATGTGGTGAGAAGGGGAAACGAGTTCACTTGGAAAGGTTGTTTTCCAAGAGTAGATACTTGTGAGGGTAAGGTGCAAGGGTCTTAGGGAGAGAATTTGTAATTCCAACTCAAATTATCTAGTGCAAAAATCTCTTGTGTGGCAAGAGTAGTGGATATAACCTTCGATAGAGAATAAGGTGAACTAGTATAAAATTCTTTGTGAACTCTTCTTCTTCTACTATCTTTGTGTGTTTACTTTTGATCTTTAACTTGGTTGATTTCTGCATCAACATTCTGCTGCACAAACACTTTACTATCTTAGCAGAAAAATCAGTCATTTTTCCAACAACTAATCCAAGATTTCAACAGGGATGTCCTACGAATATGGATCAGGCAGACAGGTACTGTCCAAACAACCGCAAGCAGAGGAGCCTGGTTGATATCAACACCATTTATGGGGGATTTTCTGCATGCAACACTTCTAGATCGACCTAGAAGAGATACATGCAAGAGGTCATGCAAGTGTCCACAAGAGAAACTCGCCATCAACATGTCAGTAGAGTCGCTCCCCCTATCTCATTCGACGACCGTGATTATGAAGGTATCATCCGAGGACATGATGATCTATTGGCCATCACTGCAAAGCTGAACAACAAGAAGGTCAATAGGCTCTTCATCGAATGAAGGGAGTTCGGCTGACATCATGTTCCAAGACTTGTTTGAGAAGATGGAACTGAAAGACCATGACCTACTACCTTATGATGGGCAATTATTAGGATTCAACGGCCAAGGAATTACTCCACGGGGCTACATGGACATTTGGTTGATAGTTGGTGACCAACCACTAAGCAGGACAATCTAGACCAAATTCCTCGTCATTGATGGCACGTCGGCCTACAACGCCATTTTAGGTCATCCAACACTCAACCGTCTTGAGGTAGTAGTCTCTACCCCACACCTGTGCATGAAGTTCCTCTCTTCCAATCTTTGATTATGCACGGTGCGGGGGGATCAACATAGTGCCTAGAGCTGCTACAAGATGAGCTAATGCCCTAGCCAAGCAAAAAGAAGATAGCCACCCTCGATAAAAAGGCCAATGGGCGTGCACATGGTAGAGCTGGATGCCCGGGCTGATGAGGGAGAGTTCTGCCCACAACCAAAAGGGGGGAAAACCTATTTTCAGCTCAGACCACTAGAGATAAATCTGGTGTATATGGGTAACACCTTTCCAGAGGTCCAAAAACTGAAGCTCATAGAATATTTAAAGGCCAACAAGGACCTCTTCCCTTGGACTGCAGCCGACATGCAGCAATTGATCCTTCTTTGGTATGCCACCGGCTAACGACCAACCCAGGAGCAAAACCGCTTGCCCAGAAATGAAGCAAAATGGGGGCCGAGAGAACAACAGAGGTCCCTTGGAAAACAACCAAGCTTCTGCAAGCTAGTTTCATCCGAGAAATCATCTACACCATTTGGCTAGAAAACATGGTGTTGGTGAAGAAGCCATCCAGGAAGTGGGGGATGTGTGTGGACTACACGGACTTGAACAAGGTATGCCCAAAGTACCCATACCCTCTTCCCAACATTGGTCGTCTGGTGGATAACTCATCGGGTTATCAGTATGTGTCCTTCATGGATGCTTATTCGTGCTATTTTCATTGTATTCACCAGACCAAGAGAATACTGCTTTCATCATCGACCAAGCAGCCTATTGCTACACTATTATGACGTTCGGTTTGAAAAATGTGGGGTCAACATACTAGTGGATGATGAACAAGGTCTTTGGAGGATAAATTGGGCAGCACATGGAAGTGTACATGGACGACATGATCACCAAAAGCCTTCCTCAAGAGGATCATGTTTCCATTCTACAAAACATTTTTCAACTGCTCTGAAGATACAACATGAGACTCAATCCGGAGAAGTGCACATTCATGTGGAAGTTGTAAAATTCATCGGTTTTCTGCTAACGAGTAGAGGAATAAAAGCCAATCCCACAAAATTCCAAGCAGTCATTGACATGAGAGTCTCCCAGTCAGTGAAAGAGGTCCAACTGTTGAATGGTCGATTGGTCGCCGTATCCAGGTTCCTCCCATCAACTGCCAAACATTCCCTCCCACTATTTCAGATGTTAAAGAAGAGCAAGAAGTTTGAACGGTCGGCTAATTATGAAAAGGCCTTTCAAATATTCAAGCAATACATGGTCGCCCCGCCAATACTCACTAAGCCAGTACTTGATGAGGTGTTGTGTGTGCACCTTGCAGTGGCAGATGAGGTCATGGTCATCGCTTTGATCCGCGAAACTGAAGAGGGTCAGAGCCCGATACATTTTGCAAGTAAGGCACTTCAAGGCCGTGTTGAAAGAGTTTTTCTTGCTTGGTGAGGCAAGACATGTTTCTGATCGATTTATTTAATTACTGGTTTATTATTTGCTCGCCATCTCGGCTTTGTTGGAAAGAATTTTCAACACTGAAATAATGGTTTCAATAATATTTCGTTTGATCAAAAACTTAGCTTTATTGAATTATTAACAACTTCACACCATCTAAGTTTTAAGGAATAAACTCCAACACCAGTTTATTGGAACGAATTTAGCCAATTAACACAAGTGATAATGAGTGATATTTATTCCCATTTCCTTTTTTAACCAAACAACTTCCTTATGGAAGGTTGGTAAAGAATAAAATGAACAAAAGAATAAAGTTAGAAGTTAACCGTACCACTTCTTTCAAAGGGTTGGTATAAAGAATAAAGCAATAAATAAATGTTAGTTGCGGAAATGTAAATGACAGAAAGTAAATGTTAGTTGCGGAAAGTAAATGACTGAAAATAATAGTTAGTAGTTAGATCATTCATTATGATTGTTTATTTTTCATTTTTCACAAAGATACAATTTATGAATTAAATTTCACTTTGATTCAAGGTTTCTTTCTTTGTCAACAAATAAAATTTATAAGTTAACACTTTACTATTTTATACTTGTATCTCTTGCAAGATTCAATTGTAGTATAGTATAGGGTTATGTTGAACCACAAGGAATTGCCTAATAAAACATTATTATAAACATGTTATATTACTAATAATGTTTGAACATATTTTTGGTTTGATGTTTGTATATGGAATTTGAACAAGTAAACATAAACGTAAACAACAAATATGCACAAATTCTTGAGGAGAAAATTTAGTTTGAATGATGGAAATATTTCTTAACATGTTTCTATGAAAAATGTTTATGAAAGTTATGTGTTATACTTTGGTTATTCCAAACATCAGTTCATAAAATTTCCCTCAGTCCCCCGGCGAGAAAACGTGATTTTTCAAACCTTGCAAAATACACTAATCAATAGAAAACTGTCACTCGACGAAATAAGTTGTCACGCCTTATTTCAGGCTCCGTAAACATTAATTAGACATGATTACAAGTTGCTTAAAATGGATGCTTTGATTTGGGAAATGAACTAAGGTGTATTCCTACTTTTTAGTTCATTTGTCAAGACTTTAAAAAGAAGCATTTTGGATCTTGAATTCAAGTTTTAGGTGATCAAGATAAAATTGCATTAAGTACTTTCTAAAGAATTGAAATTGCCAAAGTAATAACTTAAACATAATTCAACATAATGAAATAAGAAGTTACAAGAAATATTAGTGAGCCAAAATTCAACTAAAATTTAGGAGCATTAGTCATCTTAACCCAAGGATTTAAGACATTTTACCATGCACAAATGAGACTGCAAAATGAATTTTTGCATCTCATTTGATTACTCCTTCTCCTCTTGAATTAAAGAGAATTTACGATTAAAATTACCTAAGAAACTTTGGAGTAGAAGTTCTCCAAGAAATTACAAAGAATAAGTAGAAGAAGAGAGAAATTCGGATGGAGGTATGAATGTGAAAAATGGAATGCCTTAAGTGTGTTGAAGTGCCTCCTATTTATAGGAGTTTTCTGCCAAGCTGCTGACCAAACCCTTCAACATGGGTTTGGTCACTTGGCTAAGCAGCTTAGTCACCTGCTTAGGGCTGAGTCACCCAAGCTATGGTGTGCTACTTTCCCAGCTATTGTGAGCCACCTCTGAAAAGCCTATGGAGGCTACTTTGAGTGAGGTCATGCATGATGTTATGGTTGCTTGGTGGCTAAGTCAACTTGACCAACTTGTTGAGTGCACACCGCCAAGCTCCTATGTGGCACCGCTAAGCTGCCTGCTTGAGCACCTTTGACCGTGCTGATGGTGATGTGGCTTGGTACTTGCTGATATGGTCAAGTGTGTATTTCCAAGCTGGGCGGTCTAAGTGTCACGCTAAGCTGCTTAATGAGCACTTCGCGTGTGTCATGCGTGTGGTGACTCGTGTCAGGCTTGTGTTCTTACCATACTAGGTTATTGTCCAGGTCAACCAGGCATGGGTTTGGTCCAAGCTAACCTGCTTAGTGAGCATCTTCATGTTGACTTTATGTTTTCCACATAGGCCAAGTTTTGTTGAGTCATGCTTAAGGCTAAGTGTAAATACTCATTTTTGTCTAGCCCGTAAAAAACCCAATATATTTTAAAAATAATTATTTTCTCAAAATAATTATTATTTTTTATTAATTTTAGGGTTTATTTCGAATTTAAATATGATATTTCAAATGTCCTAAAATGATAAAAAAAAATTCTTATTTATTATTTTTATTTTTTCGAATTTATATTATAAAATAAATAAATGATAATTTAATTTAATTTATATAATTAAAATCAAATTTATGAAAAATAAATAAAGTAAATGAGATAATCTAAATATCCGATTTAAATTCACAGTAAACAATAAAATAATTTTTATTTTAGTTTTTCGAAAATATAAATTTAAAATATAATTTGGAATATTCAAAAATATTTTTTTTATTTTTTTGTTATTTAATTCGAATATATAAATAATTTAATAAATAAACCAAGTTTAAAATGCATTTTAATAAAAAGAAATAAAATAAAAATATATATACATCAAGTCAAATCTGACTTGGTGGGTGCCTACTATCATGAGATTATTGATTAGTAGATAGTAAATGTGTTAGCACTTTGTTAGGAATTGATTAGGTTAAATTTTGTGTATAAATAGAGTTATTAAAATTAGGTTAGGTTCTTCTTCTTGTTCCTGGCAAAAATGCATAGAGAGAAAGATAAAAAAAAGACAAAGGAACTCTGTCAAGAAAAATACACTGTATAGTTAGAGAGAGAGAGAGCAATGCGGTGCAACAGGTTCCATTATTGGCATCGTGAAACCTCCATTGCAGCCAATCACGTTCGTGCACAAAGGGGAAGTCAACTTTGACTTTTGGAGAGAGCCAACCTGATTGTGACAAACCAGACGGTGCAAACGCCTTCACGTAGTTGCGTACACACGGGAACAAGGCTCTCATCCGCAGCGAGTTATTTTATGCGGATGCGCCCATTGCCAACATCGTGCACCCACTCGTCCAACCGATGTGCTTGCGAAATGTAAGGTGTGCACCGTCCTTTCATATGCGTGAATGCAGCGGATAATTCTTTCTCCCAGCTTCCTATTTGACGCGTGAAGGTGCATTATAGACGTTGTACAACTCCATAGACAACAAACCTCAAACGGACACTTGCCGCCAATTTTTGCAGCATAATTCACAGCCAGTCACAGAGCGACACGATGGGCATCATATTTACTCTCGTCCACGGCGGATCAAAACTCGTACAAGTTTAAATTTTCTATATATCCTCTTATTCTAAAGGCTTGTTTATTTCTTTTAAAAATGATAACAATTATATTTCACCAATGATAATTTATTATTTTTATTCTGGCAGTAAGCTAAAATGCTAAATAATTTTTTTCATTAAATAAATATAAATTTTCTTTAGTTTTTCTTTACTTGTGTAAATAGTATAACAAAAAGGACAAGAATACCTTAGTAGAGCTAATAATCAATTAACTTTTTTTATTTCTCTTATTTTTATTAACTAGTTGAAGATATTCTTATTTCTTTCCATAAAAAATATTTAAAAAAAAAAGAAAAACAACACATTTAAAATAAAGATGTCCTTAATAATAATATTATTTGCTTCAAAAATGATTTCATAACATTACCAAAGTTTATAAAAAATTTATAACTTTTTTGGGATTAATCAAAGGATGGAAGCAGGTCTTAGTAACACTTCTTGTCCTCATATTCATCATTGAACGGTCGCATTACGATGCTTCTTTTCACTCGATTAATTGCTAAATTAATAACAAAAAAACCAAAATTAACATATTATAATTATTTTCAAATCTTTTTAAAATGTGATGCGGTGCAGACATTAGTTTCTGTTGATCACCCTTTTTAAGGAGTTAATTATTTCACCAACAAGCTATTTTAAAATTAGAATTATGTAAGTCTTGATTTCCTAAAATGTTTAGGGATACGTAGGAGCAAGTAAGCTTGCAAGCCTTAAAAATAAAAAATAAATTTTGTTTTTATACAATTTAATTTTAAATAAATTAAGAGTATTTAAATCATACAATTGGCATGTATAATGTCTAATTATGGGTGGACGAGGTGCTAATACCTTCCTCGATCCGTAATCGACTCCCGAAACTCGATATCACAATCCAAAAGCCCAATGTGATTGGGCTTAAAATATTTTTCTACATTTTTCACCATAAAATGTAGTGGCGACTCAAAGAGGTCGTGTAATCGAAAATTGGGGTGCGACAGCTGGCGACTCTGCTAGGGACATTTTTTAGAGAGTCAGGCCCAATTGTAGTCAATTGTATGATTTGTATACTTTTTCCTTTTTTTTGTCTATTATTATTGAATCTAAAAAAACAATAGTAATGAAATAATTTTTTTACAAGTTTTATTTATCACTTTAATTTTAATATTATTGTATGTGCTCACCATTTTTTTTGCAGTTTTGGGGTGGAAGTTTATTTTTTTTTAAAATGTCGCTTCCTTACACACTCACGGTACACTTGAGTTACACGCGCATACGCCTTATACCCGGATTGTTAGAGATGAAGATTGAGGTAAGAGGGACATGTGTTTTACCGTTGTTATACTTGTCCCTTGGTATTAGCATAATGGACCACCTAAATTATCCTGGTATCGTGAATTAGACGCTCGAGGGGCTTGACTCCTCTTGTTTCTAACCTAGGATATTGGGACTCCTTTCTTTCAATATTGGGGCAATTTGGTGACCTAGAAGTCTAGAGCCTTTACCGAATCCACTTTAATGAGACCTAGTACATTACCGTAAGGTTGTGACTTTTAGTCTATCGAAAACCCTATAAGTATACCATGTATAGGACATTGGAAGCAAATTATGTCCACCCCATTCTACATCCATACATGCATAAAATGAGATTTAACATTCTAAATAATTACAGGATCCATCATTTTTGTTATTGCACTATAATTGCATACCAACAAAAGGGTTCCATACCATAGGGTAGTTTTTTTCTTTCCAATAAAAAAAGATAACATAAATTTTGTGAAACTTTGGGGTTATGCCCCAAAATATAATCCTCACTCCCAATGATGGGCCTCAAGCCCGAGGGTAAGTTTTGTCCACTTTTTGAAAAAACTTAGACTAAGCCTTGACAATATAATAAATATCTATCCTAACATGGTATTTAGTTTATATTGTAATGGACTACATTATCCCAAAAGACAGGGTTAACCACCCTAAAAAGGGGATTTACACTACTTAATGTCATAAATGAATTATTACATATATCATTGCATTAATCATATTATAAATTTTTATATTGAACTAATCATTGCATATATCATTGCATTAATCATAAATCATTGCATATTCATTAATCATTTTGGTTATATAAACAATTTTAATCATATTTAATAAACATACACCTTTTCAGCTAAAGGTTTTTCGGTATAGCAAGACATGGAGGCTATTTCTAAAATTTTGGGTTCTGACAATGCTCTCTTAGCAAAAAACAAAGTGAAGTTCGAATTGTAGACTTTTGATGTAGGCCATTTGGTGGAGCTCCTCGCCAAAGTCCCTAAAGATATTATGAGTCCTTTTGCAAAGGAGTATGGTAAATTGGCAGATCTCCTTCTCGTTCCTATTGATGCTGGTGCATTAGATGCTATGAGAGCCATGGCAAAATATTGGAATACATCCCTGCGGATTTTCGAGTTTCCAAATGTAAATGTTTCTCCAACAATTGAAGAGTATGACATTCTTCTAGACATCCCACTAGAAAGTCGACTTAAGGTATATCTTTCTGTTGGCACACAGATTGTTACTGAAGGTCTCATTGAAGAATTGATAGGCGTCCGTCCAACTGCATCTCAAATCATCAAGCAAGGGCCTTGTTATGGATTGAAGTGGAGTTTTCTAAAAAAGCATCTTGATCAAGTGGTGGAGAAAGAAGATTGGAATTTGTTTAAACCAGCATTGGCATTAGCAATCTACGGTAGACTCCTCTTCCCATTTTTCAGTGATATGGTGGACCAATGTTCAATTGACGTCATGGTAAAGTTCAAAAAGTTCGGAGTCAACCCAATTCCTGCCGTTCTAACAGACACTCTTCTCGCCCTCCAAAGAAGCCTCGAAAAGGGTATCCTTAAAATCAGATGTTGTGCACAACTATTGTATGTATGGATGGTGACAAGGTTCAAGCATCATCAATATCTAGATTGGACCATAAATCATCTTCGTCGATTCAGAAACACAAAGCTCCAGCCTATGCAGCTATCCGACTATGAGACACAATTCAAGGATGTCACCCCTAGAAATTTTGGGAGTAAATGCACTATGTACCATAAGCAGGACGAAATCATGTACTCATGTGGAAGCTATCCCAATATGGTGCTCATGGGACCACGGGGATGCATTACTGTCACCCCTGCTTTAGTACTTGGACATATGAAATAGGGCATGATGCCAGTCCATCAGGAGCAATTGCAGGGATTCGTGATCTCGTACAAGGACAAAGAAACTGCCATAGAAACCTTGGACACAGTAAGGAATGCATTGAAGAACATCCACATTTATGGAAAACATGAGTTAGGAGAGCATCAAGCTTTCTAAACTGAAGAATCAAGCTATGGCGTAGTGAGAGGAGGAAAGGAGAAGTCATTCCGCTGATGTCTCCACCCCATCAACCAGCTGGTCCCTCAGAAAATAAGTTGTTAAAGAGTTAGCTCAAAATATCTGATGCCAAACTAGAGGAAGCCCGATGTAAAATTGAGAAGTCTAAGCTAACCATCGAGAAGCTTAATAAGACCATGGTGGCATTAAGAAAGGAAGAAGCTAGTCTGAAAAGGGATTATGCTCATATGTGTTCTCAATCTGACAAATACTGTCTGATCAAGTCTGTACAGGAAAAATATGTCGAACTAGCTGACTTCAGTCGACAGATGAAGGCTCAAAATCGCGTTATCAATGCTGCACAAGTCGATAAAAGAGATCTAGAGGCAAAGTGTGAACAATTGCAAGCAGCCCTCCATGAAAGTCAACAAAATTAGAATGAGGCATGGGCACGGTTAAAAGATTATCAGTTTGCACTTGATGACACAGTAAAGAAGGAAGACCAACCAAGGCAATCTTGGAAGATGCACAGAAAATTCACCATGAATCCATAACAGCTACAAGTCATAGAGAAGATCATCTTTTGAGGCAACTCTCAGACCTCTAGAGATCATATGATGAAGTGACACCTAAACAAGAGGCATGGTCATAAAATTGGGAAAAAGTACTCCAAGAAAGCCAAGAAGAAAAATATCATTGGGAAAATAGATGCAGAAATATGGTTGATGGCCTTGGGGACATTGCTGACGATTGGCTGAGGACATTCTTCGATGTCAAGAGGGAACTAAAGATGTATCTAGAGACAGAGATGCTCCCAGCTATGAAAGCATTCTACGAGTCTTGCAAGGAAGTAGCCAGAGACTTAAGAAGATGGAGGGTCTTGCAAGGAAGTAGCCAGAGACTTAGGAAAAGCCAACGGGGGCATGCCTCATGGTCACCAACGAAAAGGAATTTAAAGTTGCTATACTGATCCTCCAAATGAAAAGGAATTTTAAAAAAAAAATCCATTGCATGCATCATTCTTTTCTTCATTATATAATTAAACATTGTTTCACCAGGTATCATCTAAACATTTCTCCTAAGCATCCGTATCACACCATACTGCAGTCCAAGCTAGATGGCAGACTAAGAACCCAGTAGTGTTGATAACAGGTCTACGCTGACCGAAATCAAAGAGAAAATGAATCAGATGATGAAAATCATCCAGGATATGCAAAAGGCTCAAAACGCAGAAGAAGATACCACTACGTAGGCACCAAACAATCACAATCTGCACAATGGGTGGGTCCGAAGACAATTATTGGGGCCAATCGTTGTAAGGGTGTTGTACTAAGGTATGAACACACAACTGATGGTCCAGAGGAACAACCTTCAGTTGAGGAAGACGACGACGAGCAAGACGAAGATCATACTCACGATCTTTCTCATAAAGGCAAGTCCATAAGCCACCAGGATGAAACTAAGATAAACAAGGGTACCCCAGACGACTCCTCAAGCCAAGAGAAGGTAGAGCTGAAGCTTATAAAAGAGAGACTAAGGGCCATTGAGGGCACAAACTTTCCTAATGTAAAAAGTGCATTTGAGATGTGTCTGGTACCAGATGTAGTATTTCCACCAAAATTTAAAACTGCTGAGTTCGAGAAGTATGACAGTACTTCCTACCCGAAAAGTCATATGCATATGTATGCTAGGAAGATAATAGCTCATCACGGAAATGACAAACTTTTGATTCACTACTTCTAAGACAGTCTGATAGGGGTAGCTATGGGCTGGTACATCCGCTTAGAGAAGGCTCAGATTAAAACTTTCGTTGATTTATCCAATGCCTTCATGAAGCAGTATAAGTACAACGAGGATGCAGATCTTGACAGGGCCCAGCTTCAGAGCATGGCCAAGAGACCAGAAGAGAGCATTAAGGAGTATACCAACGCTTGAGGGCTTTGGCATCACAAATCGTACCTGGATTGGAGGAATAAGAACATTTGTTTATCTTCGTGGATATGTTGAAGGAACCTTATTATGACTACTTGGTGGGAAGTGTTGCGTCGAGCTTCAATGCACTTATTAAAGTGGGTGAGAAAATATAAGGACGCATAAGAAGGAGGAGGGAGAAGCACTCGCAGTGTTCATGGAGCCAAATGGATACAAAGCCCAAAGCTCCAAATACCAGACATCATATAATGCCACACAACCTAGCTACACAACCAACAATAATAAAAACCAGACCGGCCAAAACTATAACCAAACATAATCCTGCCAACCCCACTAAAACTATAACCAAACACAATCCTACCAACCCTGCCAAAACCAGAGCCAAACACAACCCTACCAAAATTAAACCCAAAATCACAACCCCGAAAGAAGAAGCTCACAATTTGACCCGATTCCAATACACTATGCTGAGCTATACTCTCATCTTCTGAGGGAGAGAATGATAAACCCTATAATAGGAACAGTACCAGAATCACTCGAAGCCTAGTTTAACGCAAATATTACTTGCGAGTACCACTCTAGGGTCATTGGCCATTCCATTGAACACTGTCGAGCTCTAAAGCATAAGGTTCAAAGCTTTATCAATGCAAAGCCACTACATTTCAAGCCTATTGTGCCAGATGTAGATAGGAATCGATTACCTAATCATGGTAATCAGGGTGTGAATATTGTAGAGGAGGCTTAGGGTAGCACATTCGTTTGGGAGGCGGATGAGGTGAAAACACCCATTATGGTAATTTTTCAGGAGATGTGCAAACGTGGAAAGGTTGGTGGAAGATGAAGACTCAGCTAGTTGTGAGTTGCATGGCGAAGTGGGTCACACCCTAAAAGAGTGTCTAGAATTTAAGCTCTTATTGTTGAAGATGTTGGATATGAGATTGATCACAATAGAGAGGGGACCTTTGCATCAGACTGTGAATGCTACTACAAGAAGTAAGGAGGACATGAGAAGGACCATGAGGCCAACAGTCACTCGTTACGCACCTGTACTGAACATTCCAGATAATGCTCATGTATACCCACAAATAACTCGATGGGTGCCAGTCATAAGTAGGATGGAGCCTGTTCTGAGGTCTGCAACAGAAGAGACGCCATGACCTTTCATTTACAAGATAGATAAAGTTGTGCCATGGATCTATAGTGGAGGGAATTCAGAGACAACTCAGCAACAGTTAGAAGTCACCAATGTTGTTGGGACAGTCGAATAACCAGAAGTGGACGTGTCTATGTTCCCTCAGATGCTGAAAAGGTCATAGCCAAGGATAAAGGAAACGGGAAGGCATGTATCCCTATGGAAGAAGAATTGGAGACCAATCTAAGCGACCTATTGCACAAGAATGGAGATAAAGGGGAAGTATCTAATGAGGAGGCTTGTGAATTTCTGAAATTCATAAAGCAAAGTGAGTATAGGGTCGTGGATAGACTAAACCACACTCCTTCCAGGATATCCATTTTGTCTCTGCTAATGACTTCCGAGCCCCACAGAAAGGTGCTGATGGAGATACTGAATCATGCACATATCAGCCACGACATAACCACTAACAAGCTTGGTGGTATCATCAATAACATTGTGGCTGATAATTATATATCTTTAAGTGGTTAGGAAATACCTTCTGAGGGAAGGGGACACACTAGCCCTCTACACATCTCTATAATGTATCAGAACTGCTTAATTGGCGAAGTTCTTATCGATAATGGCTCATCTCTCAATGTCATGTTGAAAAAGACATTATCCAGGCTTCCAGTCGATGCATCGTATATGAGACCGAACCCTATGGTAGTGAAGGCGTTTCATGGGTCGAACAGAGATGCCATGGGGGAAATGGAGTTGCCTATAAAAATAGGACCCTGCATTTTCCAGATAGTGTTCCATATCATGGACATTAACCCCAATTACAACTGTTTGTTGGGAAGGCCATGGATCCATGCTTCAGGGGTTGTACCTTCTACATTGCACCAGGGAGTTAAGTTTATAGTGGATGGATAACTCCTTACTGTTCTAGGAGAAGAAGATATGTTGGTATCAAGATCTCTTGACTCTCCGTACATCGAAGCAGCAGAGGAAGCTATTGGAATATCCTTCCAAGCACTAGAGATTGTTATGCCTCATTTGTAGGAGGGGGCACACCCACGCTACGTCCCCAACCTTCGGAGGCATCGCTGATGAAGGCGAGAGTAATGCTGAAAAATGGCTATCAACTAGGAAAAGGGCTTGGAAAGTTTGGCCAAGGAAGAGAAAACATAGTTATGCTACGACACACCAAAGATCGTTATGGCCTGGGATACAAACCCACTCGGGAAGATAGGGAGAGAACTACTGAAGAGAAAAGGAAAGGAAGGATGGCTCGCCTGGGGCTGTGGAAGTATGAAGCTAGTGGGATATCCATCCCGCACATTAGCAGGAACTTCATCAGTGCAGGCTTGGAGCCAAGAATGATTGTTGTTGTGGGAGATGATTATTCAGAAAATGGGGCAAACTATGTTGTCTAGTGCCCTCCCGACACCACTCTCAACAACTGGATAGAGGAAGATACATCTCCACAAGTGTTTTTAGAAATAATGTAATAAGATGCTAGAATCCCTTAGCCATGTCTAAAGCTATTGGATTTATTTTCTTTCTTTTTGAATAAGGACATCTATTTATGTTTCATTAAGTAGTACAAGTTTTTTGAATTCAATAAAATGCATTTCTTTCTTCATATTTTGTGTCCCATTTTATTCTTTATATTTTTATACTTGCACACACACACACAAAAAAACCAACAAGCAAAACCATGAAAAACCCATAAATAAAAAACTAATCATAGCATCAACAAAATACAGATCCAACATTAACCCCAAAATTGATAATCATGTTATCAGCCACACGTACAATCATGATCATCCGATTAATCAGCTCGACGAAGGAGATAGTGATGAGGAATAAGAGGCATCACCGGAGTTATTGAGGATGGTTAAGGAAGAGTCCAGAGAAATTAAGCCTCATGAAGAGCCCACTGAGCTAGTAAATCTGGGGACAGAAGACGACAAGAAAGAAGTGAAGGTAGGTACATTGATGAAGGAAGAAGAGCGTAAAAAGATAATTCAGCTTTTGCACGAGTTCAAAGATGTGTTTGCATTGTTGTAGGTCAATATGTCGGGTCTAGACAGAAACATAGTGGAATACAAGCTGCCATTTAACCTAGATTCACACCCGGTTAAGCAGAAGCTATGGAGGATAAAACCAGAAATTTCCTTAAGGGTGAAATAGGAGGTAGACAAAATGGCTAGACGTTGGGTTTGTGACAGTCTCTGCATATCGAGGATGGGTGGCTAATGTTGTAGCCGTACCAAAGAAGGAAGGCAAACTCAGGATTTGTGTTGACTATCGACATTTAAACAAAGCTAGCCTAAAGGACGATTTCCCAGTACCTCATATAGATGTCTTGGTTGACAACACCATAGACCATTCCCTTTTCTCCTTCATGGATGAGTATTCTTGTTATCATCAAATCAAGATGGCCCCTGAAGATGTGGATAAAACTACTTTTATCACCCCATGGGGAACATTTTGCTATCTAGTTATGCCTTTTGGTTTAAAGAATGTCATGGCTACATACTAGAGAGCCATGGTAGCTCTTTTCCATGACATGATGCATAAGGAGGTGGAGATATATGTAGACGACATCATATGCAAATCCAAATCAAAAGGGGGCATGTGGAGAATCTAAGGAAGTTGTTTGAATGACTCAAAAAGTATAGCCTCAAGTTAAATCCCACAAAATTTAGCTTCGGGGTTAAATCAGGACGAGTCCTTGGTTTCATTGTCAGCTAGAGAGGAATTGAAGTAGATCCTGAGAAAGTTAAAGTAATTATGGAAATGCCAGCACCCCAAACTGAGAAGGAAGTCAGAGGTTTCTTAGGGTGTTTGAACTACATATCAAGGTTCATCTCTTAACTAACAGCTACATGTGGGCTAATCTTCAAGCTTTTAAGAAAGATTCAAGCAGTTAGATGGAATGACGATTGTCAGAAAGCCTTTGAAAGCATAAAGCAATATTTGACCAAACCGCCAATATTGATGCCCCTAGTACCTGGTCGACCTCTTCTAATGTACCTAACAGTACTAGATGACTCTATGGGATGTGTCTTAGCCCAACATGATGAATCAAGCAGAAAAGAGCAAGCCATATACTATCTAAGCAAGAAGTTCATTGAACGCGAGACAAAATACTCATTGCTAGAACGTACCTGTTGTGCTTTAGCATGGGTATCTCGTCGCTTGAGACAATACATGTTGAATCTTACCACTTGGTTGATTTCAAATATGGATCATGTGAAGTATATCTTTAAGAAACCAATATTAACAGGGAGAATCGCTCGGTGGCAGGTCTTATTGTCAGAATATGATATAGTGTATGTGACACAGAAAGCAATCAAAGGCAGTGCCCTTGCACATTATCTTTCCAGTCAACCCATAGAAAAGACCGAACCAATGAACCAAGAGTTCCTAGATGAAGGTATCATGCGTCTGTCCTTGGGAGAACCAACCAAAGACGGTGTATGGATGTTAGTATTTGATGGGGCCTCCAATGCACTTGGACACGGCATATGAGTTGTGCTTGTATCTCCAGAAGGCAACTTCACTCCTAATACTGCTAGGTTATGCTTTGACTGCACCAACAATATAACTGAATATGAGGCATGTGCCCTAGGTTTGCAGGCAGCATTGGAAAGAAAAGTCAAAGTTTTAGAGGTCATTGGGGATTCAGCTTTAGTCATCCATCAGTTGAAAGAAAAATGGGAGACTTGTGACAACAAGCTAGTACCTTACAAGGAGTATATCCATATGATGGTTGAGCACTTTGAAAAAATCGACTTTTACCACATTCCGAGAGAGGATAATAGGCTAGTTGATGCCTTATCCACATTATCTTCGATGTTCCATGTAAGTAGGAAGGATCAAACTCTCATCAAAATAGAAAGCAGAGATCAACCAATCCATTGTTGTGCAATAGAAGTAGAGCAAGATGGGAAGCCGTGGTATCATGACATCAAGGTCTATATACAGAAAAAGGAGTATCCCATTGGGGCCTCAGAGACTGACAAGAGAACACTGAGAAGACTGGCCATGGGTTTCTTTCTAGATGGCGATATTCTTTACAAAAGGAATCATGACATGGTATTCCTCAGATGTCTGGAAGAGAAAGAAGCTGAAGTAATACTCAAATATGTGCACGAAGGCTTGTTTGGAACTCATGCAAACAAACATGTTATAGCTAGAAAGATCTTAAGGGCAGGTTACTTTTGGATGACAATGGAGACAGACTATTGTGCTTATGTCAGGAAATGCCACAAGTGTCAAATTTATGCAAACAACATTAATGCTCCACCAAATCCTCTAAATGTGCTTTCAGCACCCTGGCCCTTCTCCATGTGGGGAATGGATGTGATAGGACCAATAGAACCAAAGGCTTCAAATGGACATCGGTTCATCCTCATGGCCATCGACTACTTCACAAAGTGGGTAGAGTCATGTTCATATACCAATGTAACCAGGACAGTGGTACTACGATTTATCAAGAAGGAGTTGGTATGTAGATATGGGTTACCCAACAAGATCAACACGGACAATGCCACCAACCTAAACAATAAGATGATGACTGAGATGTGTAACAAGTTCAAAATCAAGCATAACACATTCTCACCTTATCGCCCCAACATGAATGGAGCAGTAGAAGCAGAAAACAAGAATATTAAGAAGATTGTTCAAAAGATGGTGGTGACATACAAGGATTGGCATGAAATGTTACCTTTTTCTCTACATGGGTATCACACCTCGGTACGTACTTCAACTAGGGCAACACCATACTCGCTAGTATATGGAATGGAGGCAGTGCTCCATATTGAAGTAGAAATTCCATCACTCAGAATCATGGCAGAATCAGGATTGAAAGAATCAGAATGGGTTCAAGCGCGGTACGACCAATTGAACATGATAGAAGAGAAAAGGTTAGCTGTTATATTTCATGGTCAGTTGTACCAGAAAAGACTCATGAGAGCTTATGCTAAGAAAGTTCGGCCACACCACTTTCAAGAGGGAGATCTCGTGCTTAAGAAGATACTTCCAATCCAGAAGGACCATAGGGGGAAATGGACCCCAAATTATGAAGGACCATTCGTGGTGAAAAAAACATTCTCTGGAGGAGCATTGATATTGACTACTATGGACGGAAACGATCTACCTCTTTCCGTGAATTCAGATGCCGTGAAGAAATATTATGATTGAGAGACCTTTCAAAAACAAAAACAAAACAAAAAACAAAAAATATCCTTAGTCATGTTGTAAAAAAATCCCAGGAGGATGATGTATACTCTCTTAGGAGGATGATGTAAACAAATCCCATACGGTGTGTACCCTCAGACAGTTCATGTTGATGACACAAGTCTTCTTTGTTATCCCAAACACTAATGAAGATATCCTTAGTCATCCCTTTTGAGCTGAGACAATATGAAAGAAGTTAATTCAAAAAAAATACAACACCTTCGAGAAACATTAATAAACCGGGGAAATGGTAGTTTTCCAAAAAAATCCTCAAAATATCAAAAATTGATCGAGTGGATTACAAATAGAGCTTGCTAAGAGTTTCAATAAACCTTCAGCAAAAGTTAGGGCAAATCAAAGAAATCTCAAATTAGAATGGTTACAAAACATCCATTTTTTCCAAAAGGAATGGAAATCGCGTCCATAGTTGAAATATATGGGATGTTGGAAATAGGATTATGGAGAATGTGGAGAAAGTTGGAGACGGGAAACACATCATTTGAGCCTTATATCATTTTCTTCCTGTAAACCCCTAACCAGACCACATTAAAAGCCCGAAAAGTCCTTGTTGAGATTCGAACTGTTTGAGATACACACCAAAGGTCCCAAATAACTGACTCCAAAACAAATTCAAAATAATTTTTATTAAAAAAAGTCTATGCATGGCATGATCAATACGCAAATTCTATTAATGAAATGATTAAATCTTGTTAGATCGAAAACCCAAAAGGGCGGTCTAAGCAAAACTTAGGGACAAAAGAAAAAGAAAATTGGAAGGTCTCTTAAGAACATAAGGCAATAAGTCAATACTAGGGCAAACTATTGGAAGATAAAAATTAAGTCAATACTGGAGCAATTTTTTGGATGGTCAATGATTGTATAGTGGTGATCTAACATGTTTCGTTATTGAAAACCAACTCCCAACACTCCACCCATAACACAAAAAGCTAAACAAATAATTTAACAAATAAACCAAGTTTAAAATGCATTTTAATAAAAAGAAATAAAATAAAATAAAATAAATATATACACCAAGTCAAATCTGACTTGGTGGGTGCCTACTATCATGGGATTATGGGTTAGTAAATAGTGAGATTGTTAGCAATTTGTTAGGATTAGATTAGGTTAATTTTTGTGTATAAATAGAGTTATTAGAATTAGGTTAGGTTCTTCTTCTTGTTACTGGAAAAAAAACTGCTTAGAGAGAAAGAAAAAAAAAGGAACTCTGCCAAAAAAAATACACTGCACAGTTAGAGAGAGAGAGCAATATGGTGCAATAGGTTCCATTGTTGGCACCATGAAATCTCCATTACAGCCAATCACGTCCGTGCACAAAGGGAAGTCAACTTTGACTTTTGGAGACAGCCAACCAGATTGTGACAAACCAGGCGGTGCAAACTCCTTCATGTAGGTGCGTACACATGGGAACAAGGTTCCCACCCATAGCGAGTTATCATGTGCAGACGTGTGCATTGCCAACACCGTGCACTAACTATTCAACAAATAAAATTGCGACACGTAGGGTGTGCACCGTCCTTTCATACGCGTGACTACAGTGATAATTTCTTCTCCCAGCTTCCTATTTGGGTGCGTGAAGGTGCAATGCAGACGTTGTACACCTCCATAGGCAGCTAACCACAGACTGACTCGTGTCGCCGTTATTTGCAACATAACTCCCAGCCAATCATAGAGCGACATGTTGGGCATCCTATTTACTCTTGTCCACACCGGATCAAAACTAATTCAGGTTTAAATTTTTTATATATCCTCTTATTCTAAAGGCATGTTTATTTCTTTTAAAAATAATAACAATTATATTTCATCAATGATAATTTATTATTTTTATTGTGACAGTAAGCTAAAATGCTAAATAAATTTTTATCATTAAATAAATATTACTTTTTCTTTTTTATTTGTGTAAATACTATAACAAAAAGGACAAGAATACTTTAATAGAGCTAATAATCAATTAACTTTTTTTTATTTCTCTTACTTTTATTAACTAGTTGAATATATTTTTATTTTTATAATTAAATAAAAAAATATTTAAAAAAATAAAAACAAAACATTTAAAATAAAGATGTCCTTAATAATATTATTATTTGCTTCAAAAATAATTTCATAACATTACCAAAGTTTATAAACATTTCATAAATTTTTTGGGATTAATCAAAGGATGGAGGCAGGTTATGGTAAAACTTCTTGTCCTCATATTCATCCTTGAACGGTCGCGTTATGACGCTTCTTTTCACTCGATTAATTCTTAAATTAATAACAAAAAACCAAAACAATAAATTATAATTATTTTCAAACTTTTTTAAAATTGGATGCGGTGCGGACATTAGTTTCTGCTGCTTCACCCTTTTTAAGGAGTTATCTATTTCACCACAAACTATTTTAAAATTAGATTTACATAAGTCTTGAACTCCTAAACTATTTAGGAATACGTAGGAGCAAGTAAGCATGTCAGACTCAAAAATAAAAAATAAATTTTATTTGTATACAATTTAATTTTTAATAAATTAAGGATATTTAAATCATACGATTGGCAAGCGTACCGTTTAATTACGGGCGGACGAGTTGCTAATACCTTCCTCGATCCATAATCGACTCCCGAACCTGGATATCACAATCTAAAACCCAATGTGATTGGGCTTAAAATATTTTTCTACATTTTTAACTATAAAATGTAGTGACGACTCAAAGAGATCGCGTAACCGAAAATCGGGGCGCGACACCAAGCACATAGCTTGCCATGTCAAGCATAAGCATGTCATGTGTAGATTATTTTGGCCTATTTTGAGCATTTTGATTGCACTTGATTATTTCATCTCTTTTCTACCTAAATCCTACAAAATAAAGTAAAGAAGAAATACACAATGCAAATATACAAGATTGTGATATTTTATCCAAAAAGTGTTGAATTATGTTGGTTTTCTTAAGTTTTCTAAGGATAAGTGCCATAAAAGTGTATGAATTTTAGGCATTTTTGGCACTTACCAGGCCCATAACTCATATATCAACGGTTGAACAAAGTAGCCTATGATCTCCTTGTGGCCACCAGATGGCTATGGTAATATTTTCAATCCCATCCTATAGTGGTCAGGACCAACCAACCCATCAGACAGATTTTTCACAATTCGGAGTTGGTCGACCGAATGATAGCATGATCCATCAAACTCTCCTAGTTTGATATTCGATATGAACTTTGAACAACTATCAAAAGCCAGGTTCTATCTGTTTTCGTCGTCGAGTTAACCACACAGCTAGACATTGAGGGGGATATTTGGACGATCTTTGTGGATGAATTTTCCAACCCCAAGGGGGTGGGTCAGAATACAATTGGATAATGGACATGGTATGACCATTCAGCACTCTCTGACTTTCACCTTCCCAACTTCCAACAATCAGGTTGAGTATGAAGCTTGCATAGCTAATCTGCAAATGGTAAAGGAGGTCGAGGCCGAAAGGATAACCATCTATAGTGATTCCCAGCTGGCGATCTCACAAGTAACCAGTACTTACCAAACCAAAGACACACTCTTGGGTAGGTAACTAGTAAAGGTGAAAAAATTGATGACTCTGTTTGAAGAAGCCACCATCCAGCATGTTCCGAGCGAGCAGAATGCCCGAGCGTGCATCTTGTCTAAATTGGCCATCACAAAAAGCTTGGGCAACAATTGATCAACCATTCAAGGGAAGATCCTCAAACCTAGAATCATGGCCATCGAACAAGTTACCAACCCAGATGATTGGACCGACACATTTATCAAGTATCTTTTGAATGGTGACTTGCCTACCGACCTGAAGGAAAGACAAAGGTTCGTCTGGTGTTGTTCTTGGTACACCATAGCCCAAGGGTCATTATATCGTCGAGGCTTCTCTACTCCCATCATCAAATGCCTCAACCCCGAAAAAGCATAATACGTCCTCAAAGAAGTCCACAAAGGAAGTTATGGACACCACCTTGCTACAACTTCCCTAGTAAAGAAAGTCTTGCGATCAGGATATTTCTGGCCGACCATGGAGAAGGACGTGTCGGATCTTACCAAGAAGTGTACTCGATGCCAACTTTTTGATGACTTCCATTAGGCCCCACTAGAAGAGCTAACTACAATGCTAGCCATCTCCCATTCTGTAGGTGGGGCATGGATATTTTGAGACCCTTCCCCCAAGCAGTCGGCCAACTGAAGTTTTTGATAGTTATGCTGGACTATTTTATCAAATGGATAGAGTTTAAAGCCTTGTCGACCATCACATCAGCCACATCCAGAAGTTCACTTGTAGGAACATCATAACCCGGTTCTCTATCCCGGCTGCCATTGTAACCAATAATGGTACCCAGTTCTCAGACCGAAAGTTTCAAGAGTTGGTGTTTGGCCTGGATATCAAATAACACTTCACATCCGTTGAGCACCCTCAGACAAATGGGCAAGCGGAGGCAGCCAACGAGGTCATTCTGAAGGGAATCAAGAAAAGGTTGGATGAGGCTAAAGGAGTTTCGCCTGACCAACTTCATCATGTGCTCTGGGCATACCGCACAACACTACATTGCATAACCAGTGAGTCCCCTTTCAACCTTACATATGGTGCTGAGGCCAAGATCCCAGTGGAAATAGGAGAACCTTCATTGAGGACCTTACAATTTAATAAAGAGGTCAATCCGACCCTGCGGAGACGCAATATGGATTAGATCGAAGAAAAAAGAGGTCGTGCAAGGATAAGGTAAGCGACCATCAAAAGAAGGACATCAGACAAATACAACTCATCAGTCGTCCCCCAAAGTTTTGAAGATGGTACCCTGGTTCTCCGAAGGGCAGATATTGGTCGGGTCAGAGGAAAGTTGGCACCCAATTGGGAAGGACCCTACTGGGTGATAAACAAGACTGGTAATAGTGCTTACATGTTAGAAGACCTAGTCGAGAAGGAGATTCCCTAGACTTGGAATGCTGCAAACCTCCGTATTTTTTATGCTTAAAGTGTAATGTCAACCGTTTTGAGGTCGGAAAATCCATTGTAATTCACAAAATATATATATGATAATGAGGTAATTTTCACTTCATGTCTTTTTTTCGCATGAGTCTCCTTCACTACCTACACCCCCCAAATGTATAGATCATGACCCCCTTTGGCGATGGTTCATTAAATCACTGAAGGCGTGGGCCTTGTCCCCCTTGACCGATGGTCCAATACCTACACCCCCAAATACGCGGACCATGTCCCTCTTTGGCGGTGGTTCATCAAATCACCCAAGGTGCAGACCTTGTCCCCCATGACTGGTGGTCCAATACCTATACCTCCTAAACGTGTGGACCATGTCCCTCTTTGGAGGCAGTTCAATAAATCAGCTAAGGTGCGGACCTCGTTCCCCTTGACCAGTGGTCCAATACCTATACCTCAAAATGTGTGGACCATGTCCCCCTTTGGCGGCGGTTCAATAGATCACCAAAGGCACGTACCTCATCCCCTTGACCAATGGTCCAATACCTACACTCCCCAAATGCATGGACCATGTCCTTCTTTGGCGGTGGTTCAATAAATTACACAAGGCATGAACCTCATCCCCCTTGACCGGTGGTCCAATACCTGCGCTCCCAAATGCATAGACCATGTCCCCCAAAATGAAGTTATATATGACTACACCTGGTAGGACTAAGACTTGGTTCTCAATAATATATGTTGTTGTCGTATTTTTTTTACTTTACCTTGTGAACATGATATCAGGAACAACAGGTTCCAAAGGACGTCACCTAGGTTGGGATTCTAGACTGAAGATCTCACTTGGTGCTGCTAGGGTATTGCACATATCCCTTATAACTCTCCTAAGGGAAGGAAAATTGTCCATGGTAATATAACATCATCTAATGTGCTTGGTGGACTAGATCTTCAAAGTTGCATATTACATCCCCTCTTAACTCCTCTAACCGATATCTCTACAAATGAATGCCTCCAAGCGCTCGAGGTAATTGAAACTGAAAAAATGACCTAAAAGTCAGATGCTTATAACTTTGGTATTCTCCTTATTGAGATGTTGACCCGAAAATCACCACTCGAGTATGAAATTCTTCAAGGATAAGTAGAATATGATAATCTACTAGACAGAGTCGACGGAATTCCATTTTCACCATTTTTTGATGTCGCATTTGGCCGTGACAAGAATGGCAAAGGTGACTATATAATGACATTGGCAAAGGATTGTGCGGCAAGGGTACCTAAGAGTAGACCATTGATGGATGCAGTAGTAACATACAATTAATGCAACTGATGATGGCATATCTTGCAACTAGTTTTACTCCTTTATGACATTTGTACTTAACATCTACATATGTCATTGCTTCAAAATTTAATCAGAAAACCATATAATTAGAAAATCACAGGGCCAATATAAGTGAGTAGTTTTACATATAGTCACCTAATATGCAGTTTCTTTGGTACATGTACAAGCATATAGTAGGTGGTAGGTTACCCAATAAAATACTGATACGTTAAGGGTATAGTCAACAGGATTTCTATAGTCACCACCGTTTCTAGTGCTACTTCTTATAGGATTGAATCAACTTTGGGTTTACCATAGAAGAAATATCCTAGGATAAAACTATTTCTTGTTTATTGTAACTCATTCATGTATGTGAGTGAATATCACGAATTACTCTTTAATCATTATTCTTTCTTTAACTTCAACTGCAGGTAGAAATCTGGTTCATTCCTTATAGAGAACCAATTCGCAAAAGAATCACAAATTAGTATGGAAGAACCAATTTAAAGATCTCTACACTCTACCAAACTAAGAAAATTGCGTTTCAATGGTTTTACAATTTTACCTATAATTTAGACCATTAGCACAATACCATGATAAAGAAATGATTTTTACCTCTAATGCAACATTCTAGGAAAAAAGACTTCAACACTATCACACTAAACATGGCCCCCGGAATTGAAAATTAAAACCAGAAAACAATTTGACAACTGTACCTTACGCTTATTTACTCCTATAATTAATGAAGCAAGATAAAGGATATGAGCCGGTTTCCTGTACTCCTTTGCAGCACTAACATTACTCATCAACAATGATCCAATGTTCCAAATCATAGCCCACATATTTAATTTAACATGACATATTTTCATTGGTGTGGAACATAATTTAGGATATAATGTTCATCATCCACGGAAAGGTCACGATGTGATAAATTGAACAAGTTAAGAATACAATAAGAGTGTAATATCTATATATTGATAGTGTAAAAATTTATACACAGTCAATACATCATCCATCATTCATTTGTATTACTTTTATTTAAGAGTCAATAATAATTAAAAATAAAATGAATGGTGAATAATGCGGTGACAATGTAAAAAAATTTTACACAATCAATGTATATATCTTTTTTTCTCATATAAGAAATGGATAGCTACCTAATTACGTGGAAAACTATAGAGAAAATGTGTTAGAATTTGGTTTGTTGGAAGCCATTAGTGGGAACGTTTCAGTGTGAAATCTAAAAAACTCCTCAGTCTCACATAGAAGAGTTTTGAAACAACAACTCCCAAGTCCCACATTGGAGAGATGAGGAACTTGGAAAAAATCCCAAGTTATAAATAGAAGCCTCCTCCTTTCATATTTTCTCGCCCCAAGTTGAATGCGCTTTCCTTCAACTTTTTCCTTTTCCCTCATATTTTCTGCCGAAGCATTTTCAGTAAACTTCTCCCCTTTTCTTTATGTGGTACTAAGAATTGGTACATGCAGCCAAATTGCGGGAATTTTGAGAACTATCACTAGTAGTCAGTATTGAGGGAAAAGAATTGGCACGAGTAGCCATATTGTGGGAATTTCAAGAATTGGCTCTAGTAGCCATATTGTGGTGGGTGTATTTGAGATCGGTTCTTACAGTGCAGTAAGAACTCAGTAATATATATCTGGATTGTTTTATCCTGGGAATGGCATGTTTGATAGTATGCTTGCACATTTTGGGCAGTGCCATGAAACGTCTTAAAGAGAGTGACCTCGTCGTGACTCAGCTAGTAAGTATTATTTCGTGCCATTTAGAATTGTTGAAAGCTACGATAACAACAATTTTAAGACGTTTCTACTACAATGGCATTCGTAGATAATATTATTGGACCAAACAAGTTTGACCTGAACAGACCATTTCGGTTTGATGGGACAAATTTCAGACCATGGCAACATGAGATGGATTTTTTCCTCACTGTGAGAAAAGTTGCACACGTTATGAAAACCGATGTCCCAATGATGCTGGAAAAAACTGAAAGAGAGGAAAAGAATAAACTAGCTATTGATATAGATTTCTAGAATGAAAATGATTACCTTTATAAGAATTTCATTCTGGATGAGTTGTTAGATGACCTCTATGATTACTACGGCCCAAACAAGTCTGCCAAATTAATTTGTTATGCATTTGAAAAAGAAAGAAATATGATACTGAGTAAACTGAGAAAAAAATGATGTTAGCCACTACCTCAAGTATCAGATAACTGATGATAAATCAGTAGAGTCTTAGTCCTATGAGATACATAGAATTGCTCATGAAGTCCTTTTTGTTGGTATACTCCTAGAGAGTTAAACTCACAGAGCCTATGAATGTGTATTCGTTGGGTATGTTGTAAACAACAAGGCGTATAGGTTTTATGACCTTAACGTAAAAGTGATAATTGAGTCTAAACGATGTTGATTTCAATGAAAAATAAATTCCTTTATAAATTGAGGAATAGTCGGGGCACTTTAACTAGTCACATACTTGTTATTAGAGATAATGATAAAAAATGGAAAGGTTTGAAATAGAACCTAGAATAAGTAAGAGAGTAAGAACTACAAGAGAGTATATACCCGATTATATGGTCTATATATCAGAGGAGAATCCATCAACTCTCCAAGAAGTTTTGACTTCTTTGTATGCTAATTTGTGGCAAGAAGCCAGAAATGACGAGATAGACTATCCGTAGTCTAACAAGAAACATACTATTTTGGCACAATCCACTATGGAAGATGAGAAGATAGTACTAGCAACAACTAGTGAAGAAGCAAGTTGGCTAAAATATTTGCTTGCAGAGATTCCCCTATAGAAAAACCGATACTAGCTGTGTTGATCCATTGTGATAGTACTGTGGCTATTGCAAAAATTGAGAACCACTTTTATAACGGTAAGAAACGACAAATTCATCGTAAGCACAACATCATTAGAAAGTTACTCTCTACATGAGATGTTAGAGTGGATCATGTACGCACTGAGAATAACTTAGTAGATCCTTTGACAACAAGACTAGATAGAGAGAAAGTCCATAATACTTCTAAGAGCATGCGACTATTGCCCTTAGAACGAGGATCACTCATGATGGTAACTCGACCTAACTGATTGGAGATCCCAAGAAATAGGTTCAATGGTAATAACAAGTTGTGAAGTGATATGAGAATCAACATGCTATAAAATCATGAGAAGCATGATTCCTACAGCATATGTAAGTATGAGTTAAACTCTTAATGAGATCTATACTCCAACTGGAGTGGAGTATTTAGGCTATAGGAGTACTCTTGATAGACTCGCCTATGTGAATGTGGAAATGGGGGCCGCTTCCTATAAAATTTTGGGGCATAAATTTCTAGAGCGTTCACTATACTAGGATAAACGTGCATGGCCTTTAACGCATAGGCTTTACAGAATACACCTTTGAAAATGTTGTGTGTGGTTTGATGCTGGAGATAGAGTTCAATACTATGAGTCACTCTAGTAAAATCTGGATCTTACTCACTATGCAAAGGTTCAAGTCGCATGACACTTTTGTTTATGCACAATCTTAATGAGACCACATAAATTCTCAGAAATCGTTTTTTAATTTCAAGTGGGAGATTTTTGGAACTTGGTTTGTTGGAAGCCAATAGTGGGAACTTTTGGGTGTGAAATCTAAAAGACTCTCAAGTCTCACATAGAAGAGTTTTGAAAAAACAATTCCTAAGTCCCACATTGGAGAGATGAGGAACTTGGAAAAAATCCCAAGTTATAAATAGAAGCTTCCTCTTTTCATATTTTCTCGCCCCAAGTTGAATGCGCTTTTATTCAACTTTTTCTTTTTCCCTCATATTTTCTGCCGAAGCATTTTCGGTAAACTTCTCCCTTTTTCTTTTTGCGGTACTAAGAATTGGTACATGCAGCCAAATTGCAGGAGTTTTGAGAACTGACACTAGTAGTCGGTATTGAGGGAAAAGAATTGGCACGGGTAGCCATATTGTGGGCATTTCGAGAACTGACACTAGTAGTTATATTGTGGGAAAAGAATTGGCACAGGTAGCCATATTATGGGAATTTTGAGAATTGACATTGTTAGTCATGTTGTGCGAATTTCGAGAATTGATAGTGGTAGTCATATTGTGGTGGGTGTATTCGAGATTGGTTCTTATAGTGCAGTAAGAATTCGATAACAGAGATCTGAGTTGTTTTATCCTCGGGATTGTGTGGTTGATAGTCTGCTTGCACATTTTGGGCATTGCCATGAAACCTCTTAAAGAAAGCGACCTGATCGTGACTCAGTCAGTAAGTATTATTTTGTGTCATTTAAATTGTTGCAAGCTATGGTAACAACAAAATATAACATCAAAACTATAAGAATGAGAAGGAAATTATAAAACTATATAATTCAATAACATAAAGTTACATTCTCTCTATAAAGACTTGGAAATTCAAGACACGGTAATTCTACTTCACCTTCAAATATCATATACCTCGAGACTTGCACACATATATACTAGGACTGTAAGCGGTTATGGTTTAAACCACGAAATCAATAGAACTGGACCAAACCATAAAATATGGTTCAGTTGATTTTGCGGTTCGATTCAGTTATTTTTTTAAGAAACCATTTATTTTTGGTTCGGTTCATGGTTTTAGAAATTTAGGAAGTGAACTGAACCACATATTAAAAAATAGATATAGAAATCTTCAACCAATTTTGTGGCTTAATTTATCAATTTTTATGAATTGTAGTATTATATATGTTACCAAAATTGTTATTATGTTAGTGTTATATATGGTACTACTTACTATATTGTTATATATATATGTGTGTGTGTGTATGTTGTGATACTTTCCTAGTGTTATGATGATTCGTACATATATAGTACTCAATTTGAAACTAACATATGTCATAACTTATTGAATATAATATTTATGCACTGTTAGTGTAAAGATTTATATTCAGTCAGTGTATCATTCATCATTCATTTGTGTTACTTTTATTCAAGAGTCAATGATGATTAAATATTACTGATGGATGATGCAGTGACACTGTAAAAAATACATGTACATGCATTCATCTTTTTCTCTAAATTATTATACATGTATTGTTATATATATTATTAATAATATTATATATTTTATTAATTGTAATACATGTTACTAATTTGTTATGTATGTTACTAAATTGTTATATATGTTAATGATAGTATATATGTTACTAATTGTGAATTGTACTATTGTAAACACTACTCCAGAATAGCAAAACAACAACGCTTAAAATTATCATTTAACAGTACTTTCAGGGTGCTTTCTATGTTAGCGTAGTAGAACATAAGGTTATATTAAACAACGCTTTTTGAAGCGCGGTAGAAAGTAGACATTTAATAGCATTCACTGAAGCGAGCGATGTTACATGTCTACTTTCTAAACGCTAGAGTTGCAGTTCAACATCACATATTTTAGATGTATAACAGTGCTTTCATGTCCTTTCTGTTTGACCGCAGTAGTATCTTGTCATGATTAACAGTACTTCTCAAAAGCTATTGTATTGAATATATACCATAGCGCATCACACAACAAGCGCTATCATATATTGCATAAATACAATAGCGCATCATGCACACAACACTCTCATATATGTCTTACATAAACAGCATATTTTATAGGCATTATTAATAATGCTTATTTTTGTGTTGTTGTATTGCATATATATAACATCGCATTATTAGAAAAGTGTTGTTTTATTATTCATAATATTATCAAACATCACCTTAATACAACAACGCAGCACACACATAGCGCTATTGTATGAAGAATATACAACAATGCGGTCTATAAAAAGCGTTGTTGTATTAATCCTTTACAACAGTGCATTCTAGGGTTTCCCCTAGAATTCGCTTTTGATTTGTAGAAATTAATATCTGCATATTTATTTATTAGCAGCACAGACATTCTCAACAGCACATACATTTATACATTCTCAACAGCACAGACACATTAATAAATGTCAAAAGTTTATTTTATTAACATCAATACAATACAAAGTACAAACAGTGAATATCATGCCAATTATGTTTTGACAGAGTACATAATTACAAATAAAAAAATTATGCAAATTAAAAGAAACAAAATTATACAAATTACAAACAATCAAAATTAAGCTATAGTTATACAAAGACCATTTGCATCTACTTTTTCGTTTTCTTTGGTCGTTTTTGGCTGGTAAGATCATCCTTGTTTGGAGGAACATATTGATTCACCCAAAGCCCTTCATCGTGATCATCTCTTGTATATAAATCATCATCCGTAGTTGGTCCCCTCTCATGCGACTGATGTGGCCCAAAAAAAGGATCATCTTCATCAATATCTTCATATTCTTGGTCATCAATATTATTGACGATTATTTTGTTACTTAAAAGAACAATGGACCATTTTATATCAATTGGGTCACTAACATAGAATACTTGTTGAGCTTGTGATGCTAGAATAAATGGCTCATCTTTATATCCTAGCCTATTATGATTCACCTGCATGAACCCTAACTCATCAACTCGGAAGCCATTGTTGTTATCAACCCACACACAATAAAAAATCGGCATCCAAAACATTGTGTAATCCAGTTCTCATATTTGTTCAATCACCCCAAAGTATGACATGTTCGCATATATTGAGTGTCTATCTTTTTCACTTGACATGTGTAAAGTTCGAGAAACAAGAGTCACACCACTTTATGAAACACCGATTATGCTCTTTGGAAATCCAATTTTCATTCTTACTTGGGTAATCCAATTTTCATCAGCATTATGTAAAACATATAAGTGTGCTTCCTCCAATTTGGTTCTTGTTATAGTCAATATTTCATTCTCAGTAATACCTTCACCAAATGTTTTTTTCATACCGAAGCTTTGGAATGTCCATGAAATCACCATCGGTAAGGTATCTGGTACAAAAATCAAGAGCTTCTTCAAAAACATATCGTTCGACAATACAACCCTCTAGTCTTGATTGGTTCTTCACATACCCTTTTAATGTCTTCATATAATGCTCAAAGTGGTACATCCATCTCATATAGGAAGGGTCACATAGTTGTGTCTCTCGAACAAGATGAATGCTAAGATGAACCGTTATGTCAAAAAAAAGAAGGTGGTAAATACATTCAAGCTCACACAAAGTCAAAATAATTTATCTGTGCAATGCCGGTAATTTCTCAGGGTCATTCACTTTGCTACAAATTTCCTTGAAGAAGAAGCATAACTTAGTTATGGTTCCTCGAACCTTTTTAGGTAGAATTGAATGTATTCCAATAGGCAAGAAATGCTCCATAAGTACATGACAATCATGAGACTTAAGACCTTTTAACTTGAGGTCTTTCATTGATACGCGATTCTGAATGTTGGAAGAGTACCCCTCTACAACTTTAACACCATGAAGAAAGTTACAAAATTCCATTTTCTCCTTCCTCGACAAAGTATAAGCTGCTGGAGATAGAAATGTATGTTTTCCCTTCATTATTGGCCCCAATTCCTTTCTTAATCCCATACTAACCAATTCCAACCTTGCATTCAAGCCATCTTTGGTCTTACCAGGGACATTAAGTAAGGTACTAAGGAGACTTTCAAACACATTTTTTTCAATATGCATAAAATCGAGGAAATGTCTTACATATAATGAACTCCAATATGGAAATTAAAAGAAGATTGACCTTTTCTTCCACCCATTTGTGACAATTTCTTTTGCAAAATGTTTACGAAAGATATTATTCAAACCCTTTAGCTTTTGAAATAATTGGTCACCCGTAAACGGCAAATGAGCATGACCTTCTTCATTGTTCCCATCAAATTTTTTTCTCCATCGTCGATAGTGATGACCGGAATGCAAAAATCTACGATCGCCAAGGAAGACATTGTTCTTATAGTGTTCCAACCTCATTGAATGAGTATTGTCTTCACATACATGACATGCAAAATGTCCTTTTGTACTATATCCGGACATATTACCATAGGCAGGAAAATCATTGATTGTGCCGAAAAACAAAGCCCTCAAGTTGAAGCATTCTTCCCTATACGCATCATATACATTTATGCATGTCTCCCACATTTGCTTCAAGTCTTCAATTAATGGAGCCAAATATATGTCTATTTCATTTCTTGGTTGTTTTGGTCCAGAAATTAACATAGATAACATCACATATTTGCGCTTCATGCATGGAGAAGGAGATATGTTGTATATCACCAACATCATTCACTATGTACAGTGGGAGAAAAATTGAAAACTATATGGGTTAATTCCATTTGTTGACAATGCAAGGCGTAGATATCTTAATTCTTGACCAAAACTAGGATAGCCATGATCAATTTTTCTCCATTGAGGAGAATCTGCAGGATGCCGAAGCTTACCGTCTTTAATCTTTTCTTCATCATTCCATGTCAACTTATTTGCATCTTTGACATTGCTAAATATACGCTTGAATCTTGCTTTGATGAGAAATACCATACAACCTTTTTGGGAATTGAGTCTTCCCTTTTATATCGTCATGCATTACATTTAGGACAAAAATTTAATGAAGCATACTCATTAAAAAATAAGATGCAATCATTTTCACAAGCATGTATCCTAGTGTAGTCCATGTTAATGGAGCATAACATTTGTTTTGCATCATAGGCTCGAGAAGGGAGCATATTATCTTCCGGCAACATATCCTTCAGAAGTGCAAGCAAGTCAGTGAAACTCTTATCAGTCCATCCATTAACAGATTTCAACTTATACAACCTTGACACCGCTGCCAATCTTGTGAATTTAGTACAACCATCATATAACGGTTTCTCAGCATCACCTATCAACTGCTGGAACATCTCAGGACAATCCTGAAGATCCTCTTTGACAACGTTTTCCATTTCCTCGAAACGATCATCTTCATATGCATTTGTGAAGTTTTCTTTCATATGCATCTCATCATCATAATCCATAACGTCTCTCTTCTAACCATGTCTTGTCCAACATGTGTAACTTTGATTAATGTCGTGACACACTAAATGAACTTTTAACTCATTTGGAGTAATTCGGTTTGAGTAACAACATGTTAAGCAAGAACATACAATTCTATTAGGGTTTTCAGCATTCTCAATTGCAAAGCTAACAAATGATTTCACTTCTTCCTCATACTCATGCATCAATCGATTGGCATTCGTCCATTTTTTATCTATTTTCTATTAACAAAAAATATAAGGAGCAAAAATCCTTAAAGCTTGGAGTTAAGCTCACCAAGTAGAGTAAATATATTATTATGTAATTAAAGTGGAAGAGGTCGGACACCCCAACTCAATACAAGCTAAATGAGTTCACTCATTTATAAGCAAAATGTTTATAACTTAATACAAGCTAAATATAATGTAATTAAAAAGACAAATAATTATAAGGAAACCCCACTTTCAATTCGGTGTTGAATGCGTGAATGATGATTTTGAGGTTAAACGAGTGAAGGATTTTCGAAATCGGTGTTGAATGATTTTCATGTTAAATGAGTGAATGATTTTCGAAATTCGGTGTCGAATGATGATGTGGTTGAGTGATTTTTGAGGTCGATTTTTCAGAGTAACTGAGTTTCGCTACTAAGTAAATGAGTGTTGGGATTACTGAATGTGTGAGAATGCGGGAACATTTTAATTTTTTAGGGTCTGATAGTAACTTCAACAACGCATAATGACGATAGCACTGTCAATTATACCTAATCAATAGCGCTACCTACAAATAGAGCTGTGGAAGAACTCTCCATTCAAATATAATGAATGTAAGTATTCCATAGCGCAACCTGAAGGAAACACTATGGAAGATGTATTAATTTTTTTAATAATTAATTATGGCAATAAATAACATTCGATTAATGACAATTAATTAAACATATAGAACAATTAATAATGACAATAAATAACATTCAAATAATATACGAAATGGGAAATAGTTTTGTATAAAGTAAATAATGACAATTAATTAAAACCTAATAGTGTATCTTGTGCTTAATTGTTGATCATATCGACAATGCTTTTTCCAAAATGTGTTGTTGTATAGGTGAAAGAAAATAGTATGAGAGGTAAGTATTCAACAATGCATTTATCAAAAAAACGATGTTGAAGACCATTGTTTCTAATTCTACACAGTTAAGCACACAACAGAAAATAACTTGCTTACACACAGAAACAGAACAAAACAACAAACTGAATGCATACAGAAATACCAAATGACAACTATATAAACACAGCTGAATTTATATATTGAACATTAATTACACTGTAATGTTATGGAAACATATATTGCATACACCAAAACATATACATTAGATTGAACATTAATTGAATTCTATAAGCTACAACATGTGCAAAAATCTACTATTCCTATGATTTGCCAACAAAACTAATTACAAAGTTTGACCAATGTTCTCTAATCTGGTTTACAATGTGCGTAGGGTGACAAAAGTCTTCTAATCCTCTTCTTCAACGACATTTGCATATTTCTTTGGAGGTTTTAGGTTGACATTGCCATCAGCATCTCTGATACATTTTTCGGCATCGGTTCTGAATTGTCGGAGGGCAGGCTCTCCGATTTAAGGATATAATCTTTATGGTTCTCACCAAATCAAACGTTGACTAAAATTAAAACACATATACATTATATTGCATGCAAATACATGCATATATGTACATTGTATGCAAACATATATACGTACATTGCATGAAAATACAAAAACACACAAACTGAAAAATAAACTTACTGTTATTTCATTCCAAATATGCTCCTTCACGACATTCAAAATAACATGAGTCCATTTTCTGAATGTTAGCTTCACATTCTTCCTGGCCACGACCCTAATGTAGCATACCAATAAGTTGCCACCCTTCGAGTTTAATGGTTGACCTTTTGAGTTCCATTGAAATTTTATCTTCACATCCTTACTTCTTGCCTGAATGACATTCTTCATGGAAGTTATTCCATGTGGAGTTCGCTTTTTAGCAACGATTTGCTTGTCTTGTGGAGTCAATGTAGCTTCGTCACCACTGTCAGAACTATGATCACCACTTTGGGAAGCCATTGATGAAGTTTTTTTAGGGTTTATGAGAGTATGAGGGTTTATGAGAGTATGAGGGTTCATGAGAGTATGAGGGTTTTTTGAGAGAATGAGGTTTCTTTTCGATTAATTTTGAGAGCATAGAAGGAACTGATTCTTCTTTTAGATATTTAAACTGTAGTAGCAATTCTACAGTACTTTCTGTAGATAGCGCTGTTAATAGGACATCTTCAACAGCACCTACTAACGATAACGTTGTTGTATTGACATCTTCAACAATGGTTCTTAAGGGTTGCGCTGTTGTTGTGAATCCAGCTGTTTACTACTCATTTTCATGAACACATCAACAGCGCTACTTGGATGATGCATTGTTGAATAGAATCTAATTGACAGCGTTATCTCAACTATGCGTTGTTGAATAGAATATAATTGATAACACAATCTTAATTATGTGATATTAAACTAAACTCATTTTCCAAATTAACAGCGTAATCCTAATTATGTGCAGTTAAATTAACATGTTATATTACGGGTAAATATACAACAAGAAAATATGTTAATTAACATGAAGTTGCCATAAGGTAAATTACCATATTTATTGTGTTTATTAAAGTGAAACTGCAAAAATATTAAATATTAAGTTTTGTTAATTTGTTTATTAAGTTTTGTTAATTTGTTTATTGTGTTTATTAAGTTAATTAACATGAAGTTGTCATGAGGTAAATTGCAATATTTATTATGTTTATTAAAGTGAAACTGGAAAAATATTAAACATTAAGTTTTTTTAATTTGTTTATTAAGTTTTGTTAAGTTGTTTATTGTGTTTATTAATATGGAAATGCAAAAATATAAAACATTAATAACCACTCAAATAAATAACAAAAAAATAGAAATTAACATAAAAAATAATTTGTTTATTCTTCATTCAAAGTGCCAAAATACATTAATTTTTCTAACATGACAATGAACTAAATGATTTGGTAGATGACAATGAACTAAATGCGATGACAATGAACTATATAATTTGTAGATTAAATCTTCATCTCATGCAAATCTTGTATAACAGTCACTTTCCTTCTGAAATCTAAATCCTTTTGCCAAATCAAAAGATGTTAAAGACCTCCTTGATATGATTCTGATATAGGGTTCCTGATAGTACAACTTTAGCACTTTTAACACTTTGAGTTGTTGAGATCTATTGTCTCCCTTTTTTCTATTCCTTTTAACAAAACTTCCCTTTTACTTTTTGCCTTGTATTGCTCTCTTTTTGGTTACTTTGTGTTTTCTTCCTCCTATCTTCATCTCCTTGGGTGCCATGACTAATTATAAAAGGAGAAAATATGAAGGAGACAAAAGAAGTAGGAATCCACCTTGGATTGCTACAAAGTGATTGGATAGAAAGATCCAAGTAAAGGATTAAATTGATAATCGTACCATGAGAGTAGGTACAACTTCAATTGAATACATGTGTCGGAGCACGAGAGAGGATGACACATATCAAAGAGAAATTCATCCTCACAACTTAAAGTTCATGGAAAGGAGCAAAATAAGGATTTGCGAGTGTAAACGTGGTAACCCTTATCCTAGGAACTATTCCTAAATTAGATTTTAATCCTTTTTAATATTTTCATAATTATTCTTGTCAAGTGCTTAATTGTCCTAAATTCACTTTTAATTCCTATTTGAGTTAAGTATAAATTAGTTGTTATAATTAAAGAAATTTTTCAGTCCTCGTGGGATCACTATTTTATTACTTGACGATATAATTGTGAACTTGCAATTTTCCCTATCAAGTTTTTGGCGCCGTTGCTGGTGACTGTGTCAAAATTTCTTTACTTCTCAATTAATTCATTACTTTACTCTAGTGTATTATGTGTTTCCCTTTTTCTTCTTACCTTTGCAGGTTGTCCATTTGGTTTATGCAAAGTTCAAATTACTACTCAGAGCCAAAAAGAACTTTTCGTAGAAGAAGAAGACAACAAAGAGAAAGAGCAAGAGAAAGATGTGTGTGCGTACAAACAATGGTTGAACGAGATGAAAAACCACTTCACGACAATGAAGCCCCTAATGCTCGTAGTTCACATCCTGGAATAATACGCCCAACTATTGAGATAGAGAAATTTTCTTTGCCATATGCTTTGATCCAAATGGTGATGCAAAACCAATTTGGAGGAGGAGCTCATGAAGATCCGAATACCCATATTGATCAGTTCTTGGAATTCTGTGAGACTGTAAGGATCCATGGGGCTTCTGAAGATGTCATTCGTCTCTGTATGTTTCCATATTCACTTAGAGACAGAGCTAAGACGTGGCTAAGGAATCAAAATGCTAAAATTCAAGCAACATGGCAAAGTTTGGAGGAGGCTTTTCTCAACAAATACTTTCTTCCTTCCAAAATTGTGCACTATAGGCACCTCATCCAAAACTTCAGTCAAAAGGATGGGGAGTCAATTGCTGAAGCTTGGGAAAGATTAAATGAGTTGACTGAAACTTGCCCTCATCATGGTATTCCACCTTGGATGCTGGTGCAGAATTTCTACAATGGACTAGACTTTCCATCACAACAATTGGTGGATTCTTCAGTAGATGGTGCATTTATGTGCAAAGGAATTGATGTTGCTTCAAAGATCATAGAGAATGTAGTTTCCAATCATCACCAATGGGCGAATGAGAGGAGACACCATCTAAGAAGAGACTCTGGTGAATAATATTCAGGCAATCAGATGGAGAAGGTAATTTCCACGCTAGAGAACATTTCTCAAATGTTTGGAAAGCTATAAAATACGTTATTGGGTCTACTTCAACATGTGAGGGGTGTGGAGCAAAAGGTCATGAGTGGTCCAAATGCAAACACTTCACTGAACTTGAACATGGAGCATTGGTCAATAAACAACTTGAATCATGTAACTACTATGACTACAAGGAGAGGGGTGGGCAACAATTCAACCCACCATACAGGCAGAATAATCCCAACCTTTCTTGGAGGAGCAACAACACTCTGAATCATCAATACCAAGATGGATCGGATAACAGGAAACCTCCAACAAGGTTTCCACAAGTATAATCTTCTCCTATTGATCCTACTCTTAAAACATCAATGGAAGGTTAGGAAAAATTGCTTGCCAACCAAAATAAATTTCATGAAGATCAAGTCATGATTAATAAAAGTTTTTCAAACATGCTCAATGACTTGAATTCTAAAATAGAAAACCTGACCATCCATGGTAAAATGTTAGAAACACAAATTGTCCAAAAAGCTAGTAATATTAATAGGCAAACAGGGATGTTTCTAGGACAACCAGAAAAAAATCCAAATAATGAACATTGTAAAATGTCAAATTAAGGAGTGAAAAAGAACTAAGTGATATTCCTCAAATTAGGAAAAACGCACAAGTGGAAGAGGAACATACTGAGACACAACTCCATGAAGGGGAACAAAATTTTGAAAAAGTGTTTAAGTATGTAGCTCCACCATCGTATGTACCACCAGTTCCTTTTCCTCGGAGATTGGCAAAGGCAAAATTAAAAAAGAAATTTGGTAAATTTTTGGATATTCTTAAGAAATTATACATCAGCTTGCCCTTCACTAAGGCACTGCAGCAGATGCCTGCATACACAAAATTTATTAAGGATATTTTATCTATAAAAAAATACTAGAGGATTATGAAACAATTTCTTTAACTGAGGAGTGTAGTGCTTTAATTCAAAATAAATTAGCTCTTAAATTAAAAGATCCTGGTAGTTTTTCTATCTCATGTTTAATAGGAAACACTAGTTTTGATCATGTCTTATGTGACATAGGGACAAGTGTGAGTCTCACGCCCTTATCTGTGTGTAAAAAGTTGGAAGTGGGTGAACTAAAACCCACTACTATATCACTTCAATTAGCAGATAGGTCAGTTAAATTCCCTATAGGCATCTTGGAGGATGTTCCTATCAAAGTTGGAAAAATTTTCAGTCCAGCAGGTTTTGTAATACTAGAAATGGAAAAAGATTCCCAAATCCCAATCATACTAGGTAGACCCTTTTTGGCTACTGCTAGTGCTATAATTGATGTAAAGAATGGAAAACTTTCCCTAAACATAGGGGATGAAAAAGTTGAATTTGATATTACTAAATCTATTAAACAACCTTCTCTTGAGGATTCATGTTGCAGGGTGGATATGCTAAACCAAGTTGTGAAAGAGGAAACATCTAGAGTGTAATCTGCGGACCCCTTTGAGAGATGCATGGTACATGGTGACACTTCGGATGTTTATGAGGAAGTGGCTGAGATTATTGAATTTTTGAATGCAAGTCCAACACTTCCTCACAACCCGCAAGATGAGAATTTGAAGGTAATGCCCAAATCTGAAGATTGGGAGGAGGGAAAAGCACCTAATATTGAATTAAAAATACTCCCCTCCACCCCCAGGTAAGAATTTCTTGGACCCAATTCATCTTACCTAGTTGTTGTTAATGCTAAATTAAATAAATTGGAAACTGAAAAATTACTAAGGGTCCTGAGAATGCATAGGAAGATAATAGGATACACATTGGATGATATAAAAGGCATAAACCCTACTTTTTGCATGCATAGAATTTTCATGGAACCTAACCATAAAACTTCAATTGAAAACTAGAGGAGACTAAATCCTAATATGAAAGAAGTGGTTGGGGAAGAAGAGCTGAAACTTTTAGATGTTGGGGTAATATATCCAACTAGAACAGTCACAGGTTGGAGAATATGCATTGATTATAGAAAAATAAACACGACCACTAGGAAAGATCATTTCCCTCTCCCATTCATTGATCAAATGCTTGAAAAGCTTACTAAACATTAATATTTCTGCTATTTAGATGGGTACTCAGGATTTAATCAAATCCTCATCCACCCTGAAGACCAACATAAAACTACTTTCACATGTTCTTATGGCACCTTTTCCTATAGGAGAATGCCTTTTGGGCTATGTAATGCCCCAACCATTTTTCAAAGATGCATGACTGCAATATTTTTTGATTTTATAGAAAACATAATGGAAGTTTTTATGGATGATTTTTCTGTTTATGGACTTTCATTTTCTGATTATTTAACAAACTTGACAAAAATATTGCAAAGATGTGAGGAAGTGAATCTTGTATTAAATTGGGGAAAATGGCACTTCATGGGGCGTGAGGGTATTGTGTTGGGGCATTTAATATCAGGAAAAGGGATAGAGGTGGACATGGCAAAAATTGTAGTAATAGAAAATATGCCACCACCAATTAACATAAAAGGTGTTAGGAGTTTCTTAGGCCATGCGAGATTTTACCACATATTCATAAATGATTTTTCAAAAATTGCGAAACCCCTTTCTAACCTTTTAACGAAAGATAACGCATTTGATTTTAGTGCTGCTTGTCTATAATCGTTTTTCAAGTTGAGGGAGGCATTGGTCACTGCACCAATATTGCAATCACTAGACTGGAATCTTCCTTTTGAAGTGATGTGTGATGCTTGTGACTATACCGTGGGAGCAGTGTTGGGTCAAAAGAAGGATAAGAAGATGCATGCAATTTTCTTTGAAAGCAAAACACATGATGGAGCTCAAGCTAACTATGCCACCATAGAGAATGAGCTACTAGTTGTTGTGTTTGCCTTCGAAAAATTTAGGTCCTACCTAGTAGGTTTTAAAGTTATAGTCCATACTGATCAATCAACCTTGAGATACTTGATGAGTAAGAAAAAGGTAAGCCACATCTCATTCGATGGATTCTCCTTCTGCAAGAATATGATCTGGAGATTGTTGACAGAAAGGGGACAAATAATCTAGTTGCAGATCACTTATCTCGGCTTGAACATCCAAGTGGAGGAGAGGAGGACATACTTATTAATGATTCCTTTTCTGATGAGCAACTTCTCCTCCTCGACACTATAGAGGCACCTTGGTATGCTGACTTTGTAAATTATTTGGTCAGCAAGATTCTTCCACCTGAAATGACACCGCAACAGAAAAAGAAATTCTTCTCAGATCTGAAGAAGTATAGCTGGGATGATCCTTACCTCTACCAACTATATGCTGATGGTATTTACAGAAGATGTGTTCTAGAAGAAGAAGTGTCAAAGATCTTGAGTTGTTGCCACTCTGCCTCTTATGGAGGCCATGTTAATACTTCAAAAACAATAACAAATGTCTTCCAATGTGGCTTCTTTTGGCCACACATATTCAGAGATGCAAGAAGTTTTGTTCTCACATGTGATTCTTGCCAAAGGGCGGGGAACATATCAAAGAGGCATGAAATGCCAATGAACCCCATCCTTGAGGTGGAGATATTTGATGTGTGGGGAGTTGATTATATGGGACGTTTTCCTACTTCAAACAACAACAAATATATCTTGGTGGTTGTTGATTATGTTTCTAAGTGGGTGGAGACAATTCCATCTCCACACAATAATGCTAAAACGGTCATCAAATTATTCAATTACTAGAATTGCCTTGAAGGTGTTTAATTGAAGGCCTCGGAGATTAAAACTATAATTAATTAAAAGCGCTCAATCTGTGTTGTTACAACTTGGATGTTGTGGTGGGAACTGGGAAATAGAAACACTAATTATGAACTCTTCAAAAAAATTCAACCTTAAGGTCGTGGAAGTAGGGCTGACAATAAACCAAACCAATTCGGTATTCGTTCGAAATTTGATATGTTATTCAGTTCAATAAACTTGGTTCATAAACCAAATGAGTCGAACTTGAGCTAGAAATTAAACTCGTTAAATAAACGAGCCGAACTTGAGTTTAATATAGTTCGACTCGTTAAGTTCATGAACTGACTCAATATATATATATATACATATATATATAAACTAATTTTTATATTTATTATCACTCATGCATTATTTTTTATATTTATTTTATTATATATATAAACAATGTTATATATATATATATATATATCTTATATAAAACCTTTTGCAATATTTTTTAAAAATTAATTAATTTTTTAAGTTGTGCAAATGAACTAATTCGAACTTTACCCGAACCAAACTCGAGCTAAAAAAATAATTTGTATTGAACTCGGGTCGAGTTTCGAGCCAAACTAATTCTTATCAAGCTGAATTGGGCTGAGTTCTGATTTGACTTTATTCGACTCATTTCCGACCTTACATGGAAGACATTAGATGAAAAAGATGAAGATGATTATCTCACAACAGAATATATAAGGAAAGTGGTCGATAGAGAGATTGGGATTGAATAATGCAAATAAGTAGGGAAACTGAATTCTCTTCAATTCTTCTTGTGTATTACAATTATGCACTTTCATTTGTAAAATCAAACCAAAAGAAACCACCAATAATATTTAGGATTTCTAAACAAATGAATATCTTTGGGACTTAATCACACGAGAATAATCTAACTTATAAGTGGAAGTAGAATACTCTCATGACTTAAGTAATATATTGAATTTATTATGCTAACTAGTCCGAGACTTTTAACATTGATGCCCCTTTTAAGGGTTGACCGTCCATGATGATTATCACTTTATTGACTATGATCCGATGGTAACCATTTTTCTTTTTAGCAGCTTCTTCATTCACCTATTAATATTCAATAATATACCTTAATCTAATTTATATGTAGTTTTTTCATGACACAATTGTCAATAAAAGTACCAAAATATCATGAAGAAACTTTTTAAGTAACTATAGGAGCAGAAAATTCATTGTAGAAGGGAAATAAAGGATAATTTTTTTTTCTTCGTATCCTTCTCATAACCGTTATAGACTAAATAGTACTAAAGATAATGGAAAATTGATCTAAATGATCCATGTAGGGGCGAGTATGACCTGACACGGCCCGTAGACCCGTCCCAACTCAATGATTTAGAGATGGGTCTGACCCGTCTAAATAAATAAAAAAGCACAAACCCAAATAAAAGGGACAAACACGTCGTCAAAAAAGGATGGGTTCAGGTTTATGTCTGGGTCACCCAACCCGTTCCTTATAGTTATATATCAAGAATAGTTAAATAAGTACCTATCAATACTCATTACGTTCAACCCACATAACTGAAATACCTATAACCTCATACAACATATCTACATCACTTATCATATGATCCTTATTCCTTACTATGAACACCCAATTTTGTCCGGCCCAAAAAAACATTCTTCAAAATTATTCAAAAAAATGAATGAGTTAAAGATTTGTTTTTATTAGGTTTGATTATCATATAAATTAAAGATTTGAGAATATGTAATTTGTATCAAATCATTTCAATTTGATTAAGCTGCATAATCACCTTGATAAGAAATAAATCTTCAGGGATTCAAAAAATAATAAGTCAGAGATTGCATTATGAAAAACAAATCATATCAAATTGATTGCATTGCAATATGAGTAAGGTAAGGATTACAATTGTATCAAAAAATAAGATTGTGATAGTTTTTAGTTTGAATGATGCAATTTATAGTTTATATACTGATATATGTGGGATGCAGGTTTTAGTTGAGTTTATATACAGATTATGGTAATTTTGATTGTACATGCTTAAAGATTTGAGAAAAAATCTATATTCGTCATTTTGTCCCTTTTTAACTCAGACCCGTCCCTATTTTGACTCGTCTCAAAAATTAACTCGGTCAATATTTAGGGACATGTGAGGGACATGCTTAACCCGTTCCAACCCGTTCCACGCTCACCCTAGATCCATGTGGTCCAATCTTACAAACAAATGACAACTGAAATAAATTCATAAAAGAAAATCAGGAAATTAATCCATCCCATAATCTTTTAACCAAATAGGCCTAAATGATTCACAATTGGGCCCTTGATGCACCATTTGGGCCTCAACATCAGTCTCACTCCATATAACGTTGGTAGACTATTATCATTTGTTAGGTGAAACCAACTTTTCTACAACTTGCCACCCCTAATTCTATGTATTTGCCTTACAAATAACTAAAGTCATTTTGACAAACCTACACCATAAAAATTGCGTCATTCAGGGGTAATGCAATTTCATCATCTCTTTTCATCTATAATTGTTTTTAACGCCTACAAAATTAGGTGTAAAAATATGAAAGGTTTAGAGTCTTCAGAGGATTGGCGTATAAAGAAAAATGATGTTGATTTTGAAGAGATTAAGTGTGGAAAATAATATGTGCATGTACTCATTAATAACAGACAAAACCTTGGCCATTACTCTAAGGATTGAACACATCTCTCTAAGTTTTAGAAGTGAATCAGGATAAATCATTCAATATCTTCTCTTTATTGCTTACTTTGTTTATTTTGATTGTCTATACTTATAGAGTTATCAGGGGAATTTAAAGTAGTCATTTTCAAAATCTTTTAATTATTGTTCAACTAATTGTCTATATTCATCATATAGATCCTACATTAACATAAATATGGGTTGTGAATTGAGTTTACTTAGAATAATTTGTTTACTTTTAAAACATTATAAGGAACACAATTCAACCCATCTTGTGTGTATTTTTATTTTTCAACTAACATTATGTAACCAAAAAGTTTAAGGACAAAAAACATCCATCTATATATAATAGAGGAAAATTACATTTTATCCAAAAATACTAAAACCATTCTTTTGATATCTCTTTCATTTGATAAAAAAAGTATTATGTAATACATATTGATAGTGAGTGTAAAGTAGTTCATTTACACCCCAATCTTAACTAGAATCTTTGTTAATTTAGAATTTGAATCTTAAGTGTAATATGATTATGAGTTTTACACAGAAGTCTTAATTTGAGTAATTTATTTTTAATTAATACTTATTCAAAATCTATTTAAAATTACTTATAAAGTAAAAAAATTGATTTTGATCCCATATAAAATCAGTCTCGCATTCTTAATTTCTTATTTACTTTCCACTACATGTCATCTATATAAATGAACCAAAAGTCAGAAAGTGACATTTCAAAATGATGTAAATCCATATATCCTATATATTTAATATGTTTTGTTGTTTGATTTATTTTCTTGTTTCAAAATTATTATTGTTTTAAGCAAACTATTTTTCAAATTATTTAATATTTCAATAATTATATTCTATTTTAATTAATTATATTTTTATTCTCTTAGAAAATAAATAGGAGATTTTAGTGAATATACAACACCCCTTCATGATTACATAATCTATTCTACATAAATACATTAATCTTAAAAAACAAATGAAACGGAGGAAATAATTCTCTACAAGAACCAAAGTCAAAATCATTTATTATATGGATAGTAGGAAACATATTAAGTGTTATAAAAATATTAATAATAAGATAAAAGATGTACAGATTAATAATATAATAATTTTTTACATTGTCACTGCATTATCTATAATTATTTTCAATTATCATTAACTCTTCGAAAAAATAATTCAAATGAATGATAAAAAATACACATATTATGTATATATTTTTATACTATCATTACATAGATATTACACTTTAATAATAAATAACATCAAATTCGAAGTAAAAAATAAGAGAAAATCTACATTGTAAAAAAAGATTCTCATAAGTAATATTAACCATTAATAATTATTTTAAATATAAATAATACAAATAAATGATAAACTCACATAGATATTACAACAAGTTAGGATTCTCTCCTATACAGGAATTTGAGATCCATATTCATTTAATGATTTAAAAAAAATTAATTAAAAATAACTTAAAATCTGAGTGACTGAAAAATAATTTTTTTTAAATAATACATATATCATTTCATTTAATATTGGATAATCCAGAGAAAGGATCCAGATTCATATTACAACATAGAAACAATGGCAAAAGAAAATGAAATAAATAAAGGTGGTGGGACACTAGTGGTGAAGTTGGCCAAGTCTTGAAGTATAATCATCGTGCATGCAATTTCTGTCTCATTCTCTTTCTTTCTTATATTTCTGCATGCACTCGCCTTCTCTCTCCTCCGTCGTCGCTTCCGTTATCTCCGGTCACCGTCAATTCAAATTCACCTTTTTTCTCCTTCTCCGATCAGATTAACGACGATTCTCCGATCAAACCTAACTTCACTTCTTACACCTCCGTAAAAGCGAATCCAAAACCACACCACCCGCCGCCACAGCTTCTCTCTCTAAAAAATACCGAACAACGAAACCGTTTCTAATGAACTTCTAGTAACCGCTACTACCAACTCGAGCTTCGTTCTTAGGTTGAATTTCGGTATGTGTGTTTTTCCGCTGCTTGATTTTTATTCCTCTGGTTCGGTGAGGTTGGTGAGGTTTTGTTTTCTGAAATCGAGGTGATTGTTAGGGTTTTTAATTTTTGAATTTTGATTTTGTTTTTTGTAATTGCTTGCAGTGAAGTGGAATTGAGGTTGAAAATGGAGTCAAGGATTTGCATGAACGTGGCGTGTGCAATCACAACGTCGATTCGGTGGCGCAGAGGTTGGGCATTGCGATCCGGTGAATTCGCTGATCTATGTGATAAGTGCGGGTAGTTATACTCTACATTTCAAATTAACACGCGTTAGTTCATATCTGATTGTACGGACTCAACAGTGAGTTAAGATTAATAGCTGATTTATTGTTTTCATTTTCAATTTTTATTGTTTAAGAAAAATAAAATTGCTTTGAAGTTGTTCAATTTCATTTTTTTATTGATCAAAGTTTTGACCTTTGGCTACTTTGTTTTGATTATCTTTTCCCCGAATTTCCCAAGTGTTTAGACTTAATACGATTTTTTTATTATTTCTTTTATAGTTTATAAAAATTTACGTAGTTGGTTGTTGATCTCGTCATAGGTAAATTGGAATGCTGAACCGTAAAATCATCTTCTGACCATGGCATATGAACTATATTCTTGTTTTGCTTGATTAATTAAGAATAAATGACTGGGAAAAAATTAATTTCCCAAAATATAAGGGAAAAGAAAATAAAAACAAAATGAGAAGAATCACCAATAACTATATGTCCAAGTTGTATGATGATGATGATGATGATTTATGAAGCTTGTGTTCATCAGTTGTATTTGTTTTGTTCTGGCTGAAACTTTGTTCTCTAAGTTGTGTTGAATTTGAATGGTGCCCAATTTAAATATCTGGATAGGAAACATAAAATGAGCATGGGATGACGTCATCTGGTAATTTTATTATAGAATACTCAAATTAACAGATTGGTAGGGCTATTGGAACTCCCAGTCTCATTATTACCTAATGCTAATTTTGTAAAATAAAAACTTCAAACAATAATTGGTTATTAGAGAGTATGGAACTTACTTTGAATTTTTCTCTACTCTAGTTCCGCTTATGAACAATCAACATATTGTGATGTGTTTCATTCAAACGACTCTGGTTGGAGAGAGTGCACTTTTTGTGGAAAGGTAAAGTACATTTAACATGAAGCATAGCTTTCTACCCAATTACTGTTTATTCCACATGCTTCACTGTGCTCAATGACTCTTTGTTCTGTTTTTTACAGCGACTCCATTGTGGATGTGTTGTCTCTATGTCTCAGTTTGAGTTACTAGATACCGGTGGTGTAAGCTGTATAAATTGCGCAAGGAATTTAGGAATTCAACCTGTAAGATAAACTTGCCATTTTAGTTAATTAACTAACCATTTATGTTCACAACTACAGAAACAGATAAAATATGGTAATCTTTATTGATTATGATAACTTCCTCAGATAGATTGATATTTATGATATTAGATTGTGGGTCTTAACTTTCTGGTTAATTTTTACTGAAAACCTTGTATCATAAGGTTGTTAAGCTAATTATTAATTAATATTTAGAGGGTAAATTGAATGCTACTTCTTGCATATTTATTGTTATTTCATGTTGATGCTTTAATTTTGAAGTCTGTATGTTCCGAAACTTGCAATGGTTATTTGACAGGTTGCAACTACTGGAAAGCCTAACGAGTCTGAGACATCAAAGGGAAAAAATGTCAGTGAAAAGAACTTCATATCTCTGGCTAACCAATTAAATGTCAGGGGTATGCAAATAGGGCATTATGCATCGAACGATGGGCTGAGATGGTGGCTCAAACCACATAATTTTGACACAAGTGGGACTTCTGCAGAAATAATAGTGGAAGAAGTTCCACCTTCGATTGAAAATATTGGAAACACTTCGATATCACAATTTCCTCCTGAGTCGAATGGATCATCTAAGGCTGCCAAAGAAGATAACAATACGTCAGACATGGAAATGCAAGATACATATGAACCATTGACACAGACAACTATGACTCATGCTGCTCCATTAGGACACTCAAATCCCTTTCAAACAGCCATTACTGATGAAAGAGAACAAAGTAAAACATCATCTCCACTTCTAGCAGGGTCTAGGTCTCGCCAGCTATCACCTAAGCCCCTTAGGTCAACTCTTACCGCAGGCTTAGAAGAAAATATAAGCATGGCATCCCAGACTCGTGTAGCAAGGCCTCCTGCTGAAGGACGGGGAAGGAATCAGTTACTTCCCCGTTATTGGCCTAGGATTACAGATCAAGAGTTGCAGCAAATATCTGGAGGGTATCCATAATTGTAATTAATTCTATGAATTGTTAATTGTTAGCAAGATACGTTATGCAGAGTGATAAACCTATTTTCTTTCGGTGATCTCTATTTACCTTGGAAAACATAGTTCCTTAACCATGATTTGTGATACTTCAAGTTCAAATTCCACTGTCGTGCCACTCTTTGAGAAGACGCTTAGTGCAAGTGATGCTGGTCGAATTGGTCGCTTGATTTTACCAAAAGCTTGTGCAGAAGTAGGTTTTCTTAATTTTGCAGATGAAGTTATATCTTTTGTTATCATTTTGTATTAACCAATCATTCTGACGAAATTCATTTTTCTTGAGGAGATTTTTTAAATTGTTTGAATTGGCATTTTGCAGGCCTATTTTCCTCCCATCTCTCAACCAGATGGTCTTCCTCTACGAATCCATGATGTGAAAGGAAAAGAATGGGTGTTCCAGTTTAGATTTTGGCCAAATAATAACAGCAGGATGTATGTTTTAGAAGGTGTAACTCCCTGCATCCAGTCTATGCAATTGCAAGCTGGGGATACTGGTAAGTTTTACTGAGAATTACTTGATTAGTTAAGCTACCAATTCTAAGAATAGATACAACATGTGGAGTTTTTTTTCACCCCCCTGTTTTAGTCATACTTATTCACTGCAACATTGGCTAAATTTAGAGATTATTACGTTTCTTCTAAATTTGTCATTTACAAGCATTCATCAGTGTGCAAATTTCTGGCTCAATGTCTTGAGTAATCAATAACCGTACGTAGTAGACATGCTGCTATAAGGTACTGACTGCAAATGACTTTCGGAAATTTTATGAAGTTTCTATAACTTTCACTGCTACTGATTATTGTTCTTTTGATGAAGTAACAAAAGCTTTGAACTAAACAACATCATGTTTTATCATATATATCAATTTGTTTCTGTACCACTTCTAAATTTCTAGTGCAACATTTATTTTGTCTCCTTTATTTGTTTCATTTATTTTTCATCGTAGTATAATCTGGTTACAAAATAGTAAAAAAATCTAAAATGCTGCAGTAACATTCAGCCGTATGGACCCTGAGGGTAAACTTGTAATGGGGTTTAGGAAGGGAATATATTCTGCAGCAATACAGGTAAAAGCCATTTTTTTTGTACATATAACAAACTCGTTCTTTTAGAATTAATATCTAATCACCTATTAAGCAGGACACTCAACCGTCTAGTATGCCAAATGGTTCTCGTTCAAGTGAAACTTCCTATTCTGGTCTTTATGGGAATTTATCTATATTAAGTGGTTCTGGAAATCTTCGGTCACAGAAGGAGAATTCAGAAACCCACCTAAATGTGCTGTCTAAAAAATGGAATTCAGCTGGTGGTGACATGAACTTGCATAGTATTGAGATGCCCGGAAGCAGGAAAAGAGAGGGGATGAGTTTGCCACCTATGGTGGTTCCTGAGAAGAAGAGAGCTCGGAATATAGGGTCAAAAAGTAAGAGGTTGCTTATTGAAAGCCAGGATGCAATGGAGCTGATACTTACTTGGGAAGAGGCTCAGGACTTGCTACGTCCACCACCAACAATTAAGCCAAGCATTGTAATGATTGAGGATCATGTAATTGAAGAGTATGAAGTAAGTGAACTATTTATAGGAATTAGTAAGTTTCACAAAGTTCAAATATTTTATAGATGAACTCTTCTATTTTAATTTTTTGGTTCTCGTCATGGACTCATGGGTAAGATGAAGCTGATGCTTTTGGTGTCTGTTTATACCAACATTCCCCCAAAAGTATTGGAGTGTTTAGGTTATGCTAATGAGTTTTTTAATGCATCTGTCTGCTATCCAAATGTTTTCCATCTAGGCGAATCTAAATTGAAAGAAGAAAATGTGACATCTAATTCATAGGAACTTTTCAGAATAAGGGTAATTCTATATACATCATTAGTAGGCTCACAGGTTTGCAATTTTCAAATGTATTAAAAATCCCTTTTGTTTCATGTTCTACAAAAATTGTTGCTTTAGGGCGTGTATGTAAAACAAAGGGCAGCCCAATGCACAAGGCTCACACTTAGTGGGGTATGGGAGGGTAGATGTATGCAGCCTTAGCCTCACAAGCGGAGAGCCAGAGAGGTTGTTTTTAGGATTTAGACATTCACTAAGCAACAATCATATCATTGCGCCATGTTCACTTTTAGGGCATGTATGTATTAAGGAAAAAACAAGTTTAAAGGGGTAGAGGATGTCTGTTTAATATTTTGAGAGAAGAAGGGGTGAAGGCAGAGGTTTCTAAACCTCGGGTTAAAATAAACAATATTTTTACCCAGGGATTATGAATTTCAGTGTCTCGGCACATGTGATGCTTCACACGTTCACACATGGTCGTTCTTAGCTTTATGTGGATTGCATTGCATTTGCGTGTAAGCCTAAATTATATGAAATTGGCTTCTAGGTCATAAATCATATCCTATAGTTTTGAAATGCCATCTACTTGCATACTATGTAAGATTAAATTTTACTTTACAGCCTGTTTAAGATCTTTTATGGGAGTTGACTTTCTTAAATCCATGCAGGAACCTCCTGTCTTTGGTAAGACGAGTATATGTGTATCCCGCTCAACTGGGTAAGATGAATGTGTTAGTGTTTTTTCTGTATATTGCGTGTGTAAGGTTTTTCCCCTTACCATCCCTCCTATTTTTTATGTATATTTTATGTTGAACTTTATGAGTTCTTTACCAAGTTGTACTAATACATCAGCTTATATATTTTGATTGAGTATTTGAATTTGGAGTATGGTTGGACCTCAGGATAAATGAGCAGTGGACACAATGTGATAGGTGCTCAAAATGGCGGAAGTTGCCGATTGATGTACTTGTTCCTCATAATTGGACATGCACGGAGAATTTATGGGATCAGAATAGGTAAACATAAGCCTTTGTAGTGCAATGCACGTTATAACAAAACATGTTTTATGTAAGACCTTTAAGCTTCTGCAATGCTGTCAACAGGTCTTCATGTTCTGCTCCTAACGAATTGAACCAAAGGGAACTGGATAATCTTCTGAGACTGAACAAGGGTATGTCTCCATTGCTTGAATTCCTTTAAATACGCATGATCCCTTTTAGTCACTGCAGATAGACAAATACTGGTAGAAAATGGTTTCATATGCAGACGTTTGCAATGTCTATGAAGCTATGTTTTTTTATAGCATTTTCCTATTGGTAGCACATGCAGTACTCAAATATGTCTGAATTCCAGGGTTTACTTCTTGGACTTTCTTTTGATCAATGAGCTTTATTTGTGATTTAATATATATATATATGCCATTTGTAATTTTAAGTTTTCAAAAGTATTTTGGGAAATAGATTCTCTCAAGGATAGTGGTATATTGACCCTCTCAAATAGGTTTTCAATTTAAATTAGGAGAAGTTTGGAAAGATAAGTTTTTTATCATAGTAAAATTGGGTTAGTAAGAAATTCGTGAACTGGGGTTATTAGATGGCACAAGGTATAATTTATGAGTGGTTATAATTTATGAGCATCTCTATTAAGTTATTTCCTTGTTCATAGCATTGTCTTTATCTTTCTTCCCTTTTTGCCTCTAACAAAATTTTAGGAATAAAACAGATGAAAAATGTAAAAGCCTCTAAGTATCTTGTTTACATATTTTGTCCACAAGCTGTAGTCCAAATTGTCAAAGCTTTGTAGTTACTTTTTTATTAATTGAACATTAAACAAGGAAACTTCAACTTGTCATATAAGGCCCATCCAATAGAGATACACTGATATTTCAACTTTTTTATTACTCATGGTTGCTCGGGACAAGAATATCTTCATGTGTTCGAATGCATTATTATTTCAGTATAATCATTTTGAAGCATTTATATCACATTTTGGCATGGAAATGTACAAGTATTTAACATACACGATTTATGAAAATTTAAGATCCCTACATTTGGAATGTCAACTAAAAACAATCTTAAATGTTCTCATAATGGTGAAAACTTCTTATATGACTGTCGGCATACCAATCATAAGCACAGTAAGGTATTCTACATAATGACTTTAAGTTGCCTTATTAGTACACGGGTCGCTCCATATTTCAGCATACAAGCCTAGATTTAGTAAAGTTGAAGATTTAGGAAAGATTGTTGACAGATTTAGGAAAATTGGAGATCTATACTGGTCTAACATTCTAAATTGATCTCGAGTAGCCAGTTGAAAGAAATGGCTTTTTGTTCAGTCTACCGTTACCAAAATATACTTAGTATTGATTTATTCTACAAAGTTGCTCCCACGAAATTGGTTTTTGTCCTGTGTTGCTACTTTTGCTTTGTGCATACCCTTTTTTGTCAAATCATATATGTGCTGAAGAAATTGACATATCTGCAATTCCAAATTATGCTGCCTGATCAAGAATTATAAATGCATTGCCTTGGTGACATGTTTTTGTATCAACAACTTTATAGCTAATATACTTCAATTCATTATTTTGGAATAGAATTCGATAAACTAAAAGTGGCAGCAAGCCCCAATCCGCTGGAACATAAATCTTCTGGACTGGATGCTTTGGTGAACACTTCAATACTTGGAGATGATGCAGGTGACCCTGGCAGCACGCAGGTGGCTACCACTACAAAACACCCTCGGCATAGACCTGGGTGCTCCTGCATTGTTTGTATCCAACCACCAAGTGGGAAGGGTAAACACAAACCTACATGCACCTGTGATGTCTGCATGGCAGTTAAACGTCGGTTTAAAACCCTGATGATGCGTAAGATGAAGCTTCAATCTGAACATGAAACAGAATCAGACAGCATCTCGCATTTACCTCCAGTTGATGATTCGGAGAATGAAGCAAGGGTGCCTGATGAGTTGGATTCAACAAGTCAAGACCACGCGGCTGAAGCTGCCAAGGGACAACTAGACTTGAATTTCCAACCTGGTGGAGAAGACGTGCAAGCCGGGGCAAACAATGTGTGCATGATGAGTCTTCTTGAAGAAGCAAATCTCCCGCCGGAGACGAACATGAAGAAAAATGGTATTACTAGCTTGACATTGGAGGAAAAAACTAATTCCGCATCAAATGTACAGGCACAAACACCCAATGAGAGTGAGGGAAGACATAATGATGATCAATGTACTGCTTCTGCTGCTCATGAGCATGAAAGCAGTCCTGAAGAAAACAGTGAGCAAGATAAAGACCAGAAGAATTCACTCTCTTGAAGTCCTTGCCTCTTTCATTTTCTTTTTCCTTTTTTACTACAAAACCATTTTACAAACCTTTTTGCATGAGTACGTTATATACAATTATAGGAGGTTTATTGGGATATCTTTTGCTTTTACTTTTTGTGTCTTATGATTGTGAAATAAACCCATACAAACTCAATAAGCTATATTTGCTGAAGTTTGCCTTTTTAGGCTTTGTAAACTAGTGAGGCTTCAACATTTCCCAGAAAAGTCATAATAAACCTGGTTTTGTTTCTCTTGAATGTGTTGAAGTTTGATTATTTGAATAGAGATTATCTGTTTTTTTCCTTTTTCAAGAGTTGTGGGGGAAATGGGGGAGGGCACCTAATCCGTTTCGTATTACCCTCAGTTACAAAATATATCTTTATGAATGATTGGACTTTGTACATGCTTTCCAAAATAACGTTTGAAATTCAATTAAGTTGTATTCATTTTTAAAAGCAAATCAAAGCTTATGATGTATTTGTGAAGGCCAAATTTTGTTTTTTTAAAATAACTATATAGATCGTTGCTCTTCTTGTTTTGGAAATAAGAGTATTATTGTGCTGCCAATAAGTAAACATCCTAATTAATATAAGAAAAATCGAGCTAATGATTTGGAATTGAGTACATAGTTTTATTGCTAAATAAAAATTTTAATTTAGATTTTGTTGTCTTTATTAGCCTATTTTACACTTCCAAGTTCCAAGCTACTCTTTTTTTTATTTTGAAGGGTGGAGCTACTCTTTTGTATGGGGACTGGCTGAAAATCTTCCGTCTCATATGTTTGTCTCACTGACTCCAAAGAACACCACCACTGTCTTACTCTTGGGCCCATGAAGAGTGTCAACTTTCGTTGACATATTGTCAAATTGTTATATTTTCTTTCATTTCTTATAGTATTCTTCCTTTGTCCAAGCCAAGCAAAGCTTTATCTTTTCTACTAGAAGGTCTCACTTTTTATATCATTTCGTTTTGTTAGTCATTTGCATTTTTAGTTATTTACTTTTTTTTATTACTAAGTTCCATTTTTTTAAAGGCGCCCCTTATATTTTATCATTATCATCACTTAGATCACTCGTTTAAATTTCTTTCAAACCTGGTAAAGTTGGATTAATTTTTAAACAGTCAAACCAATTGAAAGAAATAATTATTGTTTCACTTTATTTGGGTCGTATTTATGTCATTTACTTTTGTTTGTTATCTTAGAAGAAAAAACATATTCGTTCTATTTCAATACTAGGACCAGTTGTAGAATAATTATCGGTTAGACAAGACCTCGTTTACACAATTGTCAATCATACTTGAGAAGAATAGTTTACTGACATGCCTAATAACAGTCACACTACGTGACTAAGGAAGTTGTTCTATTTCATTACCAGAACCAGCCAAAGGCTAACTATAAACATATATGATATGATCTATACAATTGTGGCTCATGCATGGACAAGCTAGATTCGGTCTATATGACTATCGATCATACTTGGAAGGCCAAACTAGTTAGGGAACAGTGACAAGATAGAGTCAGGTCAACATCTGCTACCCCAAAAACCTTCCTTTATGCCAAAGGCAAGGACATGTCATCTCAGCAGTCGACAATTTCACATTGCCCACACGATAGAGTAGTCCAAATTCATAGCATTGTCAATCGTAGATTAATGAAAGGACAAGGTCATGTCGTCCACAATGATGATACCTTCCTTGGGGTACAATCCACTTCATCCCATAGTATAAATAGGTGAAGTTACCTATAAGGAAAGCAATTGTAGTCTCTCTATCTCCCCCCTATACATACTCCTATAAATACTAACTTGAATATCAAATTCTCTTTTCAGGTACTCACTCAAGGCGATCCAAGGTCGACAATTGTCCGGTTCTACCCAATCACATGCTCAAGCTCCAACTTCTCTCCAGGGTCGGTTACTGTCCTAATTCAGCTAATCAACTGATATAGTGACAACTGCTAAAATGGGGAAAGGAGGAAAGTATTAGTGACCATGTAAAACATTATGTAAATGGGGAAATTAATTGAACTCTTAAGACCAACCTTTTTCAAGTAGGGATGCAAAAGGTGGAAACATCTACATTTTTTTGGCACTACATCTTTTCTTTGGAAGGATAACATCTTTATCTCCTATATCTTTTTGGTGTATATGTTGCACTGAGGCTGACCCTTGGCGATCTAATCTCTTATCTAATCAAGTTTTGGGTTTTTGGATAGATATATTTGGTCTTACCCTCTTAGTGAGAACCAACTAGAATACTAGCTAGAGAGTGATATTAACATCTTTTCTAGAGATTAATGTTGTTGTCTCCAGCAGTGAGAACTAGCTAGAGTACCTCAAATCCTAAACTATTCTGAGATGATTGACAATAGTTCTCATGTTAGGTCTTTCTGATTGCTCCTTTTTCAGGCATCTTTGTGTAATGTTAGCTAATGTTTGTTATTGATGTTTTACATGAGAACTGACCCTTAAGTTTAGGATCCATAATTTATAACCAGGCTTTAGGAAAGGATAGCTCCACTTCACTAAATTCCTATCTTCTTTTTATGAGTTGGGTTTTGGAGGGGAAATAAAAGAAATAGAAGGCTTCAGAGTAATCTTATAAATATATTGTGTGAGTCTCAAACATGTCTCTTCCTCTAACACCATTCAAAAACCAACTGGCAAACAAAACCTTAGAGCATTGGCTATTATGATTCTTTCAGAGGCACTCCAGGACAATAATTCCAAAACTCCATACATTGCTCTTCGGAGTAAGTATTTGATAGAGTGCAAATATTAATCTACCAAGAACTACATAAAATTAATCTACTCCTAAGAACATGGATGAAAAGAAGATAAAGACAAAGACTGAGTTTTTCATATTTCATTGATTCATGCAAGAACAAGATACTATTTAAAGAGGTAAAGAAATCCTAAGATGATGATGACCATACAAGTGTCATAATCTAACACTATAAGAACATTCTAAAAATATTGGATACAAATTATTTGATTAAACCGAAATAACTAACTATAATATTCTATCTTATTCCCTTTCTAATAAATCTCATAACAAACATCATAACATTAACATATATCCTATCAGTATTCATCTTCCAAGTGTTTCCACATGGAGGTATCCAACACACTATACAAAAATTTAATTCATCACCGAAAGTATGAGATCAAAGTTTATTGAACAAATATCTTGCCATAAAAAATATTAAGTGGATAATTTAGAATGTGTTCCATCCCGGTTAAACCAGATCGATACTCATCCAAAATATTCCCTCCCCAGCCGACCAAGATCCGGACAGGAGCTACTTGGGGAAGACGCCACCCTACTACAAGCACCATTAATGCATCTCTGACTCACCATTAATGCACCTCTAACTTGCCATTCATACGCCCCCTTCCAAACCCTGCCACGCCACCTGAAAATTCTACATGCCCCTCCAACAGATCGACAAGAGCAGGTCTATGGGGTGGCTATAACCGACCTAATATATGCTTAGCATACACCCAATATACGCCTATCATACCCTACCGTACCTACTACATCACAACCAACCAATGTTCAGGTACCACGTCATCCATCCCATACGCTATAAATAGGAGGTTCCCTATACAGGAAGTATCATTAATATCTCATTATCTCATTTATTACTTGCATTCATTACTTTCTACTCTCATGTCTTTCATATTTATTCTCAATCACTTTCATTAAGTCTCATACTGACTTGATCGTCGGGGGACCTTTTCAGGTACCTCCACCAGCGGGTCCAAGCTCTGCTCCGACCAATCTCCAGAAGCAAGCTATTCAACTAGGTTCTCAATTTTTACCTCATCCGATAAACACTAAAGAACATTGGCGCCGTCTGTGGGGACCTACACCAAGGTGACCACTCGAAACCAAGCACACCCTCTCAATCAAGTAGAACCAATTACCACAAACATGCCTCCCAACCATTACACTCCATCCATCGACCATCCAACACAAGTACAACCATCCCAACAAGCCAGCCAAAGCCACCCTCCTATCCCAGAACCACCCACCATTAAACAACTCCTCCAAATGGTCCAAAATCAAGGACAAATCATCCAACAACAAGCCCAGTTATTAGCCAAACTCCGTTAACATAAACTAGAATTGAGCAACAGACCCTCACGGCTAGTTGCCGATGAGCACTACTCCAAATCTGCCGAAGATCTCAAACTATACTCACAACCCATCTAAACCCAAAAACTACACACACAAACCACCCATCCGATTATAATCCCTCTGGAGCCAAGCATCCCTTCGCCGAGGCAACTATGTCCTCACCCCAATACGATGGAACATTCAACCCAAGACCACCTCGATGCCTTCGAGGCAACTATGCTTTTTCATGGGGCGACCGACCTTATCATGTGTCGAGCCTTCCCCCTAACTCTGAAACACGCTGCCCTGTAGTGGTTTACTCGGTGGACATCCAATAGCATTGGTCAATGGACAACCTTGACCGACCGATTTAACGTTCGGTTCACGATAAGCAAAGAACAGCCGAGATCTTCATATACCCTGTCTGGTATTCGGCAAGGTCAACATGAGCCCATTCGTGCATACATGGATAGGTTCAATATAGAGGCCATGGAGGTGCGCACCTTAAGTCTCGATGTGGCGGTACACATACTAGTCACATGCCTACAAGACGGTCTTTTCAAACAAGAGTTGACCAAGTACTCTGACCTTACAATGGAAGACCTCATATACGAAGCCCAACAATTCATTAACTTGGAAGAAACCCAACTCACCTGACCATCCACTAACCACACTACATATCACCACCCTTCCCGGGAGACCAAACGGCCAAAGTTCCATGACCATCCTAGAGACGATCCTCCACGACCACCCAAGAAATCTAAATACATTATTTATTTCCTCTTAATGTTGGCCGCTTGAGAACCAGAAGTCAAGGACCCAATACTGGTCTAAGTACTGTGACTTTTACAGTATGTTTGGTCACATAACAGAGGAATGCAGCCATCTGCGTGACACAATAGAAGATTTGATATATGTCGTCCACCTGCAATGCTTCATCACTAGGGTAACACGACAAAGGCGATCACCACCATCAACGGGAATGCCCTCTGAACGAGGACCGGCTAGACAAGTACGGTTACGACAACTAAAGACTAAAGAGTCCGATTGATGTTAACACCATCTCTAGAGGATTCGCCATGGGGGCACTTCCACAGCGACTAAACAAAGATATGTTAGGGAGGTTATGCAGGCAATCACTAGAAGCAATCACCAGTAATACAAAAATAGGGTTACACCTCTATTCTCATTCGATGACCGTGATTATGAAGATGTCGTATTAGGTCATGATGAATCCCTAGTCATCACGGCTAAGCTGAACAACAAGAAAGTTGGAAGACTTTTCATCAACTAGGGAAGTTCGGCAGATATCATGTTCCAAGATTTGTTTGAGAAAATGGAGTTGAATGATCGAGATCTGTTACCATATAATGGCCAACTGGTGGGCTTCACTGGCCAAGGAATTACCCCACGTGGATACATGGATGTCTAGCTGACGATTGGTGAACAAACTTTGACTAGGAGAATTCAAGCCAAAATTTGATCATTGATTGAAAATATGCTTACAGCGCCATTCGTGGCCGACCAACATTAAATCATCTTGAAGTAGTGGTCTCCACACCATACTTATGCATGAAATTTCTCTGCTCGGATCTCTGGATATGCACCATAAAGGGGGATCAACATAGTACTAGGAGTTGTTACCATATGAGCCTCCGACCAAGTCAAACAACAAGGAGGGGACCACCCCCGACCAAAAGACAAAGGGGAAACCATTTGGTTGAGTTAGACTCCAGAGCTGATGATGGGGAATTCAGACCACAACCAGAAGGAGAAAAAACTTCTCTACAACTTGGGCTCAAAAAGTATAACTTGGTATACATCGGCAACACCCTCACAGAAACACAAAGGTCAAGGCTGGTTGAATGTTTGAACACCAACAAAGACCTATTTGCTTGGTCCACAACATACATGCTAGGGATTGATCCTTCAGTTATCTGCCATCGATTAACCACTCATCTCGGGGCAAAACCAGTTGCATAAAAGAAAAGAAAAATATGCACTGAAAGAACAACAGAGGTTACACGGAAAGTCAGTGAGCATCTAGAAGTCGGTTTCATTCAAGAAATCACTTACACCACTTGGTTGGAAAATGTGGTGCTAGTCAAAAAGTCGTCTAGAAAGTGGCGGATGTGTGTGGATTATATGGATTTGAACAAAGTATGCCCTAAGGATCCATATCCCCTTCTAAACATCGATCATCTGGTAGACAACTCACCTGGCTATCAATACCTATCATTTATGGATGCCTATTCAAGTTATAATCAGATCTCCATGTACCCGCCGGGTCAAGATAAAACTGCCTTCATCACAAATAAGACGGCTTACTGTTACACTGTCATGCCATTTGGGATGAAAAATTTAGGGGCCACCTACCAAAGAATGATGAATAAGGTATTCAAAGACCAGATCGGGCAACATATGGAGGTATACATGGATGACATGATCTCCAAAAGCCTCCCTAAATAGGACCATGTCTCTAGTCTTGAAAGCATATTTTGGCGACTATGCAAGTATAGCATGCGACTCGACCTGGAAAAATGCACCTTTGGGACAAAAGAGGTCTAAAAGAGGTCATAGATATGCGGAGCCCTCGCTCAATAAAAGAGGTCTAACAATTGAACGGTCGGCTGGTGGCCTTATCTAGATTTCTTCCCATAGCCGCCAAACATTCTCTTCCACTATTCAGTTACTCAATAAAATTAAGAAGTTTGAATGACCGGATGACTGTGAGAAGGCCTTCCAAGTCTTCAAACAGTATTTGGCTACTCCCGTACTACTCACAAAACTAGGGCCCAACAAGACACTATATGTCTACCTTGTCGTGGCCGATGAAGCTGTGGCATCCACCCTAATCTGAGAAAATAAAGAATGCTAGAACCCGATCTATTTTACAAGTAAAACATTGCAAGGCCCTAAACTCAGATATGAGAAAATAGAAAAGGTGGTCTATGCCCTTGCCCTCCTAGAGGCAACAAGACGGTTATGACAATACTTTCAATCTCACCCTATGGTGGTAAGAATCAAACAGCCTCTACAACATATCTTGCATAAACCGGAGTTAGTCGGTCGGATGATCTCCTAGTCCATTGAACTTTCACAATTTGATATTTGGTATGAGCCTTGAACAACCATCAAAAGTCATGTCCTCTCAGATTTTGTTATCGAGTTGACCGCCCAACCAGATAATTCAAGGCAGACATGAACGATCTATATGGACGGGTCATGCAACCCCAAGGGTAGTAGGGATGGAGCTTTGTTGGATAATGGTCACAACATGACTATTAAACACTCGTTGACCTTCACTTTCTCCACTTCAAATAATCATCCTGAGTATGAAGCGTGTATAGCCGAGTTATAATTGGTAAGAGAAGTCGGCGCAGAAAAAGTAGTTATTTGTAGCGACTCCTAGTCGACCATTTCACAAATAACTGATGTTTACCAAACAATAGACACACTATTGGGTAAGTACTTAACGATGGTAAAAGAGCTAATGGCTAAGTTTGATGAGGCCTCCATCCAATATATTCGAAGAGAGCAGAACATGTGGGCATACATATTTTCCAAGTTAGCGAGCACAAAAAGCCCAGGAAGTAACCGGTCGGTAATTCAAGGGACCATTTTGAAGCCTAGCGTCATAACCATTGAACATGTGACTATCCCGGACGACTGGACTGGTCCTATCATCAGATGCTAGTGAAATGGTGATCTCCATGCCTACTAGAAAGAAAGACACAAGTTTATTCGGCATAGCTTTGGTACACACTGGTGCAAGGCTCGTTATATTGACGGGGCTTTTCTGCTCCATTACTCAAATGCCTCAGCCCCGATAAGGCACAATACGTGCTCTAGAAGATCCATAAGGAATTTGTGACCACCATCTTGGGGAGGCCTCTCTAGCAAAGAAGGTGTTGCGGGCAGGCTATTACTGGCCAACCATAAAAAAGGACGCTTCTGAGTTGACCAAGAGGTATGTACCGCGCCAGTTGTTCGCTGACCTTCACAAGGCCCCACTAGAAGAGTTGACCACCACCATGACCCCTTGGCCATTTTGTAGATGGGGCATGGATATTCTGGGACTCATCCCACTAGCAACCGGGCAACTTAATTTCTTGATAGTAGCTATGGACTATTTCACCAAATGGATAGAATTTGAGGCATTGTCAGCCATCACCTCGACTAACATCCGGAAGTTCACATGGAGAAATACTATCACTCGGTTCGGGATCCCAACCGCTATTGTAACAGATAATGATACCTAGTTCTCGAATCGAAAATTGGGGAATTACTATTTGGGTTGTATATCAAACAACATTTTACCTCAGTTGAGCATCCTTAGACAAATGGACAAGTAGAGGCGGCCAACAAGGTCATCCTGAAGGGAATCAAGAAAAGATTGGATGAGGCCAAGGGTGCTTGGCCCGATCAACTGTACCATGTCCTTTGGGCCTACAGAACAAATCCTCACTATACTACTGGAGAGTCACCATTCAATCTCATATATGGCGTGGAGGTCATGATCCGGGTAGAGATCGGCAAGCCCAACTGGAGGACATTAAAAGTTGATGTGGTCGCCAAATCGACTCTCCTAAGGCACAATCTAGACTGCATTGGGGAGAAACGAGGCCATTCCTGGATCAGGGAGGCGGTTGTCAAAAGATGAACCGTTGATAAATACATCGCCTTAGTGGTCCCTAGGGATTTTGAAGCCAGAAATTTGGTTCTTCGAAGACCATACATTGGTAGGACCAAAGGGATGCTAGCACAAAACTGGGAGGGACCTTACCAGGTGGTTGATAAAACTGGTAAAAGTACCTACAAGCTTGAAGACTTATCAGGAAAAGTGATCAACGAACATGGAAGACAACATAACTCCGCAAATTCTTTGCTTAATATATGTGAAATAGGTGTAATGTCGGCCCCTTATATGGTCGGACAACCCATGTAAATAAAAAAACATCTATCTCTAAAGAGCCCAAGACGCGGACCATGTCCCCTTGGTCTCCAACCAATCAACACCTCTCAAAGGCGTGGGCCCGTCCCTCTTGGACGATGGTGTGTCTCTAAAAAACCCAAGGCACAGACCATTTCCCCTTGGTCTTCAACCAATCAACCCCCCTCAAATGCGTGGGTCTGTCCCCCTTTGACGGTGGTCTATCTCTAAAAAACCCAAGGCACAAACCATGTCCCCTTGGTCTCCAACCAATCAACACCCCTCGAAGGCATGGATCTGTCCCCCTTTAATAGCAGTCTATCTCTAAAACCCATGGCACAGATAACGTCTGCCTTGATCCCCAATCGCTCATCACAATCTAGGCGATTACGACTCTAACCCGATTACATTGCCTTAATCCGAGTGATGATTACTTCCGAATCTATAAAGATTTGTTCTACTACACTTAGAACTAACCCGATTACATTGCATTAATCTGGGTGATGATTACTTCCGAATCATTACAGATTTGTTCTACTTCACTTTGAACTAACTCTATTATATTGCATTAATCCAGGTGATGATTACTTCATAATTATTAAAGATATGTTCTACTTCACTTAGAACTAACCCAATTACATTGCATTAATCCAGGTGATGATTACTTCAGAATTTTATTGCAGATTTGTTCTACTTCAGTTAGAACTAACCCAATCACATTACATTAATTCGGGTGATGATTACTTCAGAATTATTAAAGATTTTTTCTACTTTAGTGAGAACTAACCTGATTACATTGTATTAATTCGGGTGATGATTACTTCAAAATTATTAAAGATTTGTTATGCTTCACTTAGAACTAACCCGATTACATAGCATTAATCCGAGTGTTTTAATTCGGTGATCATAACCTACAGGTTGTCAATCGACAATTTCAGATTAATCAATGCTTATGAAATAAAATAGGAATACCAAAAGTAAGGTGAGCAAAATGGAAAATCAAAACGTCATTAAAATGGAAGAGGAAATACAAAATCAGGTTGATTATATGAAATAAAAATAGGAAAAAATAAGTAGTCAGGCTTCCCCGTCACCCCTGCCCAAAATAGGAAGCTTGACCGAGTTACCATCTTCATCAACAACCAGCTTGCTCTCAAGAGTGATTCTAGCGTCCATCCACGTCTAGGACCAATCTAGACCCACAAACACTAAGCAGATTTGGGCAAAGGCATTATCCCAATCCGCATTAGCCACTGCGTCGGCTTCATCCACTAGCCTCGGAAAGGTCGCCTTCAATTCTGCAAGCTCTTAGGTTAACTAGATGACTTCAACTTGGGCCGACTCCTCCTAAATTTTCGAGAGCCTCAACTTGTCCCCAACTTGAAGCTTCTCCCGAGCATCCTTGAGTTGGAGTGACATGGTGGAGAATTGTTCGCCCGCAGTCAGATTTTGCCCCTCCAAGCACCTCAAGACTTCAACATGCTTCTCTTTAAGTTCCTGAAGCTCGCCTGAATGCAGCTCTTGAAGTTTAGTCATAGCCTCCTCAACAACCCAGATGGCCAGCACTCCTTCGCCCTTTAGATAATTGGTCACCGAAGAAACCAAGACCTCGGCCTCATGGCTCCTCCTTAGCAGTTCAGACAGGGGCATGATGTTCATCGTCTCCCGGATTGTCGGGTTGATCAAGGACTCCTCAACCGCCTTCGGGATATTGTAGTTATACCTTGTCTTAGCGTGGGTCGATGATCCCTTACTCGCTCTAGTAGTTTTTGAAAGTACGCATGTCAAGAGGAGCACTTTGGAAAGCTTTCTCACTATGTGTTTGGTTTTGATGAGGACAACTTGTGTTTATAAGAGCTTGAAGATCATCAACAAATCAACGTGCTTAAGTCTCAAGATTGGTATTAGACTTAGACTAGTGATTAGTTTAGGTTGAGTCTAAGGCTTAGGTAAACTCAATACATGTCTCATATGCATAAAACTTTAAATCATTTTAGTTTTGAGATATGTCATTTATAATATGTTCATGCATCATATAAATACATGTAATATGTGCATCCTAGGCATAAACTTAGTGTTGAACATGTATAAATTAAGTGCATAACGTATTTGAGTTTTGCAATTTGAAAATACACTTGGAAATATGCAGTTAATCGATTAAGGTATGTTTT
>NC_032009.1:16386568-16460839 GCF_001865875.1 Lupinus angustifolius | reverse complement strand
AGAAAGAATAGGTTCTTGGCTGGGGCTATATCACAAGAAAGGTTTTCTTGAGCGGTAGGAAGGGAGTCAAACCAAGGGATAAGGTTCTTTAGTTTCAAATAAGAGTCTAACTGTTGTAATTGGAAGAATTGCTTATAAAACATTATTTTAATTATAGTGAAGAAAAATCTCCCAGATCAGCCGGGAGGCCTGGATGTAGTTTGCAAGTGGACACGCAAACGAACCAGGATAAAAACCTTGTTGCAGGCTTTTTCTTTCCCTCTCTCTCTTTATTGCTTTAATCGATTACTTTGTATAGTTGTTTTAATTGCAATATTCTGTTTCTATACTATACTATTGTAACTCTGATATATCTGTTAGTTCTATATATTCGTTTCAATCTCGGTTGATTGTCGTGCAAGAAACCGAATCTGTTTGTGTAATCGGAGCTATTTTAATCGATTAAGTTGATTGCGCTAATCGATTATTTCTACTCTGTTAATCGATTAATGTGGGGTTAATTCAGCATTAATTGTTGTTTTCGAAAAGCGGATACTCTGACCGCTACACCTATTCAACCCCCCCTTCTAGGTGTATTTTAGCCATTGATACCTAACAGTTTTACCCTTTCTAGGATTTTCTTGGCGAGCAAAAGCCACTTCAACGACAACAGTAGGGGTGGATTCCTTAATGGTTAGGTCAACCGATTGACTTTGGGTTGACCTAGGAGGAATGGGATGATGGATTCAAGGCGGGATAGGGAAATCTCCCCCGAGTCAACAAAATTCCCACCTTCCCTCTGAGGGGTGGCAACCTCCCTAGATTGCCCCTCAAACAGGGACAACGATTTGTGCCTCGCCCTCTTGTTGGCCTCAACTCCACTTCATCGCCCATAACCGCTACTTAAAAAAGATAAGAGAATTAGTTAGATACCAAATATATTAATCAAAAAAAAATATGAGAACACTTGCGGTTAGATACCTACCGACCCATTCCTCAAATGCTTGATCTCCCTGGACAAAGACATAGCACTCGATGACCTTCCCATCCACGGTCCATGCCAGCATTTCATCTGCTATTTGTAGGAGAAACTGAAGGTATCGACGGGACTCTAGTGGACGGTCCCATTCTAGGTAAACAGGAAGAAAGGTTGTTCATCACGACTGAATGCCCAAGTATGGCGGGATCTTTGAACTTCCACCCAGAAAAAACTGGGCTTCCAATTATTCACGGACCCTTCAAAAAAATGGAAGAGAGTGCGTCCATTCTTCGACTATAGGCACGTCCATCCTCGACGACCTTCTTTGTTTTCATCCTTGTTGGTATTCTGTGCCACCCAAAACATCCAGAAGAACAACTGGATGGTGCAAGGTCGCTTCATGACCTTGCAAAAAATATTGAATGCCTGGATGAAGCCCTAGTTATTCAGATACAATCGAGAAGGGGCCACCTAGAGGTGTTGCAACATCTAGAGGTGTTGCAACACCTCGACATACCACCCTTCAAAGGGCATCCTCGCCCCAATCTGTTGACAAACATACTCATACATATAAAAAATCCACCAGTTTTGGTTCTCGATGAGTATGTTTTGACAGACCCGCTCATGGTCTTCTGGAGCATACCACCATATGTCATTCGTCGGACGGGTAAGCAAGTCCACAATAGGACGCTCAAGCGTGAGGAAGAAATTGGGAGTGCCTATTACTTCGCGGTCAACCCACTAATATCTAGAGTTGGGACCCGCCATGCTCTCTAGGATGTTAAATAGGCCGACACGGTTAGCAAAGTTCCACCTCATGATCAACCTATCACTAAAAGAAGCATCAGACTCCAAACTATAAATGTCATCCAAGACCGGAAACCACTTCCCGTAGAAAGATATCTGGTCCATTTTCACAACATCACTCTCGGCCTTTTCCCTTCTCAGGTCACTCAATAAAGCCGAAAGTGAGAGTTTGATCATTTGCCTCAAGACAGACTGACCATTGTCTCAAGCATATGCGAATTTAGATCACCGATGGTGACAGGAGACCAACGTAATAAAAATAGGTGGAGGCCCAGGCAGGATCTCCGCCTTATCAGAACTTGACTCCATCTCGACAAACATAATAAGACCAGAAAACAAAACAAGAAATGAAAAGAAGAATAAATTACTGAGGGATTGGAAGTTGGAAGACTCTAGAAGATAAAAATAGAATAATCAGTTGGAGAGAGAAGTGACACAAGCTCATCCATAGAGATTTTCTTTGGAAGCAAAGTGAAATAGAATGAGGGGAGTAGACCTCTATTTATAGGAGAATCCAACAGTGGCCCAGAAATCGAAGCAAAAATCGTCATCATGACCTACCCCTACACCTAGGAGCTACTCGCATGGTCAGCCCCTAAGCTACAAGCCGAATCCAGTCAAGAAGTTCGAGCAGACCCAACCCAGAAAGGTCCACATATAGCCCCTTCAGGTTCTCCCGAACATTCTGAGTCTACCAGTGTGCTCGAGTTTTGGTCACACTAATAGACTAGGGGCAACTGTTCCATACCGGTTAAACTGGATAGATACTCACCCAAAATATCCCCTCCCTCGACCGACCAAGATCCGGACAATAGCTATTTGGGGAAGACGCCACCCTACTGCAAGCACCATTAATGCACCTCTGACTCGCCATTAATGCACCTCTGACTCGCCACTAATGCACCCTTGCCAAACCCTGCCACGCCACCTGCAAATGCTACCTTCCCCTCCTACAGATCGACAGGAGCATACCTACATGGTGGCTAGAACCAACCTTATAGATGCCTAGCATACACCCAATATACGCCTAGCATACCCATATCGTACCTACTACATCACAACCAACCAATATTCAGGTACAACGTCATTCACCCCAAACGCTATAAATAGGAGATTCCCTATACAGGAAATATCATTAATATATCATTTCGACCAATCTCCACATGCAAGCTATTCAATCGGGTTCTCAATTCCGACCACATCCAATCAACACTAAAGAACAAAATGACATACACAAATCACTTTTTTCGCCAAGAAACTTTAGATGATTCTTTTGAAATTTCTTCTTCCTCTTATACATTTCCAACACAACCATATTCTGAAAGCTTTCTACTGAAATCTCTCTCAATCTGTATATTGGTTGTTGAAAAGTCATTATACATAGCCTTAAATAGAAGCATACCACTTATGTCAGATGGGACATTATTTATGAATGATGGATGATATACTGACCTGTGTATAAATCTTCACTCAAAATAATTACACATAATCAAAACAAGTAACAAGAGTATTAAACTCATTTATTAATTCCTTAAAACCCTAGAAAAAGACATGTATTTAGACCACACCACAAGGTTCTCAGCTGCTTTCAATTTTTCTCTACCGGAGGGACAAAATCATAAATCTCTCAACATATGGCAAATAATATTTCATAATTAGTTCTGAACCACTAACAGCAAAATTTGTAACAACTTTCAACATTTGATATAACATTTTATGAGGCACCATTATTTATGTTTGTTCCACACAACAAAACATGTCATAAACAACATTTGATAAATTTTTACAAAATTTAAATGAATTTGCCATGTCCAAAAACTCCAACCCCACAAAGAATGTTTCAATGTAAACCCCCATAAGAAAAACACAAAGCTTTTTAAATTAAAAAATAAAAACAAGAAAAAACGTGTTGGTCAATTAGAGTTCAACTATAAAAAGTTAAAAACTTAATATGAAACTCCCAAAAAACACTTGTCAACACAAAAAGGTTTAAAATCACATGCAAAGTGAAGGTATTGCAATGGTGAAAAGTGAGCAAAAAAACTATAAGTCCTTAGAAGAAGTAAAATATAGCACATAGAAAAGGTGAGAGGGAAGTGAATTTTTTTGTGAATAATTAAGAACAATATTTTTTTTGTGAATTTTTATATATCCAAGACTTAAGAGGAAAATCCCCTTTATCTTTGAGCATATTTTTTAAAAGACTAGCTCGACTTTTTGAACATGTTGTGAAGTTAAGTTCTGTTCGAAGTAGAATCTCCATTGTACATATACTGTTTGATAAAAATTTCATAATGATCCAAGAATACCTTAATATTTTTCCTCTCTTAGCGAATATACTAGGTAGTGTCAACTCCTACCATACTATCTTAGAAGCAATAAATCAATAATTTGTCATTATCGTGGTATGGTGAAATATTCCTAGTATACATATACAAGTGACTTTTGGGACAAGTAGTATCATCATACTTATCAAACTCTAGAACCTTGAACTTGGGCAACAGAATTACATTTGACACCAAGCACTTCTCAAATATATATTTTGGTCGTGGTAGTTGGCCTCTTCCACAACTTTCAAACTCTCGTTAATCAAGTTCCATATGTCCACATCTTATTTCTCTTTTCCCTTAACATTATCAAGTGAGACACCACTCTTATTTTGGGCATCAGTAGCCTAGGCATTAGGCATAACCCTGGCAGAAGTTTTTTTCAAGGGATGTTCAAAGTTTGGATCCTCATCTGGGTCAGTTAAATCCACAATGAGATTGGCTGAACAAGTATGCTCCTTAATCAACTAGTGGGACATACTGTTAAAATCAAAGGAATTGAAGAGATCCAAGATGCCCAGAATGGAACACACAAGGCCCAACTTACTTCTGATCCAATTCCTTTGAATTCCTAAAACTTTCCTTTTTAGCATATTTTTGTATTTCTATTTAGTTTGTTAGGTATCAATTTCCCGTTATGGAAACTTCTTCAGTTTTCTGTTATTTCTCTTTCTTTTGCTTTCTTGGTCTTTTTCTTTTCTCCCTTAGGTGTATAAATATGAGTCTATGCTTGAGTCTATTGGATGCAGTCATATTATCATCCTTTATGTGTAAAAGAAGATTATCAATTGATAGTAATATAGAGAGGTATTATTTCATCTTCTTTGTTATTCCTTCTTTTCATCCCCTTTCATTCGTTCTTCTTTTACAATGGCTCATCAAATTTCACATGGTATCAGAGCACCCTTGAAAGGGTGACTCTTCTGCGCCATTATCTCTGCCTTCTTTTCTTTCTTCTTTATCTCCCATTCTCTTATCTTCCAAACCTCTCAATCTGACCAACATAACAGATGGCCAATCACACCATAAATCCCATCCTTGATCCTACTAGTCCTTACTATATGCCACCTAATGAAAATCCAGGAGTCTCTCTTGTTTCGTGTCTTTTAAATGGAGAGAATTACCATTGTTGGTCAAGAGCCATGACAATGGCTTTAGAAACCAAGAACAAGCTATAATTTATTGATGGACCTTTGCCCAAGCCACCTGCACATGATCAAATGTTCAGTACATGGAAAAGATGCAACAACCTTGTTGTGTCTTGGCTAAACCATTTTGTTGAGCCTTCAATTGTACAAAGTGTTCTTTGGTTAGAGACAACACAAGAAATCTGGGCAGACCTTCATCAGAGATATCACCAAGGTGATGTATTCAGAATTTCTGAACTTATTGGACCGATTCACTCAATCAAAAAAGGAAACCAATCCATTGGAGCATTTTACAATCAAATGAAAGGCTTATGGAAACAACTCGACAACTATAGACCCATTCCTCCCTGATGTTATGATAAGAAATGCAGTTGTACCATTCCTACTATGCAAAACTACAATGAAAATGGTTATGTGATCTGTTTTCTGTGAGGTTTGAATGAGCAATTCACCTCTGTCAGATCACAAATCATGCTTCTTGATCATTTACCACCGATCAACAAAGTGTTCTCTACCTTAGTTCAACAAGAGAGACTGATGCAGCTTGAGGATTTGAATTTCTCTGCAAGTTTATCAACAAACAACACTTACTCAAGACAAAGAGGAAGAGGAAAAGGGGTCAGAGGCATGATTGGAAACAGGCCAATTGGACAAGGAAGATTTGGAACATCAGGAAGAGGAAGAGGACAAAAAATCTACACATTTTGCCAAAAATCTAGACATACAGTTGACATATGTTATAAAAAGCACGGATTCCACCCATGCTATCAAACAAATAACAGAAATATCAACAACTATATTGGGCCAACAAATTCATTGGATGAACAACAAGACTTTGGGTATTCAACATTTAAAGAGGACAAGTCTGATCCAATCTTGGCTTTTACACCCGCTCAACACAATGCCTTAAAGAATCTAATACAAGAATCAATGAATAAAGGCAAGCATAACACGAATCAGGTGACTTCTAATTCTAACACTGATGTTGAGTAGCATACCTCAGGTAATTCATATACTACATCATTAAGCACATCTAAATCTGCAATTTGGGTTCTTGACACAGGGGAAACATGCCACGTCTATCACTCCCTATCTCTATATAAAAATTTCAAGAGAATTAATCCTCTCTTGATCACATTACCAAATGGTAGTGAAGTCATTGCAAACTGAACTGTGGTATTCTCTAATAGTATATACCTCAGCAATGTTTTATATGTTCTAGTTTTTAAGTTTAATATGATCTCTATATCAAAACTCACAACCTATCTAGAATGTACCCTAATCTTTACCACCAATCATTGTGAAATGCAGGACGTTCACTCCTTGAGATGATTGGTGCAGCTAAGCTAGAAGGAGGACTACATGTATTAACTGAATCTGTCAAGAACTATTCTAAGCCTCACCATGTTAATGCCCATGTTAGCTATGATGATTGTAATTTATGGTACTCTAGGCTAGGCCATTTATCTCATGATAAGATGAATAATATGCAGGCTATTTTTCCTTTCATAAAGTGTAATAAAAACACATATCCTTATGAAATATGTTACCTAGCTAAAGAAAGAAAACTACCGTTTTCTGTTAGCAATCCTAAGTCTGTCACTGCTTTTGAATTAATTCATGTTGACATATGGGGTCCTATCTCCATACCCTCAATATTTGGTCATACATATTTCTTCACTATTGTTGATGATAAAACTAGATTCACTTGGATTTTCTTCATGAAACAAAAGTGTGATACTAACCATCTTATTAGAGGCTTTATATCCTATGTTGACACTCAGTTTAGCTTGAAAATTAAGTCTATTAGAAGTGATAATGGGAAAGAATTCACTATGCATGATTTTTATCTTTCAAAGGGAATAGAGCATCAAACTAGTTACGTAGAAACACCACAACAAAATAGAGTGGTTGAAAGAAAACACCAACATATACTAGGAGTTGCTAGAAGCCTGATTTTTCAATCTGGGATACCTCACTGTTTTTGGAACTATGCTGTCTCACATGCCATACATTTAATTAATAGGCAACCTACCCTTTTCTTGTCTAACAAGTCACCCTTTGAAGAGTTGTATCATACCTTGCCTAATATCAAAGACGTGAAGGTTTTTAGCTCTCTATGTTATGCATCTACCCTTACTTCACATAGAAGAAAACTATATCCTAGATCAAGGAAATGCATCTTTTTAGGCTTTAGGCATGGAACCAAAGGCTACATTTTAGTAGATGTTATAACAAATAAGATATTCCTATCCAGAAATGTGTCCTTCTTTGAACGCATTTTTCCCTTTTCTAGGAAGGATGCTAACACTATGGACAATAACAATATGCCTACTCCTATATTACCCATGATTCAACCAGACATTTTCTGCTATCCTACAACAGAAAATAACACACTCCAACCAATGCTTGACCCCACTCAGAACATACAAACTCAAACTGGCCCTGATATTACAACCTCAAGAGATCCACAACTTGGTAATAAACATTCTCAGAGAGCCAAAAGGACCCCTGATTACCTAAGATATTATCATTGTGGCATGATTCATAGCTTAGACATATAGAAACCTCATGTTAAATATCTTATCAGTAATTCTCTTACTTATAATCAACTATCCGAAAGACATAAGAATTACACCCTAGCTATATCCATGCATCATAACCCTACTCATTATGTTGATGCCATCAAGCAAGAATCATGGCAACAGGCCATTCAGGCTACATTAAGAGCCTTGGCCAGAAACAACACTTGGATTTTAACTCCCTTACCTGATGACAAAAAGGTTATAGGATGTAAGTGGGTTTTTAAAATCAAACATAAACCAGATGGATCTATAGAAAGGTATAAGGTCAGATTAGTAGCAAAAGGTTTTAATCAAACTAAGAGGTTGACTATATGGACACTATTAGTCCAGTTGTGAAGATGACAACCATAAGGGTGTTTTTATGTTTTGTTGCTTTATATAACTGTAATTTGCATCAACTTGACATAAACACAACATTTCTGCATGGAGATCTCAAAGAGGAAGTATACATTAAGATTCCACAAGGTCTTCATAACATTGATCCTAAATTTGTATGCAAGCTGGAAAAATCTATCTATGGCCTAAAGCAAGCAAGCAGACAATGGCATGAGAAACTCACAAGCACTCTGGTTAACATTGGCTATTTTAAATCCCCTTCTGATTATTCTTTATTCACTAAAAACACTAACCAAGGCTTCACAACTATTTTAGTTTATGTAGATGATTTGATATTGGCAGGTAATGATCTTCAAGAGATACTTAACACCAAGAAAATCCTCAACAACAAATTCAGTATCAAGGACATTGGTGATCTAAAATTCTTCTTAGGAATGGAAGTTGCTAGGTTTGCAAAAGGCATATCTCTTTATCAAAGGAAATATACCTTAGATCTTCTACAAGAAACATGCTACTTAGGAGCTAAACCTACATCAACCCCAATGGAATACAACAACAAACTTCATTCTAAATCTAGCACTTCTCTTGAAAATATTACTCCCTACAGAAGGCTAATAGGAAAGCTATTGTACTTAGCACATACATGACCAGGCATATCTTATGCAGATGGTTTCCTAAACCAATACCATGCTTGTCCAACAGATCTACATTACAAAGCAGCAACAAGAATCCTTCGTTACCTCAAAAACTCACCAGGATAGGAGATATTCTTTCCAAGCAACAACACTACTATATTGAAAGGTTACTCAGACTCAGATTGGGCAAATTGCTTAGACACTAGAAAATCAGTGACAAGGTGGTGCTTCTTCTTGAACAGCCTTGATTTCGTGGAAAAGCAAGAAACAAAATACCATTTCCAAATCCTCTTCAGAGGCAGAGTATAGGGAACTTTCCATGCCCTCATTAGAAGCACAATGGTTACTATATCTACACAGAGATCTTTGCATTCCTCATCCAAATCCAGTTAGCATTTTCTATGACAATAAATCAGCCCTTCAAAATGCAGCAAATCCTGTCTTCCATGAAATAACCGAGCACATCGAAATCGATTGCCATGTTTTTTGTGAACATGTTCAAAACAACATCATCCATCTTCTACCTATTTCATCTGCAGATCAACTTGCTGACATTCTCACCAAAGCTCTTTCTCCTCTACCTTTTCGAAGACTCATGTCCAAACTTGGCACAATTGACATTCACATGCCAAGCTTGAGGGAGGTTGTTAAAATCAAATGAATTGAAGAGATTCAAGATTCCCAAAATGGAACACACAAGGCCCAACTTACTTCTGATCCAATTCCTTTAAATTCCTGAAACTTTCCTCTTTTAGCATATTTTTGTATTTCTGTTTAGTTTGTTAGGTATCAGTTTCCCATTATGGAAACTTCTTCAGTTTTCTGTTATTTCTCTTTCTTTTGCTTTCTTGGTCTTTTTCTTTTCTCCCTTAGGTGTATAAATAGGAGTCTCTTCTTGAGTCTATTGGATGCAGTCATATTATCATCCTTTATGTGTAAAAGAAGCTTATCAATTGATAGTAATATAGAGATGTAGTATTTCATCTTCTTTGCTATTCCTTCTTTTCATCCCCTTTCATCTGTTCTTCTTTTACAATATGGCTCATCAAATTTCACAGATACCCATGAGGCATCTTGTAGAACGTCGATTTCATTGCAAATTAACCTTGCCATGGAGGTATGAAACATGGTGGGAGATGGGTTGTAGCATGGGGTCCCATGTTAGAGGTTAAAGGATTCCCATATCAACGTTTCTTGTTGCAAGGACAAAATTATGTTCATCGTCTCACTTATTTGTTCTTTGAGCTATGTCAGCTCTAATTTATTCTATTGCATGATCTTTTGATCATTCACCAGTCAAGGTTGAAGTTGTGTCTAGTAGGGATGATTTAGAGCAATAATGATGAGACTAGTTTTTAGATAAAGGAAATGTAAAATATATGATGAGTTAGATAAAAAACACTAATCCACTTACATTGAGAGACATCCCATATTTGATGACTACGAGACATACCCTGCTAGTTATTTCCATGTAAATAATAATCTTAAAAGAAACACAAGGTTTCATACCAAGATTGCATTTAGATTGTTTTGTTAGTAATGTCCCAACATCAACTTTGATACGTGTCCTATATTGCATTGGTGTCTTGGAAGCGTCACCCACAAGTCCATATGTAGTTGATGACAAGTTTAGAAGAAACATAAAGTTCCAAACCTATATATCATCTATTAGGCACAAGATATCTATCCATTTGAGTTGTTAAGTGCATTCTTAGGCGTTGGGCACAACTTTAGCTATTGTAGAGTTTGTAAGATCATAAAGACTTATACGAGAATAAGAGGTTCCATTATAAAAATGAAGGATTGCATTCGAAGAGAAAGTTACAATTTTTTCTTTTATTTTACTTCTAACTTGTGATTCTCTTGTCGTAGTTATCCACCATTTCTTAAGTTTCTTCACCACTCCATTACAAGCCTCAATGAAGACTTGCATTGCTAGGAGTAACTTAGTGTATAGATACACTTTAAGCTCGTGACTAACATCATAAATCACTTTCAACCAATCGCCCGCAAAATCCCCAAGTCCATCTATCATTTGGGTGAATCTTCCTTCTCACTGATCCATGTTACCCTGCATGTGGGTGCATTTTCACTGACAACAATACCAAATTCGTAGTTGAATTTAAGGAGAACATGTTCACAAATTTTGAGATGATGGGAATGTGCTTAATGTCTTATTTTGTAGGTGTTGAAATGAAGCAGACATATAGATGAATGCATTTTTATTTCACAAAAGAAATATTAGACAAACATATTGAAGAAGTTAAGATGAAATTCTACAAACCAATGTTGACTCTCGTGGAAGAAACATTGAAATTGGAAACAAAAGGTGGCAGTAATATTGTCAAGCTCAACTCCTTTTATATGGTTAGTGGGAAGATTCAGAGATTTACCCAAACAATTACATTAGCATGAAGTGAATCTCAAGGCATGTCAAAGGTACAACTGATGAAAGACATCCTTTGTTCAAATCCCAACAAGCCAAAATTGATTGGATGCATAGAGTGGTTAGACAAGTGATTTCAAAATTCTAAAAAATGCTTTAGTTATTCTGAAAAAGGTTTTACAAGAACCTTGAATTCTTCTCACCAAAGGAGAAGAATAAAAACGAAGAATGAGAGAGAAAGTAGAATAAGAGTGAATATTTTTATTGAATTATGAATTGATGATTACACAAACTTGATTCTTCATATTTATAGGTGAGAGAGTTTTTAACAACTACAATAATCAACTAATAAACTAATTATCATGTGCTAATAATGAGAAAATACATAAACATAATACTAGCTTAGATCGCAAGCAACAGAAAATATAATGTTATGCCTTGAATTATGACCGAGGAATTTGGCTGGTGCATGGCCGTGACTAAGGAACTTGGCTGGTGCATGGCCTTGGAACTTGGCTAGTGCATGGCCTTGACCGAGGAAATGTGCTTGACCTCATTGATGATACTATATGTATTTCAGGGTGTGCAATGCACACCCTAGAATTTTAAAAATTGAATGTATATATCACTTATAACTTTATAAGTCCAAAATTTATTGTTTTTATAAACAACATGACATACTTTGTGAAAACAAATAATTACAAGAGTGTAATATTTATTCACTATGTAAAGATTTATACATAGTCAATACATTATTTATTTGTATTACTTTATTTCATAAGTGAATGATTATAAAACATGAACCGTGGATGATATAGTTACAGTGTATAAAACTCATACACAATCAGTGCATCCAATTTTTTCTCTAAACATTATTATGTTCAATTACTTTATAAGATTATGGATATACAACTTAAGAAACTATGATCGTTTCTCCAAGATAAATACTCAGATGTTTCTTTTTATGTCTTGCTTGAGTCTAGTATAATTTTTCTCCACTTTGGATATGACAAAAGTGATTGAATCTGCAAAGTTTTATCCACGTGTTTTTGTTCAACTGATTTAGTGATGTTTGATAATAAACTTGAGATTACATCATTGATATGAATAATAATGTTGAATTTTCTTTTTTTGAATGAATCAATAATCTTTATGATAAGTTAGTTGAAAATGGAAGGCACATTGTTTACTTATTAGTTTATCTTCTTTTAAAGTTAGCAATACAATTGTAGAAATATGTTCTTTAACTATGTAAATTATGAAAAATAAGTTGTGTTATTGAATGAGAGAAGCATGAAAGAATAATTGTCTAGTGATTTATATTTTACGAAAAGTGTTCAACAATATTGACATCTTATTGATCATTCAATAATTTCAAAATAAGAAATCATTTTATGAAATATGTAATTTATTTGATAAAATATATTTAAATTTTGTAATTTCATTAATATTTTTATCTTTTTATAATTAATAATATCTATTATTTTAATTTTTAATATATATTGCATACCCTGTATCTATATCTGGGTCCTAGATTCGTCACTATTTGGAACACTCTTAACATAATATCATATACTTATAAATCAAAGCAGCTAATATACCCAAAATATGAAAACTTATCTAACATGTCATATTTAGGGATGGTAACAGGGCGGACGGGCGTGAGTAGTGCTTTCTCATTCCCGAACCTATAATATTTGCGGGTACTCGTGTAGGTAGCGGGTATTCGTGAGTACCCAACAAGTTTTTATATGATATTTATATTTATAAATAATCAACATGTAAAAATAATTACTACATGAATAATATGATATTTATATAATAAATTTAAGATCATAGTCAAATATGTGTAATTTATTATAAATAATAATGAAATATATGATATATAATTTTAAAATAATAATAAAAAACTATAATATATACAAATTTAATTAAAAAATAAATTTATAAATTTGCGGGTACCTATGAGACGAGTATCATAAAACTCACTCCTACCCATAAACTATTATTATAGGTACCAATTATGAGTATTTCTACAGCTACCCACGATTCGGGTTTTTTGGATCCCTAGTCACATTTAAAGACAAAAAGATTTTTGTATTATATAAAATATCTAATATATTATTACTCGTTTCTAACATATAGAACACATCAAATTTTATATTAGTTGTCTCTATATAATATATATCCACACAAATTTTCGTAGCTAAAAAATGTTAGAATCTTTCTATTTTATTTGTTAAAAACATATAGCTAATTATAAATTACTATCATTATGGTATATAGAAATTGTTTCGATTAAAGAGTGTAGTGGAAAACTATAAAAATAATTAAATTTGAGACCAATAAATGTTAATGTATTTGTTTAAGATAAGATGAAGTGAATTAAAAAATAATAACTTATGACAGTGTTTTAAATAGATACAATTATGATTGCAATAATTGCTATTTATGTGATTTGGTATGATCAAGAATATTTTTAAATCCAATGTAGTCTGATGTGTTAAAATGCAGTTAGACATAATTATACTAGGAGTCTCTTCTTGAGTCTATTGGATGCAGTCATATTATCATCCTTTATGTGTAAAAGAAGCTTATCAATTGATAGTAATATAGAGATGTAGTATTTCATCTTCTTTGCTATTCCTTCTTTTCATCCCCTTTCATCTGTTCTTCTTTTACAATATGGCTCATCAAATTTCACAGATACCCATGAGGCATCTTGTAGAACGTCGATTTCATTGCAAATTAACCTTGCCATGGAGGTATGAAACATGGTGGGAGATGGGTTGTAGCATGGGGTCCCATGTTAGAGGTTAAAGGATTCCCATATCAACGTTTCTTGTTGCAAGGACAAAATTATGTTCATCGTCTCACTTATTTGTTCTTTGAGCTATGTCAGCTCTAATTTATTCTATTGCATGATCTTTTGATCATTCACCAGTCAAGGTTGAAGTTGTGTCTAGTAGGGATGATTTAGAGCAATAATGATGAGACTAGTTTTTAGATAAAGGAAATGTAAAATATATGATGAGTTAGATAAAAAACACTAATCCACTTACATTGAGAGACATCCCATATTTGATGACTACGAGACATACCCTGCTAGTTATTTCCATGTAAATAATAATCTTAAAAGAAACACAAGGTTTCATACCAAGATTGCATTTAGATTGTTTTGTTAGTAATGTCCCAACATCAACTTTGATACGTGTCCTATATTGCATTGGTGTCTTGGAAGCGTCACCCACAAGTCCATATGTAGTTGATGACAAGTTTAGAAGAAACATAAAGTTCCAAACCTATATATCATCTATTAGGCACAAGATATCTATCCATTTGAGTTGTTAAGTGCATTCTTAGGCGTTGGGCACAACTTTAGCTATTGTAGAGTTTGTAAGATCATAAAGACTTATACGAGAATAAGAGGTTCCATTATAAAAATGAAGGATTGCATTCGAAGAGAAAGTTACAATTTTTTCTTTTATTTTACTTCTAACTTGTGATTCTCTTGTCGTAGTTATCCACCATTTCTTAAGTTTCTTCACCACTCCATTACAAGCCTCAATGAAGACTTGCATTGCTAGGAGTAACTTAGTGTATAGATACACTTTAAGCTCGTGACTAACATCATAAATCACTTTCAACCAATCGCCCGCAAAATCCCCAAGTCCATCTATCATTTGGGTGAATCTTCCTTCTCACTGATCCATGTTACCCTGCATGTGGGTGCATTTTCACTGACAACAATACCAAATTCGTAGTTGAATTTAAGGAGAACATGTTCACAAATTTTGAGATGATGGGAATGTGCTTAATGTCTTATTTTGTAGGTGTTGAAATGAAGCAGACATATAGATGAATGCATTTTTATTTCACAAAAGAAATATTAGACAAACATATTGAAGAAGTTAAGATGAAATTCTACAAACCAATGTTGACTCTCGTGGAAGAAACATTGAAATTGGAAACAAAAGGTGGCAGTAATATTGTCAAGCTCAACTCCTTTTATATGGTTAGTGGGAAGATTCAGAGATTTACCCAAACAATTACATTAGCATGAAGTGAATCTCAAGGCATGTCAAAGGTACAACTGATGAAAGACATCCTTTGTTCAAATCCCAACAAGCCAAAATTGATTGGATGCATAGAGTGGTTAGACAAGTGATTTCAAAATTCTAAAAAATGCTTTAGTTATTCTGAAAAAGGTTTTACAAGAACCTTGAATTCTTCTCACCAAAGGAGAAGAATAAAAACGAAGAATGAGAGAGAAAGTAGAATAAGAGTGAATATTTTTATTGAATTATGAATTGATGATTACACAAACTTGATTCTTCATATTTATAGGTGAGAGAGTTTTTAACAACTACAATAATCAACTAATAAACTAATTATCATGTGCTAATAATGAGAAAATACATAAACATAATACTAGCTTAGATCGCAAGCAACAGAAAATATAATGTTATGCCTTGAATTATGACCGAGGAATTTGGCTGGTGCATGGCCGTGACTAAGGAACTTGGCTGGTGCATGGCCTTGGAACTTGGCTAGTGCATGGCCTTGACCGAGGAAATGTGCTTGACCTCATTGATGATACTATATGTATTTCAGGGTGTGCAATGCACACCCTAGAATTTTAAAAATTGAATGTATATATCACTTATAACTTTATAAGTCCAAAATTTATTGTTTTTATAAACAACATGACATACTTTGTGAAAACAAATAATTACAAGAGTGTAATATTTATTCACTATGTAAAGATTTATACATAGTCAATACATTATTTATTTGTATTACTTTATTTCATAAGTGAATGATTATAAAACATGAACCGTGGATGATATAGTTACAGTGTATAAAACTCATACACAATCAGTGCATCCAATTTTTTCTCTAAACATTATTATGTTCAATTACTTTATAAGATTATGGATATACAACTTAAGAAACTATGATCGTTTCTCCAAGATAAATACTCAGATGTTTCTTTTTATGTCTTGCTTGAGTCTAGTATAATTTTTCTCCACTTTGGATATGACAAAAGTGATTGAATCTGCAAAGTTTTATCCACGTGTTTTTGTTCAACTGATTTAGTGATGTTTGATAATAAACTTGAGATTACATCATTGATATGAATAATAATGTTGAATTTTCTTTTTTTGAATGAATCAATAATCTTTATGATAAGTTAGTTGAAAATGGAAGGCACATTGTTTACTTATTAGTTTATCTTCTTTTAAAGTTAGCAATACAATTGTAGAAATATGTTCTTTAACTATGTAAATTATGAAAAATAAGTTGTGTTATTGAATGAGAGAAGCATGAAAGAATAATTGTCTAGTGATTTATATTTTACGAAAAGTGTTCAACAATATTGACATCTTATTGATCATTCAATAATTTCAAAATAAGAAATCATTTTATGAAATATGTAATTTATTTGATAAAATATATTTAAATTTTGTAATTTCATTAATATTTTTATCTTTTTATAATTAATAATATCTATTATTTTAATTTTTAATATATATTGCATACCCTGTATCTATATCTGGGTCCTAGATTCGTCACTATTTGGAACACTCTTAACATAATATCATATACTTATAAATCAAAGCAGCTAATATACCCAAAATATGAAAACTTATCTAACATGTCATATTTAGGGATGGTAACAGGGCGGACGGGCGTGAGTAGTGCTTTCTCATTCCCGAACCTATAATATTTGCGGGTACTCGTGTAGGTAGCGGGTATTCGTGAGTACCCAACAAGTTTTTATATGATATTTATATTTATAAATAATCAACATGTAAAAATAATTACTACATGAATAATATGATATTTATATAATAAATTTAAGATCATAGTCAAATATGTGTAATTTATTATAAATAATAATGAAATATATGATATATAATTTTAAAATAATAATAAAAAACTATAATATATACAAATTTAATTAAAAAATAAATTTATAAATTTGCGGGTACCTATGAGACGAGTATCATAAAACTCACTCCTACCCATAAACTATTATTATAGGTACCAATTATGAGTATTTCTACAGCTACCCACGATTCGGGTTTTTTGGATCCCTAGTCACATTTAAAGACAAAAAGATTTTTGTATTATATAAAATATCTAATATATTATTACTCGTTTCTAACATATAGAACACATCAAATTTTATATTAGTTGTCTCTATATAATATATATCCACACAAATTTTCGTAGCTAAAAAATGTTAGAATCTTTCTATTTTATTTGTTAAAAACATATAGCTAATTATAAATTACTATCATTATGGTATATAGAAATTGTTTCGATTAAAGAGTGTAGTGGAAAACTATAAAAATAATTAAATTTGAGACCAATAAATGTTAATGTATTTGTTTAAGATAAGATGAAGTGAATTAAAAAATAATAACTTATGACAGTGTTTTAAATAGATACAATTATGATTGCAATAATTGCTATTTATGTGATTTGGTATGATCAAGAATATTTTTAAATCCAATGTAGTCTGATGTGTTAAAATGCAGTTAGACATAATTATACTACAGCTAATACAATCACATCATTTTTATTAAATGTCACTCATATGATGTGGTGTATAAATTTTTCGTATAACTAAAGACATCTTTTCATCCTATAAGTAAATAATTACTCTTTTTCTAGATATGTGATTGTTCCTCTTCATAAGTGTTACTCAAAAATTTATACCACTAAACTAAAATCTTATTTATTGGTAGGTTCTGTACAATTTAGTAACTATATGGTAATTAAATAAATGCAGGACTACCCGCATATGCTGCAGGAGACAAAAATCTTGCAAAATCTAAATTGGAGACGTCATGAATTTATACGGCCACTTATGTGTAATTAAATGGATAAGCTGACTCCGGTGGTGCTTGTGTCCATATTTGGTTTTATGTACAATATTCAATGTACACTATTCAAATAGGGAAATAAATGTTACTACCCAACCTTTTTATAGGAACTATTTGGATTCTTATTGAAGAATGGAAACTAGTATTATTAATAATATATTGATGGTACTGATACGGTGAAATAACTCTTCAAAGTTAAATCGCATATTAGTACAATTAGATATACATATATAATATATTAATATTTATGTTTAAAAATAATATAGAAGACAATAAATACTTTTATTCAAATCATCTATTAAAACAAAATGTGTCACTTGGTTGGAGACCATATTTTAAAATTATAAAAAAAATGTATTAGTTATGTATTTGATAATCTACACCAACATTTTAGTAAAAAATATATTATTTTTATTAAAATTAATTATAAATGAAATAGGTTCGTATGACTGATATGATTCAATTGAAAATTGGTCGATAATACCAGTTTTTATCAATTTTCTGGTTATATGCACCAGTAAGAACCGGTTTTCACAACAATGATTAAACCATCTTTTTTTCATAATTTTTTATTTTATTTTTAATTTCCATATGATTTTTGATTTCTTGCTTTTTTTTAAATTCAATACATATTATACTTTATTTTAAATCATACTGTTTATATTACTCATGTTTTTCCATATATTTCTTCATTTCTTTGGAATTTAATTTCTAACTGAACTAAATTACGTTATTTTAGTAAAATTGTATCAAATTTTACATCATTTAATAACTTCTTAAATTATATTCATAACATTAATCATCAAAAAGTATGGAACAAAAGAGTATGATTTTAATTTTATATATTTTAGGTATACATTCATAATTATATAAGGTGTTTTGGTAAAAAAAAATTAATTAATGTGATTATGAATTTGGAAATTCCCTAGATCGTAATGTGTAGAGTAAACGATTTTGAAAATGAAAATGATAATAACAAACATGTTTTGAGGAAATGAAAATATGAAAATGAAAATTGTTTTTTGAAGATGAAAATAGAAAATAGAAATAGAAAACATTTCTTGAAACCAAACACACCCTAATTTTTTTCCGTAGGATTTTTTTTGTTATGATTATATTGTGTTGAAATCTAAACAAATCATGATGTGTATTGCTAACTATTGCCCCATCCGGTAATGGCTAAGCAACTAAAAGTGTAACCTTAATCTAGCTTGGAAAACCTAAATATATGTTAGACCCTAAATTTATAATCAAACCAATTCAACCTCGTTTTTTGTATTTTCCTATAAAATGTTAAAGGTTCCCAAAGAAAGGAGCTCATGATCAAATGAAATCTTTTTGTTAAAATTCTTCCTCGCAAGGTACTTAGGTAGCATGTACAATTGATGTCATGTTAAGCCAAATGTGGTACAAGCCAATACTCACGAGTAAAAGAGCTACTTAACTATATTTGTATCAGGTCCTATAACATTTTGCAAAGGTGTGTTTTTCAACCACAGAGGGCAATTGATCCAGTATATTAAGCAAGACACTTTTCATCAAAGAGGCAATATAAACTTGCGGAGGAGCTATACTAATGGTACCTCCCAATTAAGCTAGGAATGAAGATAATTGTTGTGTTTTAATTCCCTAATAGGGAAGAGTTATACATATCTAAGAGAAATAGGACAGGCTAGACTTTGCCTTAAACAGATCGACCCTATATAGGATATAGGAGTCTGAGTCTGACTTGTATGTTAGTTTGTTTAAAAAAAATTCAAAGCCTAGGTCTAGCCTGTGTAAAAGTCTGGTCTGACCTGTTAGCTTGTTTAAAGGCATATTATACTATATTATCTTGAAATAGGCCATCATGTCTACATTTAAATAAGCTAATATGACTATTTTTAACTAGACCTTATAACTCTAACAATTAAATTATATTTTTGTTTACATTTTTATACTAAAATTACATATATATTAAAATTATATAATATGAATATTATTACATAATATAGCTAAATAGGCCAGCCTGTTAGGCTTAATAGGCCTTTTGGATGACCTAAAGCCCTACTTGTTAAACTAAATAGGCTTTTTAAAAAGCCTGAGCCTGACATGTTTACGAAAAAAAGTCTAACTTAGCCTAGCCTGATATAGGTTAGGTAAAAGACCCTTGATAGGCAGTCTGACCTGTTTCCACCTCTATACACATTACAATCATGCCATTTTCCATACCTATTGACTTTGGAGGAGAAGAATTAGGGTATTCATTAGGATTTAAACATGAGAACTTAACCTAAAAAACTAGTCTATTAAGTAGAAGGGTCTCATGACTTTAATATCACATTAAGTTTGTTATACTACCTAATATGAGACTCCTAATAGATTCACCGTAACCAATAACAAAGCTATGCACACCCTAAATAATTTTTTAATAGAATAGAATATATATATATATATATATATACCACTTATAATTTTATAGGCCCCAAATTTATTTTTTTTCTATACGTCACAATCATTATAATGTTTAATTATTTTATAATATTGTAGATATGTAATTTAAGGAACTTTATAATCATTTATCTGAGACAAATATTCACTTGTTTCTTTTTATGTCTTATTTGAGTCCAGCTAATTTATTCTCTAGTTTTTATATGACAAAACTAGTTGAATTTATAAAATTTTATCTACTTGATTTTTGTTCAACTGATTTGGTGATGTTTGATAACTAACTTGATACTTACTTCAATGATATGCATAACATTGTTGATTTTTTCTTTAAAAGGAATCAATAAATCTTCCAAATAATTTGTTTAAAAGTGGAAGACACATTGTTTACCTATTAGTTTATTTTCTTATGAAGTTAGCAATACAACTATAGAAAAATGTTTTTCAAGTATGAAAATTATGAAAAATAGGTTGCATAGTCAAATAAGAAATTCATGGATGAATGATTGTATAATGACTTATATTTAGCGTGAAGAGTTCAAAAATATTGATAACAAATCAATCATTTTTGATGATTTCAAAATATGAAATCATATAGAGAATAATTATAAAATATATAATTTATTTGATTAAATGTATTTAAGTTTTGTAGCTTTGACATTAATGTATTTTTTATAATTGACGATATTTATTATTTTTATTTTAACTCATGTTGCATACTCTATCTTTAGGTCCTAGATTCGTCACTGCTTGGTTTGGTACATGATTTTGGTCTTGACCGAGGAATTGTGCCTGGCTTAGTGGGTGGCCTTAGTCTTAACCGAAGCAGATGGAACATGAGTCTCGGTCATGATGCATAGGCACTGATAGAGATGCAGGAACTTGGCTAGGCCATTTATGAAGCTTGACTCAGTCATGTCCCATCTTGGAATGGTCATGGGCGAGACACGAGACAATCTTGGCGCACCAATTTCGGGCCTAGTTCCTAGTATAGGCATACCAACCTTGAGCTTGGGCACAACATTATTGATCTTGGGTGACTTGTGTGTAATCATGCTTGCAACAATTCTAGGCAAATCATTTCTAGGAAAATCACTTACAATAGCATTAATGATGTTAGTATGATAAGAATTATTACGTTTATCCTTTAATTTTAATAACCCCCACAAGTTGGGGCGCATATATTTAGGACACCCGACTTGGTATGTATGTTTCTGAACACAGTTGGTCGTAAGGCCTTAGTTAAGGTATCAACAACTTGTAAATGAGCAGGCATATGGAGTAGCTTAATCAAACCTTGGCTGCATTTCTCTTTTATGGTATGACAATTTATCTCAATATGCTTTGTCATTTCATGGAAAACAAGGTTAGAAGCAATGTATATGGCAGATTGGTTATCACAATACAACAAAGTAGGCATAGAATAGGCAAATTGTAAATATTCTAATACATAGTTAAGCCAAGTAATTTCACAAGTATTTAAAGTCATAACCTTATACTCAGCTTCACAAGATCATCTAGAAACAATTCTTTATTTCTTTGATTTCTAGGAAATCAATGACCGACCTAGATATATGCAATATTCACTCACAAACCTTCTAGTATTTGGAAAGGATGCCCAATCACTATCACTATAGGCCTTCAATTGCACAATGGAATGGATAGAGAAAAACAATCCAATGGCAAGAGATCCCTTGAGATATCTTAGGATCTTTAAGGCATCAATGTGATGCATAATGGTAGGACACGCCATGAATTGTGCTAATTAGTTCACATAAAAGGTGATGTCAGACCTAGTGTTGGTTAAATATATTAGTCTTCCAATTAATCTCCTATAAGTAGGAGGATCATCAAAAAGGTCGCTACTATCTTGGTAAACATGGGCTCTAGGGATCATGGGGGTGGAGGATGGTTTGCATCCAATCAACCTTGCATCAGAAATTATTTCTAAAGCATACCTTCTCTGGTTCATAGAAATCCCAACCTTACTTCTAGCAATCTCAAAGCCAATAAAATATTTCAAATCACCAAAGTCTTTGTTTTTAAAGGTCCTATCTAGGACATGCTTGAGGTTATTGATATCAACAATATTATTACTAGAAAGGATGATATCATTCACATAGACTAAAACATTTGTGATCAAATCCTTGGAAGATCATTTAATGAATAAGGAATGATCACCTCTGGACTTATGGTAGCCATTTTTTATAAGGAAATTGGAGGTTGGGAAACCATTTCCTATGGGCTTGCCTAAACCCATATAAAAATTTCTGAAGTTTACAAACTTGGTTAGTTTGAGTGCTAGAAAGGCCAAGAAGGATAGTCATATAGACTTCTTCATATAAATCTCCATGAATAAAGGAATTGTTTATATCTAATTGTTTGAGGTACCAATTATGTATGGAAGCCAGGGCTAACACAAGCCTAACAGTGGAGATCTTAGCAACTGGTGAGAAAGTTTTAAGATAATCTACCCCTCCTGTTTGAGTATACCAATTTGCAACTAATTTGGCTTTATCCATCTCAATGCTCCCATCAGCCTTATACTTAATTTTAAATACTCATTTGCATCATATAGCAGACTTGTCTTTGTGAAAATTGGTCATAATTCAGGTGTTATTTTGCTGGAAAGCAGCCAATTCCATGTTAATAGCTTCCTACCACTGAGGGAATTTAATGGCCTAAGATTAAGTCTTTGGTTTAACGTTGGTAGTCAAGAAAATAATTATTGACTTATGATTGTTAAAGAGGCCATCATAACCCAGATAGGAAGACAAATGATACTTAGTATTAGAGGTAGGTATGTTGGTTTTATTGAGCAAGACACAATGGTAGTCTAGAAGATAAGTAAGGGTCGTGGTAATTCTATTACTTGTTTTAAGGCTTTGGTTTTCAAAATTCCTAGAAGATTGATCATTTGTTTCATCATTATTTACTTCTAGGTTGTTCATATTTCTAAGCTGCAATGAGTAATGTCATCAAAGATGAGAGAATTGGGCAGACATGTTTCACATAAGGTCTTGTATACTTCATCATTAGATGAGTTTTGAGAGATATAAGGGGAGATCTTCTCATAAAAGATCACATTCCTACTAACTTCTATGATTTTAGTAGAAATATTGAGGACAACATACCATTTTATTCCTTCCTTAAAGCCCAAAAAAAGAGATTTGTTTCATATAGGATCAAACTTACTTCTAGAATGGCTATGTGTGCTAACATGACATAGGCATCCAAAAACTTTTAGGGGATGCATGCTAGGTTGAACTTCAAACAATATAACATGAGGATTCTTATTGTCAATAACATAAGTAGGAAGGACATTGATTATATGAACATAATGCTTTAGAGAAAAAGACCAATAGTTCTTTAGTAACTTGCTCTGAACCAATAGAGCTCTAGCTACATTCAAAAGGTGTTGATGTTTTCTTTCAACTACTCTATTATGTTGAGGAGTATAGATGCATGTGAGTTGGTGCATAATCCCTTCACTAGTATATAAAGGTTTCATATTGAATTCAAGACCATTATCACTCCTAATAGTCTTAACCTTAACACTGAGTTGGTATTCTATCATTAAGACAAAATCTTATAGGTTCTTGGTGGAGGATTCTGCCTTAGACTTCATCAAATATACCCAAGTGTATCTACTATAGTCATCTACTATGGATAGGAAATATTGATATCCTTGGACAGAAGGTATAGAAAAGGGACCCTATATATCAACATGTATCAATTCTAATATATGTAAAGAGTGAGTGTTGCTTAAAGGAAATGGTGACTTCTTTTTCTTAGCTTGATGACATACATCACATGTGCAATCTTTATTAAATTCAACAAAGGGAAAATTGTTTTCTATTTTGTTCATACAATTGTGAGATGCACGTCCTAATTTAAAATGCCATACATTGGAATCAGATATAGAAGTAGAGAAATTTATATGATGTAAACACTTAGAAGCTTTCAATACATATAGGTCATTGATTGATCTAGTTGAACCAATCATCATCTATGACCTCTTCTCCTAAATTTTACAGCAATTGGCATCAAAGGATAATACACATCCACAATTTAGTGCAAGTCTAGATATAGAAATCAAGTTATAGGAAACACTTAGTAAACACAAGACACTATGAATCATAAGGTTAGCGAGAAGTAATACTATCCCAGAAATATTAACTATTACCTCATTTCCATTAGGTAGTTTCACTCTAATGGATTTTATCCTTTTGTGAGTAGTGAAATTTGTTGAAGTGGAACTTATATGGTCAATGGCATCACTGCCCATTACCCAATTAATGGAAAAATCTATGGATGTAGAATTACCTGTTATTTGCTCATTATGATTAGTTGAGGTGGTCGATAACACATTGCTAGTATTGTGGTTGGATCAACTTCATTTGATCTACTAGTCCCTTCATTAAACTATTGCAGCATGCTCACTAATTTTTGATATTGTTCTTTGGTCAAGCCATAAACTGGATTACTTTCATGTATATGTTGTCCTAATATATGGGCTTGGTTTTCCATTCTTGAACTTACCATTGAGAGCACTTGATCATTCTTACCAAAATTGGCTGGAAATCCATGCAACTTGTAGCATGTTTCCACTATATGCCCATTTCTTTTACAATGGATATAGAACTTGCAATTTCCTAAGTTCTTGTTCCATGAGCCTCTTCTTGATCCACTTGAGTTGCCTCTTCCTGATCCACTTGAGCTGCCTCTTCCAAATAGACAACCAACAAAACATCTTTATCCCCATCTTCAATATTAATATCAATATTTTGAATATCCATAATAATAGAATTAAATTATTTGAAACGAAGTTGGTTTGCGAGGCTCCTGGTCACGTATAAAGTTTCTAACTTCATCCACAAAGTCAAGCAGTTTCTTCATTGGCAATTTCACGAAGAACCTCCTTGGAAAAGCAAAGTTGGATTGATGAAAGTGAAATTTCATCCAAATCGTCTCATTGATCATCGGTCATGGAAGTTGGTTTCTTTGACTTCCCATCTAAACCTTTCTTTAATCTACCATAAATAAGAACGACTCTCATTTGGACTCGCCAAATAGAAAAGCTAATCTTGCCATCAAACTTCTTAATGTCAAAACTTAGTATACATTTTGAAAATCCCAACTGAATAAGAGCTTTATACCACTTGTTAGGATTAGAGCGCTATGTGAAAGCACATAATCGGATCAATCGGGAACTAAAGAGAAGCAATTAAAAGAGCAAGAAAATAACACAAGATTTAACGTGAAAAATTTCATCAGTGTGAGAGGTAAAAAAACCACGGGCGATCACGAGCAAAGTTCCACTATGTAAAAGGGAGAGTATAATAGATCCACTTATGATAAAGAGGACAAAGAATAATATTTTCTTTCACAATACTCTCTCTAATGGATAAAGAATTCTCACCAAAATCATTCACAAAATATAGGTGTATATGAATAAAATGAAATGATTGTAGTGAGAATATATGATGACGTGATGCATGTTGATGAATTTATGATGTTGTGATGCATGTTGATGATCTCTGAGTCCTTTTGCACTTCATAGTGCTGCCCTTTTATATCCAAATGGAGGTGAGAAAATGTGTAAGACTTAAGACCAAAGGCATTATAAACTTGGCTAGAAAGTTAACTTGGCAAGAAAGATTGAGAAGACTTGCCAATGGAGTCTCCAAATAAACTTGTGAACCAAACGTTGAAGACGTGGCTATATGAGAGCCACACATCTATCATGCTTCATGGCATCGTCTCTGATCTAAAGACAATAGTTAAACCGACCATAGATGCAAATAGGTAGATAAACAAAGGGGGATTTGAGGAGAGGATGCTCAAAAAATGATATGACTCATCCTCTTAAAGGCAACGTGTCTAAGTAAATTTGCTTGTGATGAAAAATAATGGTCTCCAAAATTTAGATTTTTCGCGACCTGGTCATCGGTTGGAAACCGAATATGCGACGAAGAGGTGAACTCGACTTCGACCTCTCCCAAAAGTTTTGGGATCACCACTATGTTCTTTTGCCATTAAAACACATAACTCTCTCATTATGCAAGAATTGGATAAATTGATCTTTAAACCTTAGTTCTAAGATCGAAAGTCGATTATGAATCGGAAAAGATGTTACCATATTGTCCATATTAAAATGGTACACTCGCCAAAAGCAAGAACTTTTATACCCTTAAAAAAAATTAAAAGCAAATTTTTTTTATTTTTTTGTCAGATAATAGTTCATTTTGCTATTATGTATACTTAGGTGCAATATGAAAACCAAAATTAATTAGTTCTGAGTAAAATATTGATTAATTGATTTGGTTTAAAAAAAATTATTTCAATTTAATGGGACTAAAACTATAATATTCCATAGAATAATTAAGATGAAATATCTTTTTTAATTTTTTTTAGAAAAAAGACTTATTGTATCTAAATTACATATGTTATTTTTCTCCTATTAGAAAAAAACATTTATCAATTTATTATTACAATTCTTATTGCTCCAAAATATTTATTAGTTTATTATTCACTACCTTTGCATGAAACTTGAATTTTGTTAACCAATGTTACCATTATTACAACTACTATCAACAATATTATTATAATTATGGTTATTATTAGGGTTACTTTTATTATTAAATAAAGAAATAAATAAGAAATAATAAGTACTTAAAAGAACACCAAAGTAACTACATTTGGATTTGAACTCCAAGATGCCACTATATGGTTGGCATGTGTGGACCAAAGGTGTGTGGGTGCACTATGATGTGCACAAAATGCAAGGCAAAGAATTCTCCCAAGATTGAAAAATAATGATGCTGAAAATGATTGGAGTTTTGGTACAAAAATATAAATTGTTTTTTGGTGTGTGTTGCATAAGACCTATGCCTCCTTTTATAGGAAAAAAATGTGTAATACCAAATTTATTACGAAAATTAAAAATGTAACCACTCATTTATTATTTAAATTTAAAACTGAAACTACTAACTAATTTCGGAATAAAAACTAAAACCAGAAATTTAAAATTAGAAATAAAACCATTGGTAATTAAATGACGGTTGGTTAAAATTCGAAGAGATAAAGTCGGTTATGAGACATCTAAAAAATGTTCTTTTTTACTATAAAAATTATTTTTGAGTTTTTTTATTTTTAAATATGATTCAGACAAAATTGGGTATTCACTGTATTCTAAGTCAATGGTAACTACTTTTGTCAACTACACGAAAGAGGAAAACACAACGAACAAATACCACATGATCAAAATATATTATACTTAAGCAAAACCCTAATTAAAGAAAAATCCTCTAAAAGATAGGCGAACATCATTACTAGATGCTTCACGGAAGGTGGTACATATATCAACACTTTAAAGATGGATGAGATTCTCTCTGATACTAAAAGAGGTCTAATATTGGAATATCAAGTAAAGAAGAAGTTTGACAATTTTTTATATATTTTATTCAAAAATAATTGAAATTTGGACAGTTAAATTTTTTTTATACCACATGTCATCATCTCCATCCATTATCAAACCATCGAGTACTAGAAATGATCTTTACTCGAAGAAGATATACAAGGATAAATCCATCTAAATTGGTAAATAGAAAACTTGGGATAAAGAGTTACTTTGGTCTTATTTATAAAAATTATCCCTTGACTTATGTATTTTTGAACTACTTTTTCTTTTTATGGTATAAATATTTTTGTCATTCAAAAATTCATATTTACTTCGTTCTCTCATACCAAATAGTACAAAAATATATTTTATTTCTCATATCTTTCTTTCTCTACCTCTCCTTCTAATATCTCTTCTCTTATTTTACTCTTCATCCGAACAAAACTTTAACACTTTCTAACTTGAAATATGAGACATCTAATGTGATGTCAATATAAGCCATTTTTGGAGTTATATCATTGAATTTATTTAAATGGATAAATAATTAAAAATTATATTAAAACATATGATTAAAGGGAGCACATTTGCTGTCCTACAACGTGTGCAACTTCATGTGCTAATGATTATGATTAGTTGAAAAAATGTATTTAAATTAAAATTTTAATAATTAATCAATTTTCTAACCAATCACAAGCATCGACACATAGAGTGATACATTGTTTTAGAAAAACATATGTTTACCCATGACTAGATGTTAGAGATTGGATGGTTTGACTATGCAAAATTATGATGATCGGATAAAGATATATGAAGATATCATTTTGAGAAGATGACTTTTATTAAATAGAAAAAGATTTTTTTATACTGTCACTGCATCATTCACTATTCATTTTTAACTATCATTTACTTAAAAAAAAAAAAAGGTAATCCAAATGAATGATAGATGATAAAGTGACTGTATATACATCTTTACACCATCAATACATATATTTAATAATATTTACCAAATCCTCAATTATCAAGGAGAATTGTGACAACATGGATAGGGTGGAACAATTGAGTTAGACCACAACACATTTCAAAGCCAATAGGACAAAAGAATATTAAAGAAGACATTGTTGTGTTTATATATTCAAATTACATATTATATTAAATTTAATTCTCATATTTTTGGATTTGATTATTATTGACTAAATGATTAAAGGAAAAAACAAACTTTATATTAAGAATAAATTAATGCATTTGATAAAGTAAACTATATTAGTATTTTACAATTTTCAAACTGACTATCAAAACTGGAATTTTAATACAGCAACAAGACAAAATAACATAAAAAAATATTAGAATTTTGATATTTTGGCGCCATTTATTTATTTTAATCTGAGGCACAAATAATCGATTTTGAAGCTTCTTCAATAAGCTTTACCACTCTACCTCATCACTCTACTACTGCATATTCAGCTTATCTATCTTATACTCTTAATTTTCATGCTCCTTATTTTCCTTCTATGAGAATCGATTTTTCTCCACTCTCTAGGGTTTCCTTCTATTTCAACACTTCAAATTTTTTTCTTCAGTTTCACCGTTTTCTTTCAACGCTTTTCTTCTCCGGCGGCGGAAAATTAAATCTCCGATGAGGAAATCGGCGAGATTTTCTTCCTTTGGTCTCACCACCGCCATCGAATTTCAAGAGCCGGTACGTTTTTTTTTCATTTCCTCTAATTTAAATTTCTCCAATTTTCTGTAAAAACCTAAATTTACAAGGGGAATTCTGTTTCAATTTAGGTTAAGAATGTCAGCACTAAATTTACTCTAACAACATATAACAAGAGGGTTCAGAAGCTGACCGAAGAGCAAAAAACCGCGATTTCGAAAGCTGGGTTTGGAAAATTGTTGTTAGTTCCTAACAATTCAATAAGAAAAGATTTATTAACAGACTTAATGGACACTTGGTGCTACGAGAAACAAGCTTTTATGGTCGCCTCGCGTGAGATCCAAGTCACCCTGTTAGATGTAGCTTTGATTTTGGGTCTTCCAGTAACAGGGAAATCAGTGTTGTTTAAAGATGAGGAACCACCCTTTTCGGATTTGGAAGAGTTGTATGGAGCAACAAAGGGATCAAGGAAGATTGCAATGACTTCACTTAAGGCTCGACTCGATTCAATTGGGGAGGATGTGAGTGATGATTTTGTAAGGACATTCTTGCTTTACACATTAGGGAGTTTTCTTTCTTCCAATGACGCGAAAGTGGATTCGCGTTACTTGTGCTTTCTTAGAAATTTGGATGATATTTCTCAATTCGCGTGGGGTGCATCTGTTATTGAGGATTTGTCTCAGTGGCTGGATAAGAGGAAAAAAAATAATATACAATATGTGGGTGGCTGCCTTATATTTCTGCAAGTAAGTTTCGGTTATAACTGTCTGAAAGCTTAGTGGATGTAGCCCTTTTTTGTTGAGTAAATTGATGTTCCTTGTCTCTAGAAGACTGTGTTTATTTTGATTTACTGTAATGTTATATCTACACTTGTGGAAAGAAATCTACTTTTGAAAATTTAACCTTGATGTGTATTATTAGTTAAGAATGTTAATCATTAATTGAAAACTACAAAAAGATGCGATTGGTGACTGATTGTATGTTAGTGTTGTCATGTTGGTTAGCTATAATTAACTTATTAGTAATGGGGTATAGGTTTTCAAGTGTAGGTATAACATTATTGTTCGACTTATTAGTCTCATAATGTTTTTTAATCAATTGGCTAGACCATTTTTCAATCTTGATTTATCTAAGAAGAAAATGTAGTCCTCCAAATATTTTATTTATCTAAAAGTGATTGGTTGCAGTATAAATGAACTATGACCCCAGCCAAAAATTTCTTGCCATGTTAAGAGTTTGGAGTCACCGTCATTTTTAGTGCTTTCCCAAATTGTTAATCACCCTACTCCATGATTGTGAGAACAGTTTGTTACAAAATAAGATTATTAAGTATTGATTTAGTACATAAAAGATCTGAAGTAAATTAAATTCGGAGGTTATGTGATCAACTTAGGTAAATCAATTTCAAAAACTGTGTTGATGTAAATTCAACCTTTCATGTTCAAAACCTTCATTTACTTTGTTTTGATGATGTGGCTCTTTCAAGCTTGCACTTTTCATACTTTGGTTGGTTATATTTAAAAGACTTTATGCATTGTGGATGATGTACTGGCTATATATAAAACTTTACACCGACAGTGCAATAGTGCATATATTTTACACTCTTGTGCTAATAGTAAAATGTATGTATACAAGCAATTTATGCATTGCATAGAAGACTAAGAATTATGCCTCTGTTGATCACAATTATTGTTAAGTTTTATTTTCGTTTTTTAAATGGTGAACAGACATGGTCTTATGAGCATTTTGATATAGCACGACCTCAGTTGCAAGGTGATGATTTGACCTTCCCGCGTGTGTGTCAATGGGATAATATTAAATGTAATCAAAAGCAACAGGTTACCTCAAGGTTTAACTTTAAGGAGCTGCATGGTGACCAGGTATATTACAAACTTGATTACAAATCTGTTGATTATTGAGTTTATTCTTTATGGTGTCTAATTCTCCATATAACATGGAAAGAGGAGAAAACATGTATGTCATTAACTGCTGCCGTTTCATTAGTCCGACTCAACTGACAATATATTGGGCGTTTGAATTAATTAGGATTGCCTTGTATTACCTGTCCACTGAAGTCCCTATCTCCGCTCCTCCAAAAATAGAGGAAGGAAAAGTATGTTATAATTCCTTTAGTTTATTGTCTATACACGTGCAGGTGATTTGGACACTTGAGCCTACTTCTGCAGAGTTACAGATGGAGATAGTCAAAGAGGCACTGAAGTTGCAGGGTGACAGCACAGAGCTTCAGTTGGCAGAAACCTGTTCAACAAACCCATCAACTAATGTGAGTTATAATTTGTTTTATTTTATATGTGTGTGTGCATTCATTTCTGGTACAGAAGTTTAGGAAGAGGGGAGGTTTCCCAATTCCAAGGTCAGGGCATGCCATTAGCCTTAGCAAACTAAAGAATTTGAGCACAGTTCAATCTTACCTGTTGACCCGAACTTCATTGGCATAATTTATTGGGTTTTGTTTTTCGGAAGCACTATAATTCTCTGGTTTCATTGTGGCATTACTGAAATTTGATTGAATGGGTGACGTTTAATGTTGGTAATGAGTTCTATTCATTGATTCGAATAATGAACTGATAAGATGAGTATCTTTGTTTCCTTCAAAAAAAGATGTGTATCTTTGTTTAAATAAATCAATCTTCTGCTGTTTTTGTTCTTCTATTTCAATACTTGTCTAGGAACGCAGTTCACTGTTCTTACTATTGATTGAGAATGTGACAGGTTTGTGGTGTAGATTCAGAGTCACAATTTTGCATCTCTAGTAATGACGAACTCCAAAGAGAAAACAATGCTAATTTTGAAAATCAGGTTGTGGAGGACACGCCCACAAGCTTAAGCACTTATAATGAGGAGAATAGAGAGCTGGAGATCGATCTTAAAAACCTGATAGTGGAGGACACACCCCCAAACTTGAGCAGTTATGATGAAGTACAAAGCGAGCAGGAGCTGAATCTTGAAAACTTGATAGTTGAGGACACCCCCACAAATTCGAGCACTGCTGATGAAGTAGGCAGAATAGTGGACCACACTCTCCCAAAGTTGAGCTTTTGTGATGTGAGATTTTTTTGTTCTGCCTTATTCTTTTGGGTCCTTTTGATAGATAATATATCCTTAGTTTTTCTTCTATATTGTAAGTATCCACAGTGAACCATGCCAAATAAAATTAACTTCTTTTGTTAACAGGATGATTTAAGAAAGAAAAATGTCATGTTAGAAGAGGAAATTGTTGAATTGAAAATGAAAGTAGGCCATGTAATGGAGGAAAATAGACATCTGCGCAGACAGATTCAAATAAATACAGAATTAGAAGATCAGAATGCTGAGTTGAAGAAAGAGGTTGACCTTTTGAGAGAAGAGAACAGAAATTTACTACAGTCAATAGGTAGCTTTGGTGATCGATTGGAAAGACATATTTTGGATTTTGAAACAAATGCAACTGAAGAAACATGCTCTCCTGGAATGTCACCCTTGAACTTACCTAGCTGATTAGAAATAGAGTTTCGGCACTCAAACTACTCCATACCGCATACATGTTCACTGCATACCTTGCTCCAGCCGCCACGTTGAACAATCACAGTTCTTTGGCGAAGCATAGTTATCTGGGCAGCCAGGTGGTATATATTTGTTAAGGTAAACTAACATTTTGCGTTGAATTAGAATGTTTCTTTCAAGTGAAACCAATAATTTCATGGCAGGTAACCAACTATTTATTTTCAAGTTTGTTGTATAATATGTTGTGGCAGATTGCTCATGTAGTTCTTCAATTACAAGGAGTTGGAGTTCAAATGATATATAGTAGCTTTTATGTTTGTAAAGACAAATTTGCACCACTTGAGGGCTTTTTAATGTTAACATTGTTCTTTTCACACTCATTTGTTTCTTTACTTTTCTTTCTGTGCTCCACGTCCTACAACCATTCATCAGGGATAGCTTTATTTTTGAACATCAAAGGTCCCAAGCCATTCATTACTTTTATATATCTTGACTAAGTTAAGATCATAGTTCAATAGTCTTAAACTTGCCTGTTTTTTTGCAACGATTATATTTGTGGTGAGCCAATAATAAAGTAAGTTGGAAAAACTGTCTGCATTTGCTTCCTTTGACACCCTGGCACCCCACTTGACACACCCACCTCCATTTTTTCCAAGAAGTTGAAACAAGCATGAAGAAACCTTCAAGAAGGAAAATCTTCCATGTGATGACAGAAGCTGCACATAGAGGGATGAAGATGTGGTCGGTGGGATAGCGGCAAGACATAGATAGTGTTTGATTGGGCAATGACATAATGGCAGAGGTGCAAATCGGTAGCAACAACGGTGCAAACATGTTGTCTGAGTCAAGTTGGAGTGGGAAGCACAATGGTGGTTTACGTGGTGCTTGTTGCAGGTAAATTCGTGGTTGTCACGATATCTTCTTTGTCATGATTAGGAACATTATGGTTCACGCTGAGGTGGCTACAATAAGGGTATGGTGAGAATGACATCATTTTGTGATGACTAAGTTCATTTTGGAAGAGTTAAAGAGTATATAAGTGGATAGATCCGTAGACTTAATGTCTTAAGGTTTTCGGGTTAAGATGTGATATCAAACATACTTATGTACATCTTTCATGTAGCACATGAAAGAACAATTTAGCTCATGCATGATGATTGCCCAACATAGTTATTGGTTGGTGCTTGATCCGTATATGCTTTTTCTTAGAACAATAATTTCAAGTGGAGATAATTAAGTAAAGTTGCAAAGTATTCAAAGGAAAGAATAACCAAGAAGATGAAAAATACCTTTATGCTTTTATTGATGTCCATATTGAATATTACATTGATGATATTGACTCAAAGCAAAACTCCTATTTATACTAAAACAAACACAAAATAATTGAAACTAAATAACTACTAACAGACTCTAAAACATTAACAGATTTAACCAACTTTCTAAAAATAGAAAAGCTATAACCATAATCATAGAAATTACACAAAGACTTAATACCCCAACACTATTACAACCATAAGTCATGTGAACTAAATCTAGACCAATCTTATTCATGTGAGTGGCCCTACATTGATGCTAAGCTGTATTGTCTTGACTGAGATGAGTGATACTACAAGATGTAATACTTCTAACTTGATTGTGAATTCGAGTAGATGAATGTATCAATTGAGAACTAGTACTGAACATTTGAAGTCTAGCACTAGCTGCCTTATGCATCAACATGCTTCCTGCATAATCATCTTTGCATCCATGTCTACATATGCCTGCATAATCATCTCTACATCCATGTCTGCAGTATGCATAACCATATAGATCATGAGAATAGACTAAGTTTAATATCCCCTACAAGCTGGAAAGTTAATGTCAAAACTTAGTATACATTTTGAAAATCCCAACTGAATAAGAGCTTTATACCACTTGTTAGGATTAGAGCGCTATGTGAAAGCACATAATCGGATCAATCGGGAACTAAAGAGAAGCAATTAAAAGAGCAAGAAAATAACACAAGATTTAACGTGAAAAATTTCATCAGTGTGAGAGGTAAAAAAACCACGGGCGATCACGAGCAAAGTTCCACTATGTAAAAGGGAGAGTATAATAGATCCACTTATGATAAAGAGGACAAAGAATAATATTTTCTTTCACAATACTCTCTCTAATGGATAAAGAATTCTCACCAAAATCATTCACAAAATATAGGTGTATATGAATAAAATGAAATGATTGTAGTGAGAATATATGATGACGTGATGCATGTTGATGAATTTATGATGTTGTGATGCATGTTGATGATCTCTGAGTCCTTTTGCACTTCATAGTGCTGCCCTTTTATATCCAAATGGAGGTGAGAAAATGTGTAAGACTTAAGACCAAAGGCATTATAAACTTGGCTAGAAAGTTAACTTGGCAAGAAAGATTGAGAAGACTTGCCAATGGAGTCTCCAAATAAACTTGTGAACCAAACGTTGAAGACGTGGCTATATGAGAGCCACACATCTATCATGCTTCATGGCATCGTCTCTGATCTAAAGACAATAGTTAAACCGACCATAGATGCAAATAGGTAGATAAACAAAGGGGGATTTGAGGAGAGGATGCTCAAAAAATGATATGACTCATCCTCTTAAAGGCAACGTGTCTAAGTAAATTTGCTTGTGATGAAAAATAATGGTCTCCAAAATTTAGATTTTTCGCGACCTGGTCATCGGTTGGAAACCGAATATGCGACGAAGAGGTGAACTCGACTTCGACCTCTCCCAAAAGTTTTGGGATCACCACTATGTTCTTTTGCCATTAAAACACATAACTCTCTCATTATGCAAGAATTGGATAAATTGATCTTTAAACCTTAGTTCTAAGATCGAAAGTCGATTATGAATCGGAAAAGATGTTACCATATTGTCCATATTAAAATGGTACACTCGCCAAAAGCAAGAACTTTTATACCCTTAAAAAAAATTAAAAGCAAATTTTTTTTATTTTTTTGTCAGATAATAGTTCATTTTGCTATTATGTATACTTAGGTGCAATATGAAAACCAAAATTAATTAGTTCTGAGTAAAATATTGATTAATTGATTTGGTTTAAAAAAAATTATTTCAATTTAATGGGACTAAAACTATAATATTCCATAGAATAATTAAGATGAAATATCTTTTTTAATTTTTTTTAGAAAAAAGACTTATTGTATCTAAATTACATATGTTATTTTTCTCCTATTAGAAAAAAACATTTATCAATTTATTATTACAATTCTTATTGCTCCAAAATATTTATTAGTTTATTATTCACTACCTTTGCATGAAACTTGAATTTTGTTAACCAATGTTACCATTATTACAACTACTATCAACAATATTATTATAATTATGGTTATTATTAGGGTTACTTTTATTATTAAATAAAGAAATAAATAAGAAATAATAAGTACTTAAAAGAACACCAAAGTAACTACATTTGGATTTGAACTCCAAGATGCCACTATATGGTTGGCATGTGTGGACCAAAGGTGTGTGGGTGCACTATGATGTGCACAAAATGCAAGGCAAAGAATTCTCCCAAGATTGAAAAATAATGATGCTGAAAATGATTGGAGTTTTGGTACAAAAATATAAATTGTTTTTTGGTGTGTGTTGCATAAGACCTATGCCTCCTTTTATAGGAAAAAAATGTGTAATACCAAATTTATTACGAAAATTAAAAATGTAACCACTCATTTATTATTTAAATTTAAAACTGAAACTACTAACTAATTTCGGAATAAAAACTAAAACCAGAAATTTAAAATTAGAAATAAAACCATTGGTAATTAAATGACGGTTGGTTAAAATTCGAAGAGATAAAGTCGGTTATGAGACATCTAAAAAATGTTCTTTTTTACTATAAAAATTATTTTTGAGTTTTTTTATTTTTAAATATGATTCAGACAAAATTGGGTATTCACTGTATTCTAAGTCAATGGTAACTACTTTTGTCAACTACACGAAAGAGGAAAACACAACGAACAAATACCACATGATCAAAATATATTATACTTAAGCAAAACCCTAATTAAAGAAAAATCCTCTAAAAGATAGGCGAACATCATTACTAGATGCTTCACGGAAGGTGGTACATATATCAACACTTTAAAGATGGATGAGATTCTCTCTGATACTAAAAGAGGTCTAATATTGGAATATCAAGTAAAGAAGAAGTTTGACAATTTTTTATATATTTTATTCAAAAATAATTGAAATTTGGACAGTTAAATTTTTTTTATACCACATGTCATCATCTCCATCCATTATCAAACCATCGAGTACTAGAAATGATCTTTACTCGAAGAAGATATACAAGGATAAATCCATCTAAATTGGTAAATAGAAAACTTGGGATAAAGAGTTACTTTGGTCTTATTTATAAAAATTATCCCTTGACTTATGTATTTTTGAACTACTTTTTCTTTTTATGGTATAAATATTTTTGTCATTCAAAAATTCATATTTACTTCGTTCTCTCATACCAAATAGTACAAAAATATATTTTATTTCTCATATCTTTCTTTCTCTACCTCTCCTTCTAATATCTCTTCTCTTATTTTACTCTTCATCCGAACAAAACTTTAACACTTTCTAACTTGAAATATGAGACATCTAATGTGATGTCAATATAAGCCATTTTTGGAGTTATATCATTGAATTTATTTAAATGGATAAATAATTAAAAATTATATTAAAACATATGATTAAAGGGAGCACATTTGCTGTCCTACAACGTGTGCAACTTCATGTGCTAATGATTATGATTAGTTGAAAAAATGTATTTAAATTAAAATTTTAATAATTAATCAATTTTCTAACCAATCACAAGCATCGACACATAGAGTGATACATTGTTTTAGAAAAACATATGTTTACCCATGACTAGATGTTAGAGATTGGATGGTTTGACTATGCAAAATTATGATGATCGGATAAAGATATATGAAGATATCATTTTGAGAAGATGACTTTTATTAAATAGAAAAAGATTTTTTTATACTGTCACTGCATCATTCACTATTCATTTTTAACTATCATTTACTTAAAAAAAAAAAAAGGTAATCCAAATGAATGATAGATGATAAAGTGACTGTATATACATCTTTACACCATCAATACATATATTTAATAATATTTACCAAATCCTCAATTATCAAGGAGAATTGTGACAACATGGATAGGGTGGAACAATTGAGTTAGACCACAACACATTTCAAAGCCAATAGGACAAAAGAATATTAAAGAAGACATTGTTGTGTTTATATATTCAAATTACATATTATATTAAATTTAATTCTCATATTTTTGGATTTGATTATTATTGACTAAATGATTAAAGGAAAAAACAAACTTTATATTAAGAATAAATTAATGCATTTGATAAAGTAAACTATATTAGTATTTTACAATTTTCAAACTGACTATCAAAACTGGAATTTTAATACAGCAACAAGACAAAATAACATAAAAAAATATTAGAATTTTGATATTTTGGCGCCATTTATTTATTTTAATCTGAGGCACAAATAATCGATTTTGAAGCTTCTTCAATAAGCTTTACCACTCTACCTCATCACTCTACTACTGCATATTCAGCTTATCTATCTTATACTCTTAATTTTCATGCTCCTTATTTTCCTTCTATGAGAATCGATTTTTCTCCACTCTCTAGGGTTTCCTTCTATTTCAACACTTCAAATTTTTTTCTTCAGTTTCACCGTTTTCTTTCAACGCTTTTCTTCTCCGGCGGCGGAAAATTAAATCTCCGATGAGGAAATCGGCGAGATTTTCTTCCTTTGGTCTCACCACCGCCATCGAATTTCAAGAGCCGGTACGTTTTTTTTTCATTTCCTCTAATTTAAATTTCTCCAATTTTCTGTAAAAACCTAAATTTACAAGGGGAATTCTGTTTCAATTTAGGTTAAGAATGTCAGCACTAAATTTACTCTAACAACATATAACAAGAGGGTTCAGAAGCTGACCGAAGAGCAAAAAACCGCGATTTCGAAAGCTGGGTTTGGAAAATTGTTGTTAGTTCCTAACAATTCAATAAGAAAAGATTTATTAACAGACTTAATGGACACTTGGTGCTACGAGAAACAAGCTTTTATGGTCGCCTCGCGTGAGATCCAAGTCACCCTGTTAGATGTAGCTTTGATTTTGGGTCTTCCAGTAACAGGGAAATCAGTGTTGTTTAAAGATGAGGAACCACCCTTTTCGGATTTGGAAGAGTTGTATGGAGCAACAAAGGGATCAAGGAAGATTGCAATGACTTCACTTAAGGCTCGACTCGATTCAATTGGGGAGGATGTGAGTGATGATTTTGTAAGGACATTCTTGCTTTACACATTAGGGAGTTTTCTTTCTTCCAATGACGCGAAAGTGGATTCGCGTTACTTGTGCTTTCTTAGAAATTTGGATGATATTTCTCAATTCGCGTGGGGTGCATCTGTTATTGAGGATTTGTCTCAGTGGCTGGATAAGAGGAAAAAAAATAATATACAATATGTGGGTGGCTGCCTTATATTTCTGCAAGTAAGTTTCGGTTATAACTGTCTGAAAGCTTAGTGGATGTAGCCCTTTTTTGTTGAGTAAATTGATGTTCCTTGTCTCTAGAAGACTGTGTTTATTTTGATTTACTGTAATGTTATATCTACACTTGTGGAAAGAAATCTACTTTTGAAAATTTAACCTTGATGTGTATTATTAGTTAAGAATGTTAATCATTAATTGAAAACTACAAAAAGATGCGATTGGTGACTGATTGTATGTTAGTGTTGTCATGTTGGTTAGCTATAATTAACTTATTAGTAATGGGGTATAGGTTTTCAAGTGTAGGTATAACATTATTGTTCGACTTATTAGTCTCATAATGTTTTTTAATCAATTGGCTAGACCATTTTTCAATCTTGATTTATCTAAGAAGAAAATGTAGTCCTCCAAATATTTTATTTATCTAAAAGTGATTGGTTGCAGTATAAATGAACTATGACCCCAGCCAAAAATTTCTTGCCATGTTAAGAGTTTGGAGTCACCGTCATTTTTAGTGCTTTCCCAAATTGTTAATCACCCTACTCCATGATTGTGAGAACAGTTTGTTACAAAATAAGATTATTAAGTATTGATTTAGTACATAAAAGATCTGAAGTAAATTAAATTCGGAGGTTATGTGATCAACTTAGGTAAATCAATTTCAAAAACTGTGTTGATGTAAATTCAACCTTTCATGTTCAAAACCTTCATTTACTTTGTTTTGATGATGTGGCTCTTTCAAGCTTGCACTTTTCATACTTTGGTTGGTTATATTTAAAAGACTTTATGCATTGTGGATGATGTACTGGCTATATATAAAACTTTACACCGACAGTGCAATAGTGCATATATTTTACACTCTTGTGCTAATAGTAAAATGTATGTATACAAGCAATTTATGCATTGCATAGAAGACTAAGAATTATGCCTCTGTTGATCACAATTATTGTTAAGTTTTATTTTCGTTTTTTAAATGGTGAACAGACATGGTCTTATGAGCATTTTGATATAGCACGACCTCAGTTGCAAGGTGATGATTTGACCTTCCCGCGTGTGTGTCAATGGGATAATATTAAATGTAATCAAAAGCAACAGGTTACCTCAAGGTTTAACTTTAAGGAGCTGCATGGTGACCAGGTATATTACAAACTTGATTACAAATCTGTTGATTATTGAGTTTATTCTTTATGGTGTCTAATTCTCCATATAACATGGAAAGAGGAGAAAACATGTATGTCATTAACTGCTGCCGTTTCATTAGTCCGACTCAACTGACAATATATTGGGCGTTTGAATTAATTAGGATTGCCTTGTATTACCTGTCCACTGAAGTCCCTATCTCCGCTCCTCCAAAAATAGAGGAAGGAAAAGTATGTTATAATTCCTTTAGTTTATTGTCTATACACGTGCAGGTGATTTGGACACTTGAGCCTACTTCTGCAGAGTTACAGATGGAGATAGTCAAAGAGGCACTGAAGTTGCAGGGTGACAGCACAGAGCTTCAGTTGGCAGAAACCTGTTCAACAAACCCATCAACTAATGTGAGTTATAATTTGTTTTATTTTATATGTGTGTGTGCATTCATTTCTGGTACAGAAGTTTAGGAAGAGGGGAGGTTTCCCAATTCCAAGGTCAGGGCATGCCATTAGCCTTAGCAAACTAAAGAATTTGAGCACAGTTCAATCTTACCTGTTGACCCGAACTTCATTGGCATAATTTATTGGGTTTTGTTTTTCGGAAGCACTATAATTCTCTGGTTTCATTGTGGCATTACTGAAATTTGATTGAATGGGTGACGTTTAATGTTGGTAATGAGTTCTATTCATTGATTCGAATAATGAACTGATAAGATGAGTATCTTTGTTTCCTTCAAAAAAAGATGTGTATCTTTGTTTAAATAAATCAATCTTCTGCTGTTTTTGTTCTTCTATTTCAATACTTGTCTAGGAACGCAGTTCACTGTTCTTACTATTGATTGAGAATGTGACAGGTTTGTGGTGTAGATTCAGAGTCACAATTTTGCATCTCTAGTAATGACGAACTCCAAAGAGAAAACAATGCTAATTTTGAAAATCAGGTTGTGGAGGACACGCCCACAAGCTTAAGCACTTATAATGAGGAGAATAGAGAGCTGGAGATCGATCTTAAAAACCTGATAGTGGAGGACACACCCCCAAACTTGAGCAGTTATGATGAAGTACAAAGCGAGCAGGAGCTGAATCTTGAAAACTTGATAGTTGAGGACACCCCCACAAATTCGAGCACTGCTGATGAAGTAGGCAGAATAGTGGACCACACTCTCCCAAAGTTGAGCTTTTGTGATGTGAGATTTTTTTGTTCTGCCTTATTCTTTTGGGTCCTTTTGATAGATAATATATCCTTAGTTTTTCTTCTATATTGTAAGTATCCACAGTGAACCATGCCAAATAAAATTAACTTCTTTTGTTAACAGGATGATTTAAGAAAGAAAAATGTCATGTTAGAAGAGGAAATTGTTGAATTGAAAATGAAAGTAGGCCATGTAATGGAGGAAAATAGACATCTGCGCAGACAGATTCAAATAAATACAGAATTAGAAGATCAGAATGCTGAGTTGAAGAAAGAGGTTGACCTTTTGAGAGAAGAGAACAGAAATTTACTACAGTCAATAGGTAGCTTTGGTGATCGATTGGAAAGACATATTTTGGATTTTGAAACAAATGCAACTGAAGAAACATGCTCTCCTGGAATGTCACCCTTGAACTTACCTAGCTGATTAGAAATAGAGTTTCGGCACTCAAACTACTCCATACCGCATACATGTTCACTGCATACCTTGCTCCAGCCGCCACGTTGAACAATCACAGTTCTTTGGCGAAGCATAGTTATCTGGGCAGCCAGGTGGTATATATTTGTTAAGGTAAACTAACATTTTGCGTTGAATTAGAATGTTTCTTTCAAGTGAAACCAATAATTTCATGGCAGGTAACCAACTATTTATTTTCAAGTTTGTTGTATAATATGTTGTGGCAGATTGCTCATGTAGTTCTTCAATTACAAGGAGTTGGAGTTCAAATGATATATAGTAGCTTTTATGTTTGTAAAGACAAATTTGCACCACTTGAGGGCTTTTTAATGTTAACATTGTTCTTTTCACACTCATTTGTTTCTTTACTTTTCTTTCTGTGCTCCACGTCCTACAACCATTCATCAGGGATAGCTTTATTTTTGAACATCAAAGGTCCCAAGCCATTCATTACTTTTATATATCTTGACTAAGTTAAGATCATAGTTCAATAGTCTTAAACTTGCCTGTTTTTTTGCAACGATTATATTTGTGGTGAGCCAATAATAAAGTAAGTTGGAAAAACTGTCTGCATTTGCTTCCTTTGACACCCTGGCACCCCACTTGACACACCCACCTCCATTTTTTCCAAGAAGTTGAAACAAGCATGAAGAAACCTTCAAGAAGGAAAATCTTCCATGTGATGACAGAAGCTGCACATAGAGGGATGAAGATGTGGTCGGTGGGATAGCGGCAAGACATAGATAGTGTTTGATTGGGCAATGACATAATGGCAGAGGTGCAAATCGGTAGCAACAACGGTGCAAACATGTTGTCTGAGTCAAGTTGGAGTGGGAAGCACAATGGTGGTTTACGTGGTGCTTGTTGCAGGTAAATTCGTGGTTGTCACGATATCTTCTTTGTCATGATTAGGAACATTATGGTTCACGCTGAGGTGGCTACAATAAGGGTATGGTGAGAATGACATCATTTTGTGATGACTAAGTTCATTTTGGAAGAGTTAAAGAGTATATAAGTGGATAGATCCGTAGACTTAATGTCTTAAGGTTTTCGGGTTAAGATGTGATATCAAACATACTTATGTACATCTTTCATGTAGCACATGAAAGAACAATTTAGCTCATGCATGATGATTGCCCAACATAGTTATTGGTTGGTGCTTGATCCGTATATGCTTTTTCTTAGAACAATAATTTCAAGTGGAGATAATTAAGTAAAGTTGCAAAGTATTCAAAGGAAAGAATAACCAAGAAGATGAAAAATACCTTTATGCTTTTATTGATGTCCATATTGAATATTACATTGATGATATTGACTCAAAGCAAAACTCCTATTTATACTAAAACAAACACAAAATAATTGAAACTAAATAACTACTAACAGACTCTAAAACATTAACAGATTTAACCAACTTTCTAAAAATAGAAAAGCTATAACCATAATCATAGAAATTACACAAAGACTTAATACCCCAACACTATTACAACCATAAGTCATGTGAACTAAATCTAGACCAATCTTATTCATGTGAGTGGCCCTACATTGATGCTAAGCTGTATTGTCTTGACTGAGATGAGTGATACTACAAGATGTAATACTTCTAACTTGATTGTGAATTCGAGTAGATGAATGTATCAATTGAGAACTAGTACTGAACATTTGAAGTCTAGCACTAGCTGCCTTATGCATCAACATGCTTCCTGCATAATCATCTTTGCATCCATGTCTACATATGCCTGCATAATCATCTCTACATCCATGTCTGCAGTATGCATAACCATATAGATCATGAGAATAGACTAAGTTTAATATCCCCTACAAGCTGGAAAGTTTATGTTACACAATCCAAGCTTGGACACATTGCTGGAAAAAATTCCAGGGGGTTGCGCTTTAGTGAAAACGTCAGCAACTTGCATATTGCTAACAATAGGCATACGGTGAACCACATCACATAGGACCTTTTCCCTTATAAAGTGACAATCTACCTCAATGTGTTTAGTTCTTTCATGAAAACAGGATTATCAGCTATGTGAAGAGCTGATTGATTGTCACAGTATAAGACAACTGGTCCCTCATGATTAAGATGCAAGTCATCAAAAAGGTACATGAGCCATTGAGTTTCACAACCACTAAGAGCCAAAGCTCTATATTCTGCCTCAACAGAAGATCTTGAGACAATTTTCTGTCTCTTACTTTTCCATGAGATTAAAAAATCTTCAAGAAAGAAACAAAACCCTATAACTAATCTCCTAGTGTCAAGGCTTGCAGCCCAATCAGAATCACTAAATCCTTTCAAGGTGATAGTGTTTTTTGAAGGGAAGTAAAGACCGTTCCCTGGGGCTGCTTTTATATATTTGAGAACCCTTAAGGCAGCTTTGAAATGTTCAATTGTTGGGGCAAACCAAGAATTGGCTTAAATGGCCAACAAAGTAGGAAATATCTGGCATTATATGAGTAAGGTAAACTAGTTTTCCCGCCATCCTCCTATAGGAGATAACATCAGAGTACAGATCACCAGAATTGTTGTGAAGTTTTGCATTGTTGTCAATAGGACTAGGTTTAGGCTTGGCAGCCAAGACACCTGCATCTTGAAGTAAGTCAAAGACATATTTCATTTGACAAAGATTAATTCCATGTCTATTCCTGGCAACTTCCATACCAAGGAAGTATTTAAGTGTTCCAAGATCCTTAATATTGAACTTTTTGTCAAGTAGTTCCTTAACAACTTGAATTTCAATTTGATCATCCTCATCCACATATACAAGAATAATTGTGTAACTATTAGGAATATTTTTTGATGAATAAGGAATAATCAGCCTTGGATTGGACATAACATGATTTGATGAGAATAGTGGTAAGCTTGGCATTCATTGTCTACTAGCTTGTTTTAATACATAGAGTGATTTTTCAAGCTTGCAGACAAGGGAATTTTTTGAAATGTTAAGGCCTGGAAGAGGTTTCATATAAACCTTCTCAATCAGATCACCATGCAAAAATGCAGTATTCACATCTAATTGATGTAGATGTCATTCTTTTATGGAAGCTAAAGCCAAAATAGTTCTAATGGTGGTGAAATTAATAACATGACTAAAAGTTTCAATATAATCAATTCATGTTGTTTGAGTGTATCCCTTAGCAAAAAACCTAGCCTTATATCTATCTATACTTCCATCAGCATGATGCTTAATCTTGAAAATCCACTTGTAGCATATAGCCTTTTTATCATTAGGCAGACTGGTGAGGGTCCAAGTTTTATTTTTCTCAAGGGCCTCTAATTCTTTATGGATAGCATCTATCCAATGTTGATGCTTAATGGCTTCTTCATATGACTCAGGTTCTGATTCAGAGGTAATTGCCAAAGAAAAGGTCTTATGTTGCTGAGAAAGTCTTTCATAGGATAAGACTTGAAATAAAAGATATTTAACTTTGTACTTGTCTTGATAGGGAATGTGAGCTCCTAAGGAGCAGTCATAATCCTTTAAGTAATTAGGAGGATTTCTATCCCTAGAAGACCTTCTCAAATTCATATCAGAAGGTTGACTATCATCAATAGGTTAATCGGGATTAGATCCCTTAGGATTTTCAAGGGCAAGGTCAGTGTTGGCACATTGAGTATTATTTTGATCATTAGGATTGACATAGGAGTAATTGAGAGTTTCATGATCAAGATAATGATCTCTAATATTAAAGGGTGAAGTAAGGTCAGGAAGGTTATTATCCTGCTCTATAGTAATGTTATCACTAGAAAAAGGGAAAATATCTTCATAAAAATTCACATTCTTAGATATAAAAATTTCTTTGTTTAAACAGTCAAACATAACATAACCCTTAGTTCTGGCTCTAGAATCCAATTTCCTTCAATGACTTGTGATGGTAAAGGCAAAACAAAAACATCCTAAGACTCTTAGATTTATCAGGTTGGGTTCATGGTTGTATACTTTCTCATAGGGAGAAAAATTACTAAGATATACAGATGGCAGTCTATTGATTAAATGGACAGCATGGGCAACTCCATAATTCCAAAAACACTTAGGCAAAAAAGATTGGTACATGAGAGCTCTAGTGACTCCAAATATGTGTTGATGTTTCCTCTCAACAATTCCATTTTGTTGAGGGGTTTCAACACAACTTGTTTGATGAACAACACCCTTCAAACTATAGAATTCATTTTGTTTGAATTCAAGTCCATTATCAGATCTAATGACCTTGACTTTTAAACTGAATTGAGTTTCTACAGGACTAAAGAAATATTTTACAAGGTATGAGGCTTCAGATTTTGCCTTCATGAAATAAATCCATGTATGTCTTGACTTGTTATCAACTATGGTTAGGAAATATATATGTCCAAGAATTGAAGGAATGGATATAGGGCCTCAAATGTCAACATGAATAAGATAAAAAAATATGAGTAGAGTCAATATTGTTGTTTTGAAAAGGAAGTTTTCTCTGCTTAACATAGTGACAAATATCACAAGGTTCGTTGGTGTTTCTAGGCTGAACGAAAGGGAACTTTTTATTCAATATGGTAAGTTTGATATTTAAGGGATATCTCATTCTTTTATGCCAAACATCATTATCAAAATGTCTACTATTTCTAACATTATTGATGCTCCTATTGTAATGGTAATTCAAGTCCCTCGAACTAATGATGTATACACCCTTTATAGCTTTACCTCCACCAATCATCCTCAATGTGGACTCCTCCTACATCACACATTTGGTGTTGGTTAAGGTCAGCTTGCAGTTAAGGGCAGAGGTTAATTTAGATACAAATATGAGATTAAAATTGAATTTAGGGATATATAACACATTACTAAGACAGAGATCTTTAGAAAAAATGTATGTTCTAGCAACATTACTCATTACTTTGTTGCCATTAGGCAATCTGATTTGTATAATTTGGAGGGAAGCCATGTTTTTTTATAACAAACATCCAAAGTATGACTACTTATATTGTAGAAGGAACATAGTTTAAAACTAGATCTTGTTCCTCTGAAGTGTTGTAGCCATTACTTTTTCCTATGCTATTGTATCCAGTGGATGTAATTCTCTTTCCCCTGAATCTTCCTTTTGCAGTAGCTTCAACAGAATTGGTAATAAGGATTTTTGGACCTTCCAAAAGGCCAGACAAGTTTAATTATCTTTCTTACTGAATGAAAAGGGAGAAGGCTTTGTTTAAAGATGGAGTGGATCCATGAGCATAATTTGGGATCTTATTGTTGCATACTGCTCATTGAGACCCTTAAGGAATCTAATGACACAATCATCCTCCCTATAGTTTCTAACTAAATCTGCAAGGTTAGAATCACACTAAATTGGACATGAGGGTAGAGGTCTAAAATTCTCCAGGTCCTGCCATAAACATTGCAGGTGTGTATGATATGCATTGATACATTTTTTTCCTTGTCCTGCACTATATATTTCTTCTTGAAGGTCACATCCTAAACACATCCCCTTGATAATATCTTTCTTTCAAATCTTCCCACACTTCAAATGCAGTATCCGTCCAAAGAATACTTTGCAAGATTGACCTATCTAGTGAGTGATTCATCCATGAGAGGACAAGAGTGTTACATCTATCTCAAGATCCAAAAGAGGGATCATCACTGCTTGGTCTTGAAAGAGTGTCATCAATAAATTGAAGTTTATTTTATACTTCAATGCCATCATCATTTCTCTTGACCAAGAGTGATAATTGGTTCCTATTAAAGGAGGAGTGACCAACACAGCTGCTGGACTTTCATTAGGATGCATGTAGTAAAGGTTGGATGGGTCATTGATGGTGTTGAGGATGCTCACAGTGGTGGCCATTATCAAGAACATATGAAGAAAGATAGAGGAATGCTAATAGAGTGATAAAAGAAAATATCAATTGACCTAGGAGAAGGTGCAGCAGAGCATGAAATGATGCTCTAACACCAACTTACAACAACAATTTCAATTGGAGATGATTGAGTAAAGTTGCAATGTATTCAAAGGAATGAACAACCAAGAAGATGAAAAAAACCTCTATGCTTTTATTGATGTGGATATTGAATATTACATCGATGATATAGACTCAAAGCAAAGCTCCTATTTATACTAAAACAAACACAGAATAATTGAAACTAAAAAACTACTAACAGACTCTAAAACACTAACAAATTTAACCAACTTTCTAAAAATAGAAAAGCTATAACCATAATCATAAAAATTACACAAAGACTTAATACCCCAACTAATCTACCCAACTAAATACTCTTTTGAATACTATTACAACCATAAGTAATGTGAACTAAATCTAGACCAATCTTATTAATGTGAGTGGCCCTACATTGATGCCAAGCTGCATTGCCTTGACTGAGATGAGTGATACTACAAGGTGTAGTACTTCTGATTTGATTCTGAATTCGAGTAGATGAGTGTATCAATTGAGAACTGGTACTGAACATTTGAAGTCTAGGACCAGCTGCTTATGTATCAACATGCTTCCTGCATAATCATCTTTGCATCTATGCATGCATAATCATCTTTGCATCTATGCCTACATAATCATCTCTACATCCATGTCTGCAATATGCATAACCAAATAGATCATGAGAATAGACTAAGTGTAGCACTTTTGGTTGTCAGGTGGCTTCTAAGTTATTTTTGTGGGATGCTTGACGATGGTAATGGTAGTGGACCGAGGAGTCTAAGATTTTGGTGGAAGTTGTCGCTGAAATGACGCAACATTTGGTAGAGAATAGGGTAGATGAGGTATTGGTGGGGAAGAATCCAAGACAAAATAGCCATTTTCAAAATTTCAGAGATTTCTCTGTGAGACTTTAGAGTGTGATATTCATGTACTAACAATAGTGTAAAGATTTATACACAGTAAATGTGTTATCTATCTTTTATTTGGATTGCTTTTTTTTTTTTTTTGAAAAGTTAATGATCATTATAAATGAATGGTGAACGATGTAGTGACAATGTTAAAAAATCTTACATTTCCATGTATACATCTTTTTCTCTTTTAGTTATTGAACCAATAGTGATAAGAAAAGAGAGGAGAAGAGATTAAAACTCAAAACTAGCATGGTAGAATGGAGAAAAACTTTCATATAGACTAATATAACACACCACTTTTAAATACAGCCAAAAGAATAGTGTCAACTCATAAAAAAACTAAATTAATCAAATTTTAATATGAATTAGATAAATAAAAATGACTATTAATTTATAATCCCATAATTCTCTCCCCACTTATTTCTTCCTTCTTTTCTGCAGCACACCACATTTCATTTTCTTTTCTACTTCTCTTTCTCATTTCAAATTTTCTTCTTTCTTCTTTTTTGGACGCTTTCAGATTTTTTTCTTTCTATTTTCTTCTCTTTCTCTACTCATCTCTTCATTTTGTATTCCTTCTATGTGTACAAGAACATACAATAGACAAGCCTACAGTGACTAAAGTAATATCAACGCTAAGTAGTGAGACTGTTAATCTTCCTCTTCCAAAAGCAACCAACTTTCATTCAAAGGCAGGTTATGTTGGATGTAAAATCCTCTCACATAAGTGATAGATTATTCTCCATCAATTATGTAAGTTTAACAAAAATTCAAGCAAGAGAGCATAATATAATTGGAATAATGTGATTGTAAAATGATTACATTGTTGAAATTGTAGTGTTTGGTTTTCTTCCGGCATCTAAATAGCTATATAAGTTGATCATCAATTCTTGAAACATGTTTAAATTATCATGTCTTAGGGAATAGGAATGAGTATGACAATGTTAGAAAAGCGAAAAGGGAAACTATGTGATGAAATAAGTAAATGAGATTGATTTCCACACATTATCAATTTGAACCCTTTACCTTGGTGGCAAAGCTTGAAGTCAGTGCAAATCCTTTACTATTGAAATGAGATAATAACTTTCAATCTTTTGTGTCTTATGAAGTGAGAAGGGAATGAGAGAACAAAAACAAACATTTAAGTATAACAAATACTATCCATATGTTCAAATGAAACATAGCAACTAAATATTTAGACCTAAAATTGTAAGCAGTAATTCTTACATTAACGCATAAGTTCGATTTTTGTTGTCACTTGTTACGAACCTTTTACTATGACCAAAATTGTATGTTTGTTGGAGTTGACACTACTGAACCAGTTATTGTGCTAATTGAAGTTGGGAAAGTTTTCAAGATCTTTAAAATAGATCAGAATGATTAAATGAGGCTAAGAATTTTAGTTCTCTTATGATGCTCTTAACAAAAATATGCCTTGTGGAATTTTCTATTCCCTTTAAATCTTCATATTCCATGGTATATTTTTCTTCTGCCAACAAAATAGATTAAATCTGTAACAACTGAAAATTTGACCAACAAAAATATATTTGGGCTCATCATTTTTTAGTGGTTGAGATTCATCATGCTCCATATTATAAGAAAGAAGAAATATATGGATGAAGCAAAAGTAAAAAAAAAAAGAAGAAAATTTGAAATGAGAAAGGATGAGAAAGAGAAGTAAAAAAGGAAATGAAACATGAAGTGCTGTAGAAAAGAAGGGGCAGATAAGGTAGACAAAAGTACAGAGAAGATTATGAGATTATAAATTATTACTTATTTTTATTTATCTATTTCATATTAAAATTTAATTAATTTAGTTTCTTTGAGTTGGCACTATTTTATTGGATGTCTTTAAAAAGTGATGTGTTGTATTAGTCTCTAAGGAAGTTTTTCTTGGTAGAATGTCCCATGAGAGATTGATCAAAAAAACTTACTTTAATACTTTCTTTGGTTTAGGGAAGAATAAGATAGGAGAGAAGATAAGAAGATGAAATATTAGTAGAGAGAAAAAAGTAAGAAAGATAATGAATTTAAATGGTTGTTTGGTACGAGAGAAAAGAGAAAGGGATAAATTTTTGTATGATTATGTAATAATATCCTTGTTATGTTAATTTTTGGAAGTCATTTTGAAGGATAAAATTGTATTTATAAATACAATACTCTCTACATTCACTTTCTCTAAACAAAAAGTGGTGGGACCCACCAAAGTTTCCTCCCTCTTCCCATTCTCTAAAAAAAAGAATTCTCTTCTTTCTCTGTCTTCTTATCATCTTTCCTCTTAAAATCACACCAACCAAATAAAGGCTTATAGACAGACTTTGAATGAGGTATAGTTGGAGAGTTGTTGGTTCTCGAGGTATGCATTGCTTTCAGGCACCAATGATGCCCATATGACTTCCTTGAACTCCCCTTCAAGTTTTGAAATTCTCGAGCACCAATTTTCTATAAAAGTTATTTCCTGCGCTTCAAGCTTAGACTTTCTAACTAGCCTTCAAATCATATCTAAATTCTTTAGCATTGGCCTCACATTGCCATTAAAGTTATTAGCATGAGTATTGCATTGCTTGGCCAGGGCTGGTTTTAACATTTTTAGACCATGTGTGGGGCAAAGATGGGACCTTATCTAGCATAAGAAAATAAATAAAAATTGTAAGTCAAAATCAAATAAAAATGAGAATTTAAAATAAATTATGAGGGCAACAAATTAGTATCCATTATATATAAAAAAGTAATTATATAAAATAATTTACACTATGTTTCACAAAAAATCTGTCATGAAAGTTATGAGAATGTGACATATTTTTTTTTCTTTTTGCTTATTTATTATTTTAGTTATGGACATTAATTTTAATTTTACATTAATGATGATAATATAATATAATAATTACTATAATCAACAAAATATGAAAGAAATTATTAAGTGAAGTGTACTAATTAACCAATGCAATAGTGAACATGTCAGGTAGGAATGAAATTCTTTTGTATAAGAATAAAATATGTAAAAATGGAAATTATTTCTACATATAAAAAATTAGACCCCTCATTAATTATGATCATGTGCAGCGCACTTGTCACACTTGCACGAGGGCCGATCCTAACTTGACCTTCTTAATGACCATAGAACCCTTCGACTCATCCATCTTTAGCACCTTGGGCACTTTCTTTAAGTTGTCCTCGACATCTATTTCCTTGTCTCGTAGGATGGTAGTCTTTTAGTTTTATTAGAAGATTCAGCAATTTAACTCCAACATCCATATCTTCATATCTAGAGTTTTCTGTTGATAACGAATGACACTAGAGTTACTTACGAAGGCGCAATTCAAGTCACATCTCACAAGATTTTCTCATTAATAACTAATATTGAATATACCCTAAACCCAAACACTAACATGCTTTTGAGAAAAATAAATAATAACTATGATATTGAATTATTTTATATTATTGTGAATATATAGGAACTTCATTATTATTTCTCCAAAATAAATACTCAGTTGTTTTTTTCTACGTTTTGTTTGAGTTCAATCAATTTGTTCTCTTGTTTTGATATGTCAAGTTGATTAAATTTGTAAAGTTTTATCGTTTTGTTTGAGTCCAATCAATTTAGTAATGTTTGATAATCAACTTGAGACTACTAACGGACGTTGGTTCAAGTTGTACATGCTTGATTCCCCTTAAGCAAGGTCTCGGGTTCGAGTCTTGTGGATGGAAAAAATGTCCGCTGGGAGAGTTAGCCCCACGTACCTGTGGATGTTCCCGGCTCGGACATGATTGCCTTCAGTGCGAGAATACCTGTGGGAAACCAAAAAAATCAACTTGAGACTTACAACATTGATATGCATAGCAATGCTGAATGAAATGACTGAATAGTCTTTCACATAAATTGGTTGAAAGTAAAAGACATATTGTTTACTCATTAGATTAACTTCTTTTGAAGTTATCAATGATTTTAATTGTTGCTACAAGAACGGTAGAAGGATCATGTTCAACTATGAAAATTGTGAAAAATAGATTGAGTAACGAAATAAGAGATGCATATATAAATGATTGTCTAATGACTTATATTGAATGAGAAGTGTTCAACGAATTGACAACGAGTTCAATGATATCAAAATATGAAATCATGTAGAGATCAATTATAAAGTACGTAATTTGTTTGATTAAATATATTTAAATTTTGCAATTTTAACATTAATATTTGTATTTTTTATATATAATGAATTTATTAGTTCAATTTTTAATATATGTTTACACATTGCCTTTTTGTTTTAGGGGTATACATCTCATGTCTCACAATGTGTAGCACATATTTTAGATCCATCACCGGTTGTAATACAATTAGAAATATAAATGAATAAAGTTGATAAATTTTTTGAGAGGGAAATTTTGTAACCTTATACCTTTGTCCATAAATTTGAGAGTAATAATTATTTTTATCTAATTTTCTCAATATACTTGAATAAGCTAAAATTCAATTATTAGGACAGAGTATCTTTAGGCCTATAAGCCTTCAGATTTGCATTGCATTACCCAATTTTGCAATAACAATTTACTTTTTTAATGATGACAAAAACATATAGACATAACATACCTAAGAGATATACAAAACTCCCCTAAAACATTCTCCTTTTTTGGTACTAAAAAAATAGTTTTGTCATAATAGTTTAGAAATGCGAAAACATAATTAAATGTGTCAATAATTGAACTAAATAATATTTTATTTCCACTAAATTTGTTTGAATGGATAAATATATTACGATAAGAAATTCATTTATTGTAAATAAATTTTTGATAACAATTCATAAATAAGAGAAAAACAAAACCCAAACGGTTTAAAAAGAAGAAAATAATTATTTTTAATTAGACAAATAAAGAACAACAGGCAATTAATTTGTTTGCTACGTCCTTGCACTCTTCACTTGATTACTTGAGCTTGGAACTCCTTCGATGCATCTAACCTCCCTGCTTCAACTTATTAAAGTTCCAACATATAAGGTTGTAATTAATAAGGTTCCAACATATAAGGTTGTAATTAATAAGGTTCCAACATATAAGGTTGTAATTAATAAGGTTCCAACATATAAGGTTGTAATTAATAAGGTTCCAACATATAAGGTTGCAATTAATAGTGAGGTAGCGTTGAAGAGTGATCCTAAAGTGGGATCACATCTGTCACACAAAAGTCTCTCACTTCATGTGCTATTGTTTGAAAAATATATTGAAGTTAAAAAATTAATAATTAAATATTTTTATGACCAATCACAAGCACTGACATATGTAGTGATACACTTTTTAGGACAAAAGATGTTCATCCTCCTAAAGTCTCTATCCTCCAACAGATCGTTCGTCTATTGGTGTAAGTCTCTACTAGTTACTCAGAAAGAGCAAGAAGTCTTATGAGTTGCTAGTGTAATTCAATAGCTTGTAGTATAGGAAAGTATTGGGCCTTGAATGTAATGAGTTGAGCTTGTTAAACTAAACCTACTATAAATAGTAAGAGGTAGTTAGATTGGTTGTTAATTTCCCAATATGCACTTTCCATTTTCTGTGTACACTCATTTACTTTCTTTTCATTCTTTCTCATTCTTTCTTTTCTACTCAATCAATATTATACATGAGGCATAGTTCTAACGATGGTATCTAGACCCAAAACGATCAAAGAAGCATGTGGTGGTGCCTACGGTGGTGCAAGAAATTTCAACAGTGAAGTTCACGACAGTGATCTAGCAAGGATTAGGAGATTAAGAGTTGTTAAAAGGAAGGAAGAAGATGACAACATCAAGTGGATTTGCGATGAACCTACTCAATCTTTATGGGAATTTTTTTTGTTCATTGGACTATCCAGATGAAGGATATTTTTGGGTTTCAAGAGTGTTTGAATATGGTGTAAATTGGAGTTCATCCACTCAATGAGAATCCAACAAAAGCACAAACATTGAAGTATAGGGATGTAATGAAGAGAAACTGCAAGGCAGTGTTTCTGATACACCAATGCGTGGACAAAGTCAATTTTGAAAAAATCTCAACTGCAACCTCTGCCAAAGAAGCTTGGGAGATTCTTGACAAGTGCTACTCAGGTTGAGTGAAAGTTAAAAAGGTTAGGCTGCAAATAATGTGTAGACAGTATGAACTTTTGCAGATGGAGGAACAAGAGTCCATCCTACAATACTTCACTAGAATTCGTGCCCTAACCAACTTGATGAAGAGTTGTGGAGAGCAATTGGCTGAACAAGGTATTGTTGAGAAAATTCTCATAACCCTCTCTGCCAAATTTGATCATGTTGTAGTGGCAATTGAGGAATCAAAAGACTTAAAAAACCTAACAATTGATGAGCTACAAGGCTCATTGGAAGCATGTGAGCAGATGTTCATGGAGAGGCTATCTGAAAGATAATCTCAACAAGCCTTAAGTATTCAATTCAAGAAGAAAATCAATTTTGTCTAATTTGATAGATAGAATAGAAGCAGTGGAAAATGGCATGGAGAGAAGAGTAGTGAGGCTGCCAAATCAAATCAGCTTGATCATGGAACTCACATGTATAAATCATCAAGCTTGAGTCATGATACCGAGTCAAGAAATGTAAAGAGAAGAGGTAATCTCAATGCAAAGAAGAAGAAAGATAAAAGCAAGATTTCATGCATTAATTGCAACAATTGGGGCTATTTTCATATGAATGTAAGCTTAAAAGGAGAAACAAGGAAGCAAAAGCTAGATTAGCAAAGGATGAAGAATCAGAAGAAGTATTGCTAATGGCAGAAGAAGTCGCCTCAATCCCAGTTGAAATAGAACTAGATGAGAATCCTGATACAAAATTGGCAGAAATTGAATTAGATGAAGATGTATTGATGATGATCACAACCAAGCATGACCAATACTCATCTTTAGACAATTGGTATCTGGACACAGGATGTTCCAATCACATGACTGGACATAAAGAAAGGTTCACCTCTCTTGATAATTTAGTAAAGACCAAGGTCAAATTTGCAAATGATAGCTTTACTAATGCAGAAGGGATAGGAAAGATCCTGATCAAGAGAAAAGATAGTGTACTCTCTAGCATTTTAAATGTCATGTATGTGCCTAGGATGAGAAATAATCTCATTAGTCTTAGACAACTACTTGAAAAAGGCTACAAGATGAAAATGGAAGATAGAGTCTTAAAGATCTTCAACAAGAAAGGTAGACAAATCTTGAAGGATCTTCTTTCAAATAATAGAACCTTCAAGATAGGAATTCACCTCAGTGATCACAAGTGCTTGAAGTCCATAACTGATGACACAAGGACTTGGCACTAAAGATTCTGTCATCTTAATCTCAAGAGTTTAGAGTTGTTGAGAAAAGATGATATGGTGACTGGGCTACCTGAAATCAACATTGCTACTAGCATGTGTGAAGACGGCATCACAAGCAAGCAGACTAGAAACACATTCACATCACAGATCCCAACAAAAATCAAAAAACTTTTGGAAGTGATTTACACAGATGTATGTGGTCCCTTAGAAGTTCAATCATTGAAGGAAACAACTACTTTGTGACCTTCAAGGATGATTTTACAAGGAAGCTATGGCTATCTGATTAAGAAGAAGAGTGAAGTGTTTGAAAGGTTTAAAATTTTTAAAGCACTTGCTAAAAATCAGTATGAAAGAAAACTGATGCTAATAAGAAGTGGTGGAGGAGGGGGAATATGCCTCAAATGAGTTTCATGAATTCTGCAACAAAGAGGGTATCACACATGAAGTGATTGCATCATATACACCTCAACATAATGGCACAATTGAAAGAGTTAACTAAACTCTTCCAAAATTTGGTGAGAAGCATGTTAAAGACAAAAGGTCTACCCAAGAGATTTTGGGGGGAAGCAATGGTCAATACAGCTTATGTTGCACACATGAGTCCTACAAAGAGACTAAAAGGAACAACACATGAAGAAGCTTGGTCAGGAATCAAGCCTGATGTGAAGCACTTTAGAGTCTTTGGGTCAATCTACTTCAAACATCGTTCTAACAGTGGTATCAGATCTTACAAAAGGAAGAAACTAGATGACATAGGAGAAAAACTCATCTTCCTAGGGTATCACACAACAAGAGCTTACAAAATCTATGATCAAAAGACAAACTTCATCTTGTACAACAGAGACATCATGTTTGATGAGACTCAAGCCTGAGATCGGATTATAGTAGGTGCATCCTAAACTACAGGAGGTCAAATGGACATAGGAAAAAAGCATGAACCACAATAAGGTATCACAACTAGTGAAAACATCAGTGATGCAAGTGATAGACCTTAGAAGCAAAGACATCTACCAACCAGACTGAGGGATTATGAAATGTTTTTTGATACCTCAATCATAATAGATGGAGATTTAGCTTACATGGCAATGTTAGTTGAGATGGAACCAATCAATTTTGAACAAGCTACAAAGGAGACCTGTTGGATTGAAGCTATGATGGAAGATATTGGATCAATTGAAAGAAACAATACATGTGAACTTGCAACACTACCTAAAGGGAAGAAATCCATTTCAGTCAAGTGGGTATACAAGGTGAAAGTAAAACCAAATGGAGAGGTGTCTAAGCACAAAGCCAGATTGGTCGCAAAAGGATTTCTACAGAGACTTGGCCTAGACTTTGATGAAGTATTTGCTCTATTTGAAAAAATTGAAACTGTGGGACTTGTTGTGGCAATTGCAAGCTCACTGAATTGATCCCTAATCCAGTTGGATGTAAAATCAGCTTTTCTGAATGGTCCTCTGGACAAAGAAGTCTTTGTAACTCAGCCTCACGGCTTTGTAGTTCCTGGTCAAGAGCAGAAAGTATACAAACTACATAAAGCACTCTATGGACTTAGGCAGGTACCAAAGGCATGGAATAAGAGAATAAATGGCTTCATTCTAAAAGAAGGACTCATTAGATGTAAGAATGAGCATGGTATCTACATAAAGGAAGCATCAACTGAAGCATCTATTGTAATATGCTTGTATGTGGATGACCTCTTAATCACTGGCTGCAACAATCAGGCAATAACGGACATAAAGAGAAATCTGAAATTGGAGTTTGAAATGTCAGACCTAGGAACTTTCACATACTTTCTGGGAATTGAGTTTACAAGGTTAAGTAGTGGGATTCCGATGCACCATAAGTAGTACATCTTAGAAGTACTTAAAAGGTTTGGCATGCTTGAATGTAACTTTGCTGCAACACCACTGGAAGTAGGCATCATCTTGTACAAAGGAAGCATTGGAGATGAATACACTACAACATTTTCACCCTAAGGCAACGCCTCCAAACCGTGGTCTAAAATAAAAAAACCGTTGTCTTTGTCATAGACAACGGTTTTATAATTGTGGTAGTCTAAGGCGTTGCCTTTTGTGTAGGCAACGGTTTTTTGATATAAGGCAACAATAGACAAAAAACCGTTATCTTTATAATTGATATAGGCAACGATTTATTTAGTTTGAAAAGACTACAGTTTTTTACTGTGGCCATAGGTAACACTTAAAACCGTTGCCTAAGATAGTTTATAGAACACTACTAAAACTGTTGCTATAGGTAACATTTAAAACCGTTGTCTATAATAGTTTAGAGAACACTTATAAAACCGTGGTCTTTGCTTGAATTAATAAAAAAATAAAAATAGAATTGACGTAGGAGATGTTATACACATATATTTTAGAGAATAGTTTCTCTGATAAATTCTAGGACATCTAATATCAAGAATGAAGCTCACACAATCTCTTATTTATTTTAATAAACTAATGTTCCATGAACTCAAAGTACTCATAAAAAGTGGCTGAAAACACAGTTCTTGGGTCTCCAAACATAATGTTGAACGAGCTTGATATACAAATCCATCTTTCCCTTTCTCATTCTTGACGAAATTAGCAGTATAAAATTACAATCTAGGAGCATTTGTAGATATCTTCATAACTCTCCTTGATTTGTTATCATTCACTATAGCTTCCACCTTTATTTATTTGCCTTTTTCACCATCAAGCACATAATTAGTGTCATAACCATTAGTCTTTTGTAACTGGTTTATTTTGGTCCCAACAATTTGTGGTATAAAAAATCATATGGATTACTTTGCCAACATAATTAGATCACCAGGAAATCCTATAACATAAATATTCAATGTTAATTCACATCACAAAAGAAGTATACAAACACCAAGTACCAACAACAATTGCATTATATCAAATACAAACATGTTTTCATTAAGGTAAATAACATTGAATATATGCCTTTGCACTTATAACTAGACAAAACAACACTCTCCCCTGTTGGCATAGTTCAATTTTAGAAATTTGAGGTTTTTCCACTATTCTAGTTAGCTCTTATATATCTCCAAGTAGCTGTTATATAATGCACTGCAAATTATTTCTCTATTTTCCTCCATTTCCATTGAGACATGCAATCCCCCTTTACTTGTTGTGGCATAAAATTGTATATTTGATGTACTTTTACATTCATTGTACAAGACAAAATCTAGAAATGAGAAAAGTAAAGGATCAATGTAACAAACCTGTAGAGTCAGAGTAGCAAATTCAACTCCAATGATAGATTTGGACTCCTTCAAAAGTGTTCAATGATAAATATGAAAATGAGGTGTCAGGACAACATAATTTAAGTACATCAGGCTTTAGAGTTAACATCTCATGATATTCCTAATATCCATGAATAATAATCATAAGGAAAAAGGATTAACAGTTGTAATACTTAAAGCATGAAAGACTAATTGTTGTCACAAATATGAAAAAGCATCAAAAAAACCAACCAAACAAACCAACTAAGACTGGCAACAGTAAACCCATGATCTACAAATGTAACAATAGCATTGAAGTTAAAAATAGGCTTATCTACACATATAAGTATTAGGTCATAAAAGACATATACACATAAGTATTATGGTGTAGAGCACATTTACAGTCTATGCTTCTTCAATCTTGAAGGGTTCATCCACCTTGTTAGAGTCTCTGCTTTAAATTTAAAATAAAATGACACTGAGTAACCTTCAATGAAATCTTGGTCAAAATAGACATACAAAACTAATTTAGAAATATTATTCACAGAGAAGCCATTTTTTGAATAAAAGCTAAATTGAAGGGAAAAAAGAATCAAAGATGGAAAATCAAAGATAAAATTGTTAGTACCTCTTTCGCACCAGAAAAAATCCCTTCTCCCCAAATGCCATCTTTAACATGGTTTTTGAATATAAGATGGTTTTGTGATATGCTGATAGTTCCTATAAGATCGATAATTTTCTACACACGTAAGATTGACGCACCAACAATCTACCATTCCATTGAAACTATTCATTACAAAAGGAAAAAATATATATGAAGATTGACGGTGAAGGTGCCGCTAATGGCAGCAATAACGTTGAAATGTGTTTGCGCTGGAGAACAAGGAAATGAGAGCTCCATGAGAAGAAGCGAGTGAGAGAAGGAGGAAGGAAAATAAACCAAGATTTTGGGAGAAGACAGTTAGGGTTCATAGTTTGAAGAATAAGACGAGAAGGTTATCTATTAAGGAAAGAAGTTTATCTAATAGTTGAAGTTAAATAAAATAAAAAATTAAAAAAAAATAAAAGAGAATGGTTTTAATAAACTTAAACTGACAACGGTGCTAAAACCGTGGTCCAATAGTTTGGTACTAAAAACAATTATGACAACAATATCAAAAAACCATGGTCTAATATAGAGAATATGCAACGATTTTAAAACTGTGGTCTTAAACTATAGTAGGCACGATTTTCAGAGTACTTACGACAACAATATAAAAAACCATGGTCTAATACAATGAATAGACAACATTTTTAAAACCGTGGCCTTTTATACTCTAAGACCACGGTTTCAAAACCGTTGAATGTGGAGGCGTTGCCATAGGCCAAAAATGTGGTAGTGATATGTTGACATAACACTCTATAGACAGATGATAGGCTCACTAAGATACATTTTTAATTGCAGGCCAGACATAACTTATGGAGTGAGACTGGTTAGTAGACACATAGAAGATCCTAGAGCCCCACATATGCAAGTAGTTAAAAGACTACTCAAATACTTGAAAGGAAGCATAGACTATGATGTGCTTTCCCCTGCTATTAGACATAAAAGTACTACTGGTTACTTATTCAAATACAAAGATTCATCTGTTAGTTGAAGCTCAAAGATATAAGAAGTAGTGACACTTTCATCCTATGAAGTAGAGTATATAGTTGTCTGCTTAAGAGCTTGTCAAGGTCTATGGCTGCAATCCTTACTCAATGAGATAGGTGTGAGTGCTGATGAAGCAATGTTGATATTCATGGACAATAAATCAGCAATCAATATGTCCAAGAATCCAGTGGCTCATGGGCGTAGCAAACACATAGACATCAAACACCATTTCTTGAGGGATCAAGTGGAAAAGGGAAACTTGGAGTTAGAATTCTGCACTTCCTTGGAACAACAAGTTGATATCTTCACATAGCCATTAAGGAGAGAAATTTTTGTAAAACAAAGAAGACAACTTGGTGTTATGAGTTTATCAAGCTTGAATTAGGGAGGAATATTGAGTTGCTAGTGTAATTCAATAGCATGTAGTGTAGGAAAGTATTGGGCCTTAAATGTAATGGGTTGGGCTTGTAAAACTAAACATACTATAAATAGTAAGAGGTAGTTAAATTGGTTGTTAATTTCCCAATTTGCACTTTCCGTTTTCAGTATGCACTCATTTACTTTCTTTTCATTCTTTCTTTTCTACTCAATCAATACTATACTTGAGGCATAGTTCTAACAAAGTCAAGGGTTCAACTCCTAAGAGTGACACTTGTTCGAAGGGGCAACCGCACACTTCGAAATAGATTAATTTCTTATCTACAAGATGATGAATACCCCCTTGGTAGTATCCAAAAAAAATCTCTATCCATGTTAATTTAAACAAAGATCTCGTGTAAAAAAAAAACATTTTCTATCCCTACCCACTGAAATTCCAACAACTAATATAAAAATATTAATTTATGTCTTTAGGAATATCATTCCATTAATTTGCTTCCATTGTGTTGAAATGTATAGTAATGCATCTTTTCCTTATAATAACTGTTATTTTAGGGAGGGTATCTTCCTATTTAATAGTCACAAAATTTAATATATTATTTTTTATGGGCAAACTTAAACTCATTTTACGCACAGGAGTGTAAGAAATACTCCATCAAGTTATAATATCAAAATTGATTTTTATACATAATTTGAAATAAAATCAATAGTTAAGATAATATTAATTACTCATTTATCAATTATATTATTATTATTCACAATATTATGGAGAGAGAAAAATAATTGTAGAGTAAAGGAATAACAGAAATTTATAACAATATCAATTCTAACTGTGTCTAATAAGAATTTCATTTTCCTGTTTTCTTCTTCTAAATCCCTTTTTACCGATTTATATTCTTCAAATAAATAAAGTATTTCAAAATTTAAGTTTGATACTCATTTCCTCGAAAATTTATTGGTATAAAAGAGTGAGCTATAATATTTTTGATAAAAAACAATCATTTATTTATTTAATTTGTGTAAAAATCTTGAATACTTATAAAAATGGAAGGAGTGTTACTTTTAAAACCTCATAACCTATGCTCATGTAACAAAAGAAATAGACAAGTAACTTGAGAAGAGTATTTTAAATTTTTGAGTTACTTATACTGTGTTCATAGTAATTGTGGAAAAATATAATTGATATGGTCACAACGCCATTATGGAGACTATAAAAACTACAATGTAGTCACTACGATTGCGGTTGAAGAGTACAGTTTAAAACACTTGAACATATACCAGCATTTAAAACAACTCTAGACAAATTCTTAAAATCCATTCCCTAAACAAGCTGACCATACCTTAAGAGATAACAACTGCTTATACCCCCTACCTTCTATTAATGCCTACAACATGCGAACACAAGCAGCATGAGCAAAGCCACGCCATAAACACATAAGAACACTACTACAAAGCATGAAAGAAGCATTTTCTAGTGATTCCATGTCACTTATGTAGCCTCTTTCTTTATTCATACACTACTAAAACTATAAAACACACTTCTTCATTCATTGGTTCACGTATCATCAACCTTACCGAACCCTGCATCAAAAAAAAAAGGGTCCCATTAGATATAATGGAAAATATTCATGATAAAAGAAATTTCATAGCATAGTAGTTAGGGTGTTAAAAATATTTTGATATAGACACCTTATGGGAGATTATTACGTGGGGCAAGGCTAATGATCTTAAATGTATCACAATGATCCATTAAAATTTAAGCATAATAGATGGTAGTAATATGGTCTTGAACCACATGATAATTTATAGTATATGGGACAATGTATAGTCTCTCCCATTTTTATGTCTTTTGATATGATGAAACGAGAGAGAAAAAACGTATAAACAAAAGTGTTAGTAATATGATGTTATTTAGAAATATTCTAAACACTTGTTTTAAATTGTACTTTGTAATTATAATGTTTTTGCAATATTATGGGCACAAGTCTTTGTCGTCTCAATCATAGTTGCAATAAATTTTACATGTCACACCAAAATATTCTTTAAAGGTTCAAATCTTTATTTATTTATTTTTGAATTAAAAAATTAAAAATATCATTTTCTACTTTACATTCTAATAAAGAAGATGAATCATGTTCATTCTAAACATAATATAAGTGAACCAATATCATGTTTAGTACTGGAGAGTCCAATACTAAATAGAGATGATTTTGTACCATAAAATTATTTTAATCATCCAAATTCAAATTATTTTTAAATAAAAAGTATGAAACTTTCATTTGTGTCATATTTCACCTAGTTAGTAAAAAAGTTCACACTGCTCTATGCATATGTTTATGTATTTTATGTACCTGCGGCAATCAGTATTAGGGCTGATCTGGTAAGGAATGTTAACACCACATTTTTGAGGAAGGCCAGCAGCAAGGTTGAGATTGAAATTAGAGAAACTGAATCCACTGGAACTAACAGCATTCTTGATGCAGTTGCACACGTTCTGGCGATCCGGTGTGTTCTGAGCCATGCCATTCAGGTTCCTGATCCCATTGCAGCACTGTTCAGGAACTATGCTCCCACCATACACTACGTAGGAAACGCATGGGGTCAGGTTGTTCACCACCTGACCGCATGACACGGCGGCTTCGGCCGCCGGACTGATTGCACCAAGTGCTAAGCACATAATTGACAGGAAAAACAGCTTGCTAGCCATGAGGGAAAGAAGTAGCCTTACACTGAGATTAAAATAATTTCAACTTATGGCTTTAAGTTTGAGATATACTCTTCTGGGTTGTGCTTTTACATTGAGGTACATATTTATAATGTGAGGAATAAGGGTTAAAATGAGTTGAGTGGAAACCAAGTTCTGTAAGGATTGGCTTTCATCAGAGTTTAAAGTGGACTATTTTTTCTATCAATTCAATTAAAGTTTACAAACTTTCGAGGGGAGAGTCGGTCTGTAAGATTTTTAGTGTATTTTTAAGGACAAAAATATAATGTCAATATTAAGTTAAAGAGATAAAAGTGTTATTATCTTTTAATTTTTCTATGTATTTTTATCTAACTGTCCTTCTCCAGTAATTGAGAGAAATCTGACTCTCGAGTGGATTAAGGAACTCAAATTTATGTAGTTCATTAACCTTAATAAAGATCATTTATATATTATATTAAATATTCATAAATAAAAATTCTCTATATATTTGAATATATAAATTTATATATATATAATCAAGCTATTTCATGAGTCTAACTAGATGAATTATATTTAACTCAAATTTAATTCATTTTTAACGAGTTTTGATTTTTATTTCAAATTTAATTCATTTAATTTATGAACCAAGTCTACCAAACTAAAAAAAATGTAAATAATGAATTTAATTTCAAACAAATGTTAAGCGGATTGATTGCTAATTATATGGTGAGTTCTAGTACCGGACACGATCATGTCTCTAAGCATGTTGCTGCATTTATTTGGTAGTTGGGGTGAATTCAGTGCAATAATGGGTGTGGTCTGCAAATTTAATTGCCAAGGAGGTAAAAGATTGAGTAGCCAACCATAACTCTGCCTATGTAGTAAAGGTAGATGACAACTCATTGAATTAACATTTAAAATGTATGTACTGAACATTAAATATCAGTCATATCTCTTAGTGGAGTTATTGTGCCAACATTCCCCATACAACGACCCTTAATACTTATGGAAGATTTTTGGCTGATTAACTAGGCTTCGTCCGCAGAATTGTATCAGGCCGGAGTTAAGTTTTCTTTTCCTCAACATCAAATCCAAAGCCTGAATCCAAATTTCTCGGATTGCAAAATGGACCCTACCCAGACCCCAAATCCATTTCAACTGTAGCCCGAATACATATTTAGGGGTACTTTTGTAAAGCTCATATATATATATATATATATATATATATATATATATATATATATATGAGGGTTCATGTTTGGTGAAACCCGAACATAAATATGAAGGAGGTTTAAAAAATAAACTATTTCCCAATCAAATAGGTTTCTCCCTTCAAACTTAGGTTGAGTTTATTCGGATGAGGATATGCTGTCTCCAACCCTGTCGCTAACCAATTATAATGAAGTAAAATTGATAAAATTATGAATATTTAATTTTTTTAACTGACGTGACATAATATGATTGGTTTGGGATAAAGTTACAGAGTTTGGGACATGGTTTAAGACAACGGATCTTTGTTCGAGTTTAGTCATGTATTTACAAGTTTCTGTTATATTGCGATCCCTATTTTGTTTTCTGAATTTTACCTAACAAGCCTCAATAATAACTAAAATGAGAGATGAGAATGAATTAATTATTGAATATACTTACTACTTAGTATACTATGCTTAATTATTTAGTACCTCCATTTAAACAGTTACCCATTTCGTTTGGTTTAGCTTAAATAAATTTATTCTTGCCCTTTCATATTTATAGCACTATAGAAAATTTTGGTAAAATTATTTTATAATACACGTTATATTTTGGCTGCAATGCTATTCATTTTTCTTCTCATTTGATAATTAATCAAAAATCATAAATATGTTGACTTTCCAATAAGATTTAAGAGAAAAAAAAATATAATTCATTTAAAAGTATATCATAATAAATATGTAAGCTTCCCAATCCGTCATATATCAATTATTTTCACCATGTGTGCTTAATCTATATATTTAGCATTTTGCTCCACTATTATTTTTGTCTAATAAGTTATTTGTCATTTGATATTTTAAATATTAAATTTCTGATTATGCATAATATTATGGTTAAAATTTCTAAAAAAAATATAACTATAACACTTGGGTATGTCTCCTAGACAATATTACTATAAATATCTTTCTAAAAAAAATTATTGTTAAAAATATTACATTTTTAGAGATAAACTGATTTTAAAATAATAAAAAAGCGATATAATTTATTATTTCATTTCCTTTAACATTTTACAAAAAGTAAATAAATTATTATTAATATTCAAAAAATTAGGAAATTTATGTTTTTGTCCTTTAACTTGATTAGTTTTCTCATTTTAGTATCTCATTTTTTTGCCTTACTTCACTTCCTGAATTTTGTTTTCGTTAAGAACCCCTCTTAAATGTTTCTAATGCCGGCAATAAGTGTGTTACATGGCATGACTACAAAGAGATATATAACACACTTATTAACGATGTTAGAAAATAATTTAATAAATGGGACAACATGATAACAAAAACAAAGTAAAAAGACTAACATAAAAAGAAAAAAGTCAAGGGACGAAAATGGGAAAAGATAAGTTAATAGACCACAATGTACATGCACTTTTGCTTAAAAATAATTTGAATAAATATTCATTTTAGTCTCTCATGTTTTTCAATCTTATTAGTTTGGTTCTCGAAAATTAAAAAACTCAAAATGATCCAATTTTTTTGAAATGTGAGTCAAATTAGTCATTTTTATGGTCAAATTAGTTCCTATTAGATATTGTAAACATGCTAAAAAAGACTAATTTGATATATATTTGAAATTTTTTGCGATCATTTTGTGTTTTTCAATTTTTGAAGGATCAAATTCGTATAGTCAAAAAACATGAGGGACTAAAATATATATTTACTAATAATTTTTAAACAACTGATAACATTTTTTTGTTTGTAGGAAAAATAACATATAAATTTAAAGAAAGTTAAATAACTAATTAATTCATATTTCATTTTTTTAAAGTCGGGTTCATCTTATAAAAATATATTATTTTTAATGTTATTTTTAATAATGACTAGTAGGAGACTTGTGCATTCACACGACTGATAATCTATATTACAAGAATTTAATTAAAGAACAACATCATAATTTGTTAATAAAAATGTTAGTAAAAATTACCTCATAAAAAATGGTTTGTATGAATTTGATTGCTGACTAAAGATGTTGAATAATGAGATGATATCGAGCATGTTATTTAAAATAAAATATTTGTTATGAAGAAAAGTTTGGAACAAATGTTAAATAAGTTGTAGAATACATGTTATAGATTTTGGATAACTTCTTTATAAACAACATTTGTTGTTATCTTAAGTGGTTTACCATCCTTGTCATGTATCAATATCTTCAATCCATTTTTGCTTTGAACTCTTGAAACAACTACATACAATTGACCATGACTAAATAATGGTCTAGGTAAATACAACCCCACATTTTCTAATGATTGACCTTGAGATTTATTATTGTCATAGCATGTGAAACAATTATAGGGAACTGTCTTCTGATAAGTGTGAAAGGTCATGAAGATTGGGATGGTGACATTGATAACCGTGGAATATAAATGATATTTCCAATATTTTTTCCAGACATGATCTTTGCCTTAAGTACATGATTTTTCATCTTAGTGACTACAAATCTTGCGCCATTACATAATCCTTCTGAATGGTCTAAATTCCTTAATAGAATTATCAGACTATCCACTTCTAGCTTAATCCTATGATTTGGAAGACCATATGTTGCAAGTGAATTTAGAAATTCAGGAGTTAGTATATTGAATGCTTCACTTTCATTAGCATTAACACATCAACTGAATCTGAACTAGGTATTTTTTTTCCAATACCTATAATTATACATTAGAATATTTATTAATATAAGTATAATAAATATATTATGTTTAAGATAATGAATATTTAAAGAAAAGTGAATATACTTGACCTAAAATTTTACTCATAACCTAGTCATTGATTTGATAAAAAATTTCAATTATTAATGCAAGTATTGCTCTACATTAAAGAAATTGTTTGTCCTTGTAATGATCTTCAATGTTTGGGTAGGTGCTAAAGACTATTGCATCAATTGGGTGATCATAATCTATAATCAGAAGTTCTTATGGAATATTAACTTCAGCAAAACCATCATTAGACTCGGATAATTTTCCATTTTCCAACTTTAGTATCCATTTAGAGATTTGCTTGATATTTGTTGCATTATCATAACTTTGTAGACACATGTTATTTATAAGAATTAAAACTGCACATTGATGCCAAAGATAAGACGCATTAATTGTTGCATGTACAATATCTAAACGATACCCTCTTAGAACCATTCATATGATTTGTCTAAAACCACCTCCAAATATTACAAGGTTTCCTCTAAACAAAATTGAGCCATTTGTTGTTCCCATTATGTCTCCAAGACTTTTATCAAGTGCCTCGAAGGAAAACTTATGTGACATTAGAACTCCATCCCATATAATTAACTTTGTTTGTTCAATAAGTTTGCAAGTTCTGACCCTTGATGAATGTTGCAAACAGAGTTATCAAAACTTGGTACATGTATTTTGAATTTAGAGATTTGTCTATACCACTTGAAGCCACAGTTAATATAATATGCTTTTGAGATCTCAATGCGTATGTTAGAGTTCACCATATATGTGCTTTTCCAGTTCCTCCATAACCATATAGGATAAACATGCGACACTATTGATGGCTAACGACTTGCATGATAGTCTGGAATATCTTACACTGTTCTTATGGATAATATGAAATGAATATGTAAACATTCATCTTATTAGTAGATATAGATTAATTAAGAATAAGGTTAAATACATAAAATTGCTAACAAAATGGAAGTACATGTGAGATAGTTAAAAAGAGTATTGAAGTTTTTATTTTATTCATTTGTATCATAATTAAGCTCTTCATATATTAGTGTGTTGCCTAGTTGACTTGTTATGTACCCATTTGGGTATTCATTGAAGGATAGTCATTCAAACTTCTTCGATTTCCTTCGATTAGTTTTTCAATCTCCAATGAAGTTAGATTTTATAGTTGTTCATCAGTATGCACCAATGTGTAAAAAAGTCTTATGTGATATAATATATTTACATTAAAGTCAATTTTAATAATAAATTGTAATATAATTATTGCATATCTTGATTATTGGAGATATTTCTTTGATTGTATGGAATTATCAGATAACCATTGCCATGTTTCCTCCCAAACATGATTTGGTCTATTCATAGATGTCACAAATAGAATCCAGAACCCTAATCCTTTGCTTCTCTTATAGCTTCAATATATTATCTATCATCCTTAAGTAATCCCATAGCAAAGTATGCATCCCTGAGTGTTGAATATTGAATATTTGAAATAGTTCTAATGTCTTCATAACATGTTGGTCCTTTAACCATTGTCAACATTATCCTAAGATAATATAGCTCATCGATGCTTGGAGAAATCCAAATTAGTCTACCAATTATATAACCTTATTCTCTTGGCTTCCAATACCTATTTTTCTTCACTAAACAAATTTTGACACATATTTAGCATAAGCCAAAGTTCTACCTTCTGGATATTGTTTATTTTACTTCCATCCAACATATAACCATAGATTCTGATACTATTGATCTTGAAAGAATATTGTCAATGTCCTTATGATCGTTAAAGTATACTGGTTGCTCTCCTGAAAGATGAAAGTACAATCTTTTGACAGTTGGTTGTCTTCCATGAATGAGAAATTTAAAAATTCTTCAACATGCTTCTAATGGTGATACATATCTGCATTCGAGATATTGTTTAACCTCATCAATGTTCCCTTGAGTCTGTGATCCACCATCATCTGTTGGTTTAATAACAATTGCGATCCTATAACAACCTTTGTTTATATACTTGAATAAGTACTTAAGTGAAGTGCTTTGGTTACACCACTCCACATTAATGTGACCTTGATACTTAATTAATAGTTGCGGGTTGTAAGGGACAACATAACGATTGTCAAGAGAAATGTCATTTTTGTCAACAATGTTTCCATTATCTCTTCTCATATAGACATGATAGTCATCTTGATCAACAATTGTAGATTGTTGAAATTGTTTTGAAAAATTCCGAGAACATTTACCATATTTCATACATGGAGAAGACATATTGCAAGAACCACATGGACCATGAATCATATGTGACTTGATCAAGTTGTACCATTCAGGATCATCATTCTAATTTGGAATTTCAGTAGAGATAATTTTATCAATGTCATTTGGAGATGGATATTTGTTAGATGGGTGCAAGAAAATAAGCAAGTGCGCATATCGTAAACCTTTCATTTGAAATTCAATGGTGTACATATCTGAAACAGTAAAAGAAGGAATAATAAGTATCGAAGTTTATTTAAATAGTAACATATATGAGATAAAGTAATAAATTATATGAAATATATACTTACAAGCAATTACTTTACCCAAACATACATTTTCTTTAAATCTTCAAGTATTTCTTCAAACTTCATTTTGAACATCGTTGAGATGATATCTAGACTATTACGTGGCTTCAAACCCATAGGGTTAAGAAATCTTATAATTTCAGGCCAATTAGGATTGCATATCATTGTTAGAAAAAAATCATGAAATCCTAATGAACTATAAATGATCATCCCATAAAAGTATAATTGACCCATTTATCTATGACTACTAAGAAAGGTTAAAGGTAATATCACTCTCTATCCAATATTTGATCCTTGACTTTGGTAATTTATTTGAGATTCATTCAAAATTCTGTATTTATCAACCCTTATATTTGACTGATTTCTTTTGATAAAAGACAATCGTTCAGACTCCACCAAAGTATAAACATCTACTAAAAATTGATGAAATAGCCTTCTTGATAGCAACAAAGTTTGAGCTTCATTATTCCTTGTTTGAAATCTAAAGGACATTCGTTCTCTTACAGTTAGACAATTTCATTTTCTATTATGATAATCTGCTCTAACTCTGTGACAAACATCATGTCTATAACCATCCTTTCCAAATGGATACAACAATGCATATTAGAAAGCCAAATATCTTGCATGTAATTAATCAATTCTCTTCAAATGACCACTTTGTGTTTCCATAATTTTATCTCTTTGTGATTTTGAGTCAATATTATAGATGGCAATATAGGCATTTCCTGTAGGCACGCCTGCACAGCCCACAATTTTTTTGCGGGCATGACTTCTAAATTTTGCCTATTTGCTCGTTTTTCCCGACCCGTTTGTCCATGAAGCCCACGGGCATTTCTATTGGGCAATATGGATGACACACATGCATAATGTAAGGAAAAGAAGAATAAAAATTCAAATAAATTATGATGTAATGTAATTTAATGTCTCAAGAAAATTATGATGTAATATGATTTAGTCAACTTCATACAAAAACTCAACGTTTTTTTAAATTTTGTTCTCTTTCAACAATTTTATTTAATTTCATTTTATGATATTATTTTTTATTTTTAAATTATTCATCAATGTTTGTAGACTATTCGCATGCCCGTTAGCCTATCTTAAAATGGGTAGGGCATGGCATTTTGTTGGTTAAGACAATGCAGGCATGTACATTATTTTCAAAATCTCCAACTATCAAAGTAGCCACTTCAGAAACTGTTGGTAAGTTATTTACTTTGCCATGGGATTTCCTTTCGGAAATTAGCTTCACCTTCAAGTTTGGAATAACACTATCTTTTAATCTTTCCCTTGCCTTTCTGAAAGACTTTGCATGGACAATATTTTCATCCAACATTTGTGATAGTTGCCAAACTACTTTGGAATCAACCTTGTTGTTCCTATATTCATCAATTAAACAACAAATCAATAATGTTTATTTGGATATAAAAAAATATGAACTTTTTTCTATAGTAATTAACTATTATCTACCTTATTCCTTCCACCCTGCTTTCAATGTCATGTTCTATATCATAAATGTAGAGTTGCATAAATTTTGGGCATTGTCTAGGCATCGGCAACATGCTACAAATGTAATGACGTGGTTGTCCTTGAATCCTAAAAGTTGGTGGACCTCTACCATTGTTGATAGATCTACCAAAATTTGCACCAACGAATGTGAATGTAAATATCATGTTGTATAGGTGAATATTATTTTGATACCACATGCATGCTCCACAATGATCACTTTCAATAGCAGGATCGCCAATATCAGAATATCCTATACCAAAAATTTAAAGGTTTGTGGTTCTTTTGTTGTATTGTAAATTAAAATTCATAATATATAGTAAATTACCTTGTTGTTTTTCAAAACATTAAGGCCGTATAGGAATTATCAAATTGATCTTCATCCATTGAAGAGAGTTCAATGTTCCCATCTTACAAATGTAAACAATAAACAATATTAGTGTAATATAGAAAAATAAATTGAATTTTCAATGACTAATAATAAGCTTAAATATTAAATGCATACCTTGTATGTCAATGTCTGAATTGTCATCATCTTCGGTTGTATAATGAATGAATTGGTGACTATAACTTTATGCTGATGAAAAAGGTAAGATATTTTCTTTTCCTGGTGCCATATTGTTCATGTTTTTATGATCGAATATACTACCATATCTATTCATAAGATTTATGGCTAAAGGTTCTTAGTTGATAAATCTATTTTTCCTAGTTTGCTAATGGATTACAAATGATTGGGTATGGGTTTTAGAATTTGAGAAGCCATTTTTAGTCATGAAACCATATGTCACTGATTAGTGCCAAACATACCTAAATTTCCTACACTTTTATGACAGTTATCGTAAGCATAATTGAGAAAAACCAACTTAAAACAATACTTTTTGTATAAAATATCACAATCTTGTATAGTTGTGTTTGTATTTCTTTTTATATGTATTTTGTAGGATTTAGAAAGAAGAGAAGAAGAGAAAAAAAGACTCATGGGTAAAAAAAAAAAGAAGTCCAATCAAGGTGTTGAAGTAGGCAGCTGAGCGTGGACCAAGCCACGCTAAGTTGACCTGGATACCAGCCTAACCTGGACCAAGCTGCTCAAGCAAGCATTTGAGTGGACCTGCTTGGCCGCTCAACCTAGCACCAGACTAGTCCTGACACGGTTAGAACTCAAGATTGACACGGTCAGACACGAGCTTGGCACATGCCCAAGCTGCTGAACAAGCAACTTAGCGGTGCAACAAAGCAACTCAACGGAGAATCAGACTCCTGCCCAGATCAGCAAGCACCAGGCCTTGTCCCAGTCAGAATGATCAAAGTTGCTAAACAAGCAGCTTAGCGGTGCAACAGGTGTGCTAAGCGGTGTACACCTAGAGTTGACTTAGCCATCAAGCAAACGATGAACTCACCAATGACATCACTTCAAGTAACCACCATCGACTTTTCAGAGTAGCTCACCATAACTGGTCCCATAACTCACAACTAGCTTTGGTGAGTCAAGCATAAGGAGGTGACAAAGCTGCTTGATCAAGTGACCAAACCCACGCTGAAGGGTTTGGTCAGCTGCTGAACAGTGCTAACAAGAAATTCAGCGGCTCCAGTGAACTTATATAAATAGGGCACATTTCATTCGAATCAAAGACATCAATTCACACATTCTCATTCACATTCTGTATAGAAATTCTTCCCTGAAGTTCTCTCTTCTTGTTCTTAGTTCTTAGGAACTTTATTTAAGTAAGTTTTGTAATTTTAGTTTATAATTGAAGAGGAGAAAAGGAGAAGGCAAATGAGATGCAAAAATCAATTTTGTAATCTGAACTCAAAGCATCCAATCCTTTGATGGATGGCTCATGATCCTAACAATTTCTTTTGA